>NC_067160.1:46159188-46496137 GCF_903995435.1 Acomys russatus
TCCCTCACTTCTCCCTGGCCCGGCACACTTTCCCTAGGACACCTCACACCAAGATCCTCAGCTTTCCCTAAACATATACAACACCACACCAACCACACACATCAGGTCTCCCAGACTGGCCCCCTTAGACCATCTCAGCCCTCATCCTCCTGGCCCCACTTGGATAGAGTCCTCAGTTTGAAGCTTCCAGAACACTCCAAGCTCTCCAAGTGAGTCTCAGAATACCCCAACCTCAGGATCCCCACAGCTTTGGGGCCCAGGGCACTGTTGCCTGTAGCTTGGCTACCAGTCTCTCGGGCCAGGCCTTCAGTGTCTGCCTGGGTTGAGCCTACTTCAGGCCCGGCCACACTCACCAGCCGGCACCCAGGGCGGTAGCAGCAACAGTAGCAGCAGCAACAGGAGGTAGATATCTCGTCTGAAGCCCCAGATCACAGGCTCCACCAGCGCCATGGCAGCCGGCTCTGCCTCCTGTGGGAACCCTCTGCTCGGCGGGATCCGCGCCCCTCCAGTCCCTCCAACCAGCACTGACGCGGTGGACAGAGGCCCGGCCCCTCCTCCAGCCCTCCCCCTCCGCCCCGCCTCCCACTGCTCCTCAGGGCCAGGATCCTCGCTGAGGGTCTGACCCGACCCACTGCTTCCTCACAGACACCAGCCCCTTTGGAGGCCTCAGCTCCAGACAAGGCCCTGAGCCTGACCCTGGGTCTCAGCGCACAAGCCGTCTTCCGAGGCAATCCAGTCCCTGGGGCCAGTCTAGACTCCTGAGGCTTCTCCCACGTCCCCCACTTCATCCCCGCAGCTTCAGGTCTCGTTCCTCCTGCCCAGTCTCAGCTCCGAAGTGCTCCCTCCAGTCCTAACCTAACCTGCTCCATCCACACCTGAGCTAACAAGGTCCCTCCTCTCACCGGGGCTCCTGTTGCCGCTGCTCCCTGGGTCCCACATGACCTCACAGCTCCTGTCCTTATGGCTCTCAGTGAAAACTCTAAGTAGGTATGGAGCCCTGGACCATGTGCCCCAGACTCCCTTCAATCTTTCCCACACCTTCACCAGCCAAATGGAGCCTTTTCTGTCTCCCCATTTGCCCTTGATCTTTGTCTCTGATGTTTGCAACTTCAGAAACGTCCCTGCAGTCCACGGGGAACCTTTCCGCTGAGTGGCTTTAACAAAAACAGCCTTCCGATTCCGCTCCCACCCCTCTTTCTGAAAAGTCTTTCTCTTTGTCTAACTTTATAGTCACATGTTGCACTGGGTGGAGCCAGGAGCTCTCATCATCTCAAAAAAACTCTGCCACATTAAAAAAAACAAAAAAAACAAACAAACAAAAAAACCCCGGCAACTCTTCTTCGATGCCCTAGTATGGGCAGCAGCTCCTTGTAAAGGGATCTTCTTGAACCGAGCCCCTAGCAGAGGGCACCCTCTGGCCCAGGTCAGTGATGGTGGATTGTGTGCTGAAGGCCCTAGACTCTGCTGTGTCCCGCAAAGCAGTGACTGGGCCATGGCATGTCCTTGGGGAAACATAGGAGGGTAAAATGAACATTACAGGGTATCAACAGGCACAGTCATCGTGTGTCACCGGCCCAGAGGACTGCAGGTACCCCTGGGTCCCCAGAGTTCAGAAAGGCACTGAAGCCCTGAGTGAGCCTGGCTGACCAGCCCGGTCCCCAGGGTTGGAAGCAGGCCTTGTTTTCTGGGACATCCACCCCAATTCTCACTTGGCCTGGGACTCCTACAAGTAGCCCTGGGGAAGTCATGCTCCACTCTTGGGGGAACACAGCTAAATAGATCCTCACCTACCCCCCCCCATGACTCAGGGTTACTCCCTCTGAATCTATCCTACCATCTCTAAAATGGGGGTAACAGCTCCAGCCTCAAGAGACTTTACAGGGCTGCTGTACAGCACTAAGAATGTTAAATAGCAGGACCCCAGGTGGGGTGGGGTGCAGTGGGATGGGGTGGGGAGGGGTGGAGTGGAGTGGAGAGGGTTTTGAAGAGGAGCCAGGCATCAAACAGGCATTGGTTCACCCCAGCCCATCCCCAGCACACATTTCAAAGCTCATGCGACACCTAGTGGTCCTGTGAGGTCTGCAGTGGACAGAGCCTTCCTGTGGCATGAGGAGCTTGTGGAGCTTGTGGACACATAAAAGAGCAAGAGCCAGCTGCCTGCCAGTGGTTGACTTGGTAGAACTGACACATCAGAGGGGAACACAGCAGGCCAATGGTGAAGGCATACATACCAATTCAAATGTCCAGCTCCCCACTTTGCAGCTCTGAGACGTTGGGCAAGTCACAGCACCTCTGAACCTCATTAACTTCCAAGAGGGGGGAGGGAGGAGTAATAGCCAGGACCAGGTAGAACTGTCTTATTGATTAACTGTGTTTAAAACAGCTAAACAAAAAAATCCTAGTGGTGGCGCACGCCTTTAATCCCAGCACTCGGGAGATAGAGGCAGGCAGATTGCTGTGAGTTCAAGGCCAGCCTGGTCTACAAAGTGAGTCCAGGACAGCCAAGGCTACACAGAGAGACCCTGCTTGAAAACAAAACAGCTAAACAAGTGCAGGTTAAATTAAACATGAAGAAAGGAATTTTAAGCCATATGTATTTCACATTGGAAGTATATTTATTGGCTACACTGGGGAATATAGTGAAATAAGTTTGCTCCTGTCCATAGAATTCTGGAGTGTGACATCCAGCTTTCAAGGCCAAGAGATAAGGAGTGTATCCTGCCACAATTCAAATACCTAAGTTCTTTGGTAGTAGCTATACAATTTCCCCCAAAGAGCAACAAGTATGCTTCCAAAAGAGGCAAGGAGCCATCTTCCTACAATTTGTGTGGTGTTTGTATTTCTAGCACTTTCTCCTTTTTTGAATAATTTATTTAATTTTGTTCTATGTGCATTTTTATGAAGCTGTCAGAATCCCTGGAACTGGAATTACAGACAGTTGTGAGCTGCCAAGTGGGTTCTAGGAATTGAACTAAGGTCCTTTGGAAAAGCAGCCAGTGCTCTTAACTACTGAGCCATCTCACCAGCCCCTGATTTCTGCACTTTCTATGTGTGGTAACAACTATGGAAAATACTCCCTATTGCTGGGCGTGGTGGTGCACGCCTTTAATCCCAGCACTCGGGAGGCAGAGGCAGGCGGATCGCTGTGAGTTCGAGACCAGCCTGGTCTACAAAGTGAGTCCAGGATGGCCAAAGCTACACAGAGAAACCCTGTCTCGAAAAACTAAAAAAAAAAAAAAAAAAGTACTCCCTATTATTTTCCAAGCCACTTGGGGTTCTGGGCACTGTCCATCAAAAACAGCACTCCAGGGACAGAAGAGATGGCTCAGTGGTTAAGAGCCATTGCTCCTCTAGAGAATTTGGGATCAATTCCCAGCATGCAGGTGGCAGCTCAAAATTAATGGTTCAGAAATCCAGTTCTAGAGGATCCAACCAATGGTCTCCTCTGGCCTCCGTAGGCACCAAGCACACACATGGTGCCAACATAGATGCAAGCAAAAGCACCTATTAACATAAAATGTTTTTAAAAGTATTACTTTAAATAGCACTTCCTATGAAAGGCGAGTGTGAAATTCTCAAGACAAGTGGTCTGTGGGCCAGGCCTGTAAGGTGTTTGCTGTCCTACAAACATGTCACCCTGAATCCAAGCCGCACTAACTGCCAGGGGCACCCCTAGTCTCACGATCATCAAAATGACCCAGCAAAGGGCCATGTTTGTAGCTTGGTTGGAAGATGGCTTACCCAGCATGCCCAAAGTCCTGGCTACCACTCCCAGCAGAACACAGAGAGTGGTGGTGCACACCTGCGATCCCAGCACTTGTGAGGTGGAGGCAGGAGGACTAGAAATTAAAGGTCATCCTCAGGTAGAAAACCAAAAAGACTCCAAAAAGTCCCAAATAGCACAAGGTGAGGAAATAGACTCTATGTCACCTGGCTGCCCGGAGGGTAGGGGCATCTCAACTGGAAACTGTATCTATGTCCTGTTAACCCCTGGCACTCTCAGGCCCAGCCAAGTTCCTAAGCCCAAGCTGACCCCGACCAGTAGTCCTCTGCCCTATGCCACACCTCTCCTTCCTCCCCCCAGTGAATGTGACAAAGATGAGGGTGGAGGTTGCTTCCAGGAGTGCCCACCCCAGCACCCCAGGGAAGAGTTCAGATCCCCATTAATCTTGGTAAGAGCCTCGCATGGACCCCCGTCCCCAGTGTGGACACTTGTTAAGACCCCCATGAGAACCATTCGGTCCTCACTCTTGCAGAGCAATCTCTCGTCTAGTGGACAAGACAGACTTACTGACAGAGCAGGAAGATGCTGACTCAGAGCCCATGGAGCTCCAAGGCCAGGGGTCAACTCTCTGGGAGCAATTTCCCAGAGTGGGTTGGAGCCATGGAGTATGAAGAGGGATCTTCCAAGTGAAGAATCAGAAGCTATCCAGCCAGCTAAAATCCCCTCTAGGCAAATGTGTGTCGGTGATGACAAAATCTGAGATCACCAGTGTTGCCCGAAAGAAAGCAGAGTAAAATAAGAACGGGGTCAAGAGAAGGGTTGTTGGTGCAGAGCTTGAAGGTACCAAAAAAGTTAAATTTGGTCCTAGGGGCACTGGGGAAGCCAGGGTAGAGAATAAAGAAGGCAATGAGGCTGTCAGTTCATGTGGAAAGATTGTGGAAGATGTGTTGTAGGGTTGGACCAGAAAAAAAAAGCTGGAGGACTTCTGGGTTAAGACACTGGGTGCCTGATGGGGCTGGGAAGACGGAGAAGGCAGGCGCAAAGCCAAGACCTCAGCTAAGTAAATTACGATGGGTTTGGCGGCGGCCAGGGCGAGGCTAGCGCCTTGATTAAGGTTAAGATGACCAAGATAAAGGACAAACTACAGGACCCCGTTCAGCCACCAGAGGGCGCTCCAAGACAGTCCAGGCTGCTGTCCCCAAGGTGCCTTCACTCGCCTCATTCTCCCGGCAGATGGCTTTGCAGGTGAGAACTGGCCTTCCTGAGGTGGGGGCGGAGGGATGCAGAGGTCCAGGGCTGCAGGCAGATTTACAGTTTACCTTTTCTACTTTGCTCGCCAGGGAATGACTCACCAAGGTCGCCTCAGGGTCAGATCCAAGCAGCCCCGCTGCCCCTGTTGGGAGAGAAAGGGACTGCAGCGCCCCACTTCGGATGGTCAGTAAGAATGGGCTTTCCTTAACAGTTTCAGAAAAAAGCACAGGTGGGCGTTTCCCACGAGCCACTCTATACACCCTGGCCCCACCTCTCAGTGTTCCTGGTTTGGGTGTGATTACCGTTTGGGGCTGAGCAAAACATTTGGAAAAGAATATTGTCTATGCTAGCCCAGTCTGGTGGAAGGTCCGTCAGGCTAGCCGCTCACGCTGCGGCTGGAGTCCTAGCTAAGTGTCACAGACCCAGACTCAGTACAAGACTCAGGCTCAGCTCTATCCTGTAACCCAGCTTCCGGCTGCAGTATAAGCTGGCTCCTCCAGCTAACCTCTAAGGAGGTGATTTTGAACCCCGCGCCTGCGGCCCTAGCGTCCATCCCCACTCCTCTTGAAATGTCCCATTGTGCACCACCAGGAGAACCAGCTTTTCCCCACCCTCCCCTTCCTCGGGCCTGCAGGGGCAGGTGAGAGGCAGAGAATTGCCAGAATGCCGTAGATGAGAAGCAGTTAACCTGAGGGACGGACGTGAGGTAGGAGGACAGAGGACCCCTGGCTGAGGTAGCCTCAAACAAAGGAGGCCGCAGAGGTCCAGGAAGAGGACCTAGGGCAGTATAGCTGGAACAAAGCACACAAAGCCCACAGGCAGTTGGGAGGGAGGGAGGGAGGGAGGGAGGGAGGGAAGGGAGGGAGGGAAGGGAGACAGATGCCAACAGACAGGAGGGTGCAGAGAGCCCCTGTGAGATGGTGTGGAACTGACAGTCTGAAAGGGTGGGGCCCGCTGAGGAGGGAGTGAGTGGCAGGGGAAATCTTTTGGGAAAGTGATCGACAACTCCACTTGCGTCTAAACTGAGCAATCTTTTCAATTTTTTATGAAAACAAAAAACAAGTAACAAATGGAGACGCTGAAATAGGAAACCGTTTCCTGTTCAATTTGACTGAAGCACAAACGCAAGCTGAAAATCATTCCAGCCAGTTTTCCCCGCTAACCTGGAAAGAAGCGCCCGCCCGCAGGCCCACGGGCCTGTCTCCTCAGCTGAACTGAACAAATCAGGCACACCTAAGCAGCACAGCTCCTGTTTCCCGAAAACCTACGGCCTGGAGGGGGCCAGGGACCCACACCCCAGAATCGTCTGGATTGTGAAGTTTGGTAGGACCGCTACCATGACACGTGACACACACACAACACCGCTACACAGCTGATGGTTGCCTATATGCCTTCACATGCACACATGACACAACCCAACCACACACATCACACAAACACATCATGCCATACATGTCTCCCCTCCCACATCACACCACATGAAAGACAGACGCACACACAGAAAATACTCTCCAAACTTAGGCAGGCAAACACCTGCACACATATAATTCAAAATCCTACAAACCACACACACTCATCATACAGATAGGATGACCTGGCCACATACCAACCCCTGCATGCTCAAACACAATCATATTCACACACACACACACACACACACACACACACACACACACACACACACGTGCACACCAAAACATGCACATATGTCTAATCTCACCCAGCCTATGGACACATAGTCACTCTCTTAGAGTATGCCCCACCATTCAATATAGATAGAGCCAATTACGACACACCCATGGGATCCAGAAACCTCCTCAGGACACAGCTGCAGACATAGCCCTGGCACACCACAGCCACATCCTTCCCTCCTCACCCTGCGTTCATAAACAATCAAACACGCTCATGCAACCTCACACAATCAGGCTCGTGTGTACATGTACACAGCAGGTCACAGTGCCGTGTGCTTCCCGTCAGAACACAGCTGCATCACCTGGGTCCCACCCCAGCCCTCCTGGCCAAGGACAGGGTGACAAGGCTGAGCTCCTGCCTCCGCTCTCCAAGAGCCTGGGAGTTCCCAGAACTGAACAGTGGCCTCCTGTACAAAGGCCAAGGCCACATGCCCAATGGAAAGCCCCAGAGCTAGTTCTTAGCAGGCACCTGGCAACTCAGGGGGCCAGGAAGGACCGCAGTTCCCAGCTCAATGCAGAGCTATCCCAGCCTGCCCACCAGGGCTCGTGTGTGTGTGTGTGTGTGTGTGTGTGTGTGTGTGTGTGTGTGTGTGTGTGTGTGTGTGTGTGTGTAGCCCATTGTGTGCATTGTGTGTATGGTTGGAGAGTGGGAAGTTGGGTGAGATGGAAGACAGCTGGTGTGTTTGTTGTCTTTTGGGCTGAGGGCTCCTTCCTGTTCATGTGTCTTTACCTCCCTCAGATGGTCCTAAAGTCGATCCCGGGTCTTTAAGCAGGGGAGCGCTGGAACCTCGTCTGAGCCTCAACTTCCTAATCTGGGACGGTGTGTGTGTAATCCCTTTAGTATGGGGCAGGCCGCAAAGCACATGCTTAGTTAAGTCAAGTCCCATTGTTACATATAAGCAAGTGTTCCTTTATTCACTTGACAAACTTATGACCAAGCCATGACTGCAAGTGCTCTCTATTTTACGGCCCCAGAAACCGAGGCACAGAGTCCAGTCACGTCTTCAAGGTCTCACAGCTGGAGGGTGGCAGAGCTAGAGTTGGAAGCCAGGCCTGTCTGTGTCTTTAAATCCAGCTAGGAGACTTATGCTTGCCTTTTATAGTTCAAAGCCCTCCTCCCATCTCCCTAGCAGCGGCCCCTGTTAAATAAATCATCTAGGATGGGTTTCTAATTCCCAGACTTGGTTGCAAATGAATTATTCACATTGTAAGGCCTGCAAACCACAGGCTAGGCCTCATTACCCAAGAAGGGTTGCCTGCCCGCAACAGACCGCTCACTCGCTCTCCCGGGCAGCATGCCTGGTGGGCTGGCCAGAGAGGCTAAAGTTGGTGGGTGCCAGGGCCCTGTGCCTATACCCTGCTCCTGCTCTGGAAACTGGGAGGAAGGAGGGGCTTTCCTCCCCTCAGGCCATTGCTTTCTAATAAACTCTTTGCCTGCTGTAAAGAGCGTACAGGACTCTCCGGATTTAGCCAGTCTGGGCTTTCCAGCTGGGTCGGCCTGCAGCTGTGTGAACTCCGGCATGCCCTCTCTGGGCTTCTGAGGGAGGCTGGAGTAGGCCAACTTACTCCAAGCATTTGCCTTCTTCTCCTTGGGACCTGAAGCTTGTGCTGTCTGGCCAGGCCCCATGTCACACACCCGGACACTGGAGTTCTGTCTTCAGGATGCCCAGTGTCTCAGGTGCGAGGCAGAGCCCTGGGAGGGACGGAGGGAACACAGTGGAACAGAACCTGTTTTTAGGGAGAAGCTGCTAGAAATGTTGGCCGACGCTGTGTCATGGGGTTGGGACTCTGCTGGGGACAACTGGTGGCCAGTGCCCAACCAATATGAAGCAACAATGCCCAAGCTCTCTCACCTGCAAGGCACAGCTCCCAGGACCCCTGTAGTGTGTGCCAGTATTTCCTGCTTACTTTACCCCTTCCGTTCAGGCTCTCTTCTGAGGGCATAGGCCACAAGACCTACAACTGTAACCATGACTACGCTTGACTCAAATTAGGCCCTAATCCTTGTCACAGACTGACCCCTAATCCTGGTTCAAAGTGAAGTCTGATTCTCCTCCCAGGTAGACTGAGCCTTGATCTACATCTCCAGCCTTGATTCAAAGTAGAGCTTGATCCCTGATCCTCTGTTGGTCCAAGACAAAGCCTGATTCTCATGCCAGATGAACTGAACCCTGATCCTGTTCAGATAGAGCCCAGGCCGCCTGTGGGATGCTGAGGCCACTGGAGCCAGAACAGAGGTGATAAAGTGGGAGAAAGAAGGCAGAGTCTGGCTGAGTCAGAACTGGAGAAGACAAACAGCCAGCCAGCCAGCCAGGAAGTCAGCCTCAGAACCTCAGGACACTCAGATGACTTTTCCAGAAATACCTCAGTGGGTTGTTTAGCTGAGAGAGCCACCCAAATTTGCCGCTGCTTTCTGCCCTCGGTGCTGGCATGGGACGCTGATGCTCCTCAGGAAAAGCCAGCCTCTGGAGTTCCAAACACCTTCAGGTGAGGAAGTGGTGGTGGCGGGGGGGGGGGGGGGGCAGATTTCACCTTTCACCTCAGAACTAGCCAATCAGCTCTTCCTCCTGGGATCTTTCCCCACAGTGCTAAGGCCCCAGCTGGGGTGGGTCTCCATTGGCCAAGCTCCTGAGCAGGCCTGGGACAGAGGGGAGTCTAAGAAGAATGGCAGGTGACACCTTAGTCTGTACAAGTGGCCTACCCCCCAGGCTCAGTCAAGGGGATCACCTAGCTGTCACCAAGTATGGCTACTGGAAACACCTCACCAGTGAGGAAAATGAGGCCTAGAAAGAGAATCCTACTTTGTTTCCAGAACTCTTGCTACTTGCCTCCAACTTCTGTCCACACCAGTCAAAGAGCAAAGACCACCGCCCCCAGATGCTCCGTCCACCCATCAATCCCACGTCCACTTATCCACCTACCTACCCGCCCACCTAGGGAGTTTGGGATTGTGGGAGCACAGTTGGGTTGGGGCAACCGAGGGAGCCAATCGTTAAACAAACATGCCCACAAAACTGAGCGCAGTGTGTGCTAAGTGCCTGGAGAAGCAGCCGGATGTCTTCAGCATTACAAAGACTGTCTCTCCTGGGGGTGCTTTCTGGGCCCCAAGGCGCTGTAAGCAGAAACACTGCAGACACAGCCCTCGGGTTTGGCTCTAGGGAGCCAGCTGGCTTGCTGAAGCTGCAGACAGCTCTCGTGGCCTTTATAAGGAGTTGGGGTCCAGGGGGTATGTGGCTGGAGCAGGGGTAAGTGGGGGGAGGTCTTTGAAAATCTCCCCCTGGAGAATCTTCTTTGGGAGTCAGCCAGATGGTGCCTGAAGCCTCCAGGAGAAATAAGGAATGCAGTTATTTCCGGAGGAGCGGCAGCAGGAGCAGACGGCTGGAGGAGGGAACAGCAGGCAGACCAGGAAGAAAGCAGAAGAGAAAAAAAGGAGGGGGGGAGAGGCTGGGTGGGTGCTTAGGGATTTCATGGTCCTGGTGCAGGGGGTGGGGGGCGTGGGTGCTTAGTTCCCACCCTACATGGCTCACAACAAAGGGTGTCTAGGCGAGGCAACAATTCCTGTGTCTCTAGCCAACCACAGGGTCCCAAGCAGGGAAGTCGCAGTAGCTCGATCCCATTATACAGACTGTAAAAGTGAGGCCAGACTGTTTCCACTGCCCAGGAAGACAGCACTAGGTGGAGGGTCAGAATATGGTGCTCTGTTCCTCATCCCACCCTTGGCCACTTCCTTGTCAGGCCTACGAAGCGATCAGACATGGACGGAGATGGGACTTGAGCTGGCTCCTTGAGGTTTTATTTGGCTCTCCTGACAGCCCAAGAGCTCATGGGCTTGGTCCCCACAGACCAAGTACCAAGGAACAAGTCAGTACCGTGAGAGCAATGACCAGGTGCTGAGTCCATTGTGCCAGGATGGGAACCTGAGACACAGCGGGGCAGAGGCACGTCTGTGACCCAGGCCGGGAACAAAAGGGGATAGCAATGGGCAACAGCCCTGCTGGGTGGAGTGAGTGAGAGGTGAGGAGACGGAGGGAGGGAAATGGGAAGAGGTGAGACTGCCCCTTCCCACCGAGCTCCCTCCATCTCTACCTCCCAGGGAAAAGCCACCCTGTCTCTCCCCTCAAGGAGACTTTCAGATTCTTTGCCAGACTGTTGCCTAGCAACAGTGCCCAGGCTGGCCAGCCCAACCCATTGCAGTCAGCCAGAACCAAGGTAGTATAGCCAGCATGGAGGGCCTGACTCTAGGCAGGAAGAGGAGCTAGACTCTGGGCCTCAGATACCAGGGCCTGGGCCGATGAAGTCAGAGCCTGGGCGCTCAGAGCCTGGAGAGCAGGCAGTGTGGAACATTGCACAGAAGACCCTGGGCTGAAAACTAGGGATGGGGTGGTGTGCACACAGATTAGAACAAAGGCCTCACTCAGAAGTCATGGCTCTGAGTCTATCTGAGTCCCCTCCTGGACCAGTTTTACTGCTATAGACATGGGGGACAATGCCCATGTCCTCGAGGGACAGAGTGAGGACCAGGTGAGTATACAAGGCTTGGTATTGAGAGAACAGCTGTCCTCACAGAAGCCAAATGCTTCCCCAGTGCCCTCCAGGAGAGGGAGAGTGACCAGTGATTGAAAGCTGAGCCTGGAGAGTCTCTGGAGAGATAGTCCCCGCTGACTGTCTATGGTGGAGGTAGAATGGGACTGGGGAGGGAACTGCAGGCAGCTGGTGAATTTCCACAGTCTCTCTACCATGATCACATGGTTGGAATTAGGAGTCTCACAGTTCAGAGAAGACAAGGGACCTACCCAGGGTCACACAGCAGTGACTTGTAGAGCCAAGTCCAGCTGGCTTTCCCCTGCAGAGCTTGAATGCTCAGAAAAGAAAGTGACTTCCGTGGCAGGGAGGAAAAAGAACAACCGGTGGAAAGAAATGCAAGCCGTGGTGGTGGCAAGGAGGCTGGTGTGGGCCTGGAGCCACAGCGGAGGAGCCTAGGCGGCGCACTGGGGAGCCACTGATGGTCCCTGAGCTGGGAAGGAAGTAGCCCAGGACGAGTTCTCAGGTCCCTGGGTCCCGTCCTGGGCCATCTGCCCTGGCCTCCTACACTTGGCGCTCTTTACATCCATTCGCCCCACCCTCCACCCCCGCGGCTTCTCAACCACGGTGAGGAGCCATGTGTGACGATGGAGAAGGTAAAAATATATATGCGACCGAAAAACAACAACGGCTGACAGCACACAGCTATAAATACTCCGTGGTGCGGAAGCGCACGCCTCGATCTGACTGCCTGCTGCCTGGGGCCCTGGCCTCTCTGGCAGGTGACGGGGCTCTCAGGAAGCAGCAGAAACAGAACGGCCACTGCTAGACCTACTATGTGCCAAGTGCTTTGAAGGCGTGGCATCACCCACATTTCCCCCACATACTCTCAACCTGCCACGGACCGTCTCGGTCGGGTATAGGTCCTTGGCGTCTGGAGTTCTCGAAGCCTCCGTGGGCAGAAGATAGGCGACTGACAAACAGAGACAAACTCAGGGGGGAAAAAAAGAAAGAAAGTGTAAGGTCAGGGAAGGAGGACATCATCTGGTAAAGGCCACACAGCCAGGGAAGAGAGGAGCTGACGAGAGAGGCCAACTGTCGGAGGAAAGAGAGCAGGCGTCATGCCCCGCCTCTCTCAGTCCTTGCCGGACACCAGAGAGAGCTTGAGACTCTAGACATTCTTCAACCCACACACCTTCTATGGTTCCCTAACGCCTTCCATATGAGGAACATATTTCTTAGCAGGGCCTTCAAGCTCCTTTCTTCTGGCTTCTGCCCAGCCCCCGGAGGCCACCTCTCACAGCTAACACACACATCTGAGCCTTGGGACCTCTACAGGCGCAATGCACTCACTGTTCCTTTTTCCGGTGTGCTGTTCCCCATGGCCGCTTCTGCTTATCCGCTGGAGGGGGGGTGGGCGGGGGCGGGGCTCAGCTCGAGACCCACCTCCTCAGGAAAGACTATCCAGGATCTGCCATGGGCCAGACCCTCCTACTAACCTGCCTTCCCGGCAAGATCTAGGGGCACAGTTGTCTGGGCCACTGTGAGTGCTGCATCACAGCTGGAGATGAGACGCCAGGCGGTGGTGGGCTGCTGGCAGGCAAGTGTTCAGACACCCAGTTGGTGCCTCCCCTGAAGAAAGGGCGGGGTTTGGGGGGGGATGAGCTCAGGTGAGTGACCCTAGGGACAATTCTGGAGGTGATGGGATAAAGCCTCCAGGTTCTGGAAAAAGAAGGAAAGAAACTGGAGGAAGAAGAGACGGGAGGCCCTCTGCGGCCGTGCACCACAGCTGGAGTTTGTCTACAATGCGGTTTCCCAGGGCTCCAGTACTGCCATGGAGTCACTGTGTGAGCCCTAACCACAACAGCCAGTCTAACTTTGTGCGTGTGAGCGCATGTACACATGTGTTTTTGTGGGGTTGGGGTGGGGTGGCATGCTTAGGTTGTACATACATGTGGGAGGCAAGAGACAACCCTACATGTCATGCTTCAGACACGTTCAGCTTTTAATTTTTTTATTTATTGTAAGAATTTTTACTATCGTTGCCATTAATGATTGTGGGGTTGTTTTGAGACAGGGTTTCTCTGTGTAGCCCTAGAGCTCACTCTGTAGACGAGGCTGGCCTTGAACTCACAGAGATCTGCCTGCCGCTGCTTCCCCACTGCTGCGTTAGCATACCCAGCTTTTTTTTTTTTTTTTTTTTTTTTTTTTTTTTTTTTTCTGGTTTTTCGAGACAGGGTTTCTCTGTGTAGCCTTGGCCATCCTGGACTCACTTTGTAGACCAGGCTGGCCTCGAACTCACAGCGATCCACCTGCCTCTGCCTCCCGAGTGCTGGGATTAAAGGCGTGCGCCACCACGCCTGGCCCCAGCTTTTATTTTTATTATTTGTATACATGGTGTTTTGCCTACATGTATGTACGGGCACCGCATGTATACTCGGTGCCTGCAGAAGTCAACAGAAGGCATTGACCCCCTAGAACTGGAGCTGCAGACAGTTGTGAGCTGCTGTGTGGAGGCTGGGGACTTGCCTTGGTCCCCTAAAAGAGCAGCCAGTGCTCTTAACTGCTGACCATCCCTCCTGTCCCTTACTCTGTTTTTATTTCTCTTTAGAGACAGGGTCTCTCACTGGCATAGGACTTTCAGTTTAGTTCTGACTTTTTAGAGCCCTTTACTAGAAGAGAAAACAAGAAGCAGATAATGTTAATTTTGATGTTTTTGTTTAACCCACTGTTTTCCAAATATCCAAATACATTTTTTTTATTTTAAAGTTTTTTAAATTGTGCATGTATGTGTGTGTGTGCACACATGTGCATGTCATGTGAGTGCCTGTGGAGGACAGAAGAAGGTATCAGATACCCCTGGAGCTAGAGTTATAGGTAATGTTTGTGAGCTGCTCCCCATGGGTGCTGGGAAGCAAACTTGGGTCCTCATTAAGAGCACTATTCACTCTTAACTGCTGAGCCATGTCTTCTGCCCATCCCCAATATCATATGTAACAACAAATCCAAATGTACATGTTCTATATTTAACCAAGGTAAAAAAAAACAAGAAAACTAAACCTAGCCGGGCGTGGTGGTGCACGCCTTTAATCCCAGCACTCTGGAGGCAGAGGCAGAGGATCTCTGTGAGTTTGAGGCCAGCCTGATCTACAAAGTGAGTCCAGGATAGCCAAGGCTACACAGAGAAACCTTGTCTTAAAAAACAAACAAACAAACAAAATCAAGGCCAGCCTAGTCTACAAAGCAATCCAGGACAGCCAAGGCTTCACAGAGAAACCCTGTCTAAAAACAAAACAAAACTTACCATAGCTTACTTTCTTTTTCACACAAAGTCTTGAAAAGCCAGTCACCTGCTAAGAGTTCTTTAGCCACATGCAGCCAGTGGCTACCATACAGAAACTGTAAGGTCCTTGAGAGGCAGAGCCATACTCACTGACACCGTTATCTAGTGATCATGGACCCTCAGGCAGTGTCTGCTGACTGGCTCACCCACTCCCTGAGGAGCAGATCAGGAGAATGAATGAGTATTCTAAGACTTGACAGGGTCAGAAGCCAGACTCCCAGTCTGAGCCATGGGAAGCACATGGAGACAAATTCTAGTTCCAATTCCTTGCCTGACTGAGTACCTCTACCCTTCCTGGGCCTCAGTTTCCCCATGTGGATAGTGCCCAGAAGGGATGGATTTTGTGACTTTTCTGGACTCCCCCCCCCCAGGACTGTCTTCAGCAGATGAAACTCAGTATCAACAAGTTCCACCGTCCCATTCTGCTGTGCCCCACCTTTGTGTGACATGGGAGCTCTCTGTACTCATGGCAGGTGGCCTTCTACGCAGAGTAGAAGCAAAGCTGCTGCTGCATACGGTCTCGGCATAGGCAGTAGGGCTAAGGTGTGTACCCCAGCTCAGATCCTCTTGCTCCCACCCCCACCTCCCACATCAGCTCAGAGTTAGAGAGAGCGGGGACAAGCGTTCTCCGTGATCCAATGGAGACAGAAAAGGAGGCCCAAGATGTGGAGCAGGGCAGAACTGGGTGCAGAGCTCATCAAATGTCAGTGCCTCAAACCCGAGCTCCGCTAAGCCGTCCCGAGATGCTTCGCACAGCTGTGAGTTCATGTCCTTGTTTGTAATAGGACTCAGAACTACCTCACAGGGTTGTGGAGCCAGCGTGCCCATGGAAGCAGGACTGAGGGTTCCGAAGGCCTCTCTTGAGGGGGAATCGTGTTAGGCTGCATGGAACTTCCTAAACTACCAACTGTGTTGTTCTTCCTAAGCCTTTTGTCAATGTCACCGCAGTGGGAGGCTCTCGTGGATTAGCTTTTTATAATCCCCAAAGCACTTCAGAGTCATAAATCACTTTGGGACCACAGAGTTCCTTGTAAGTGCTTTCTAAACTGTTGAGTGCTGTACGAGCCAGACAAGTGGCCTTTCCAAGCATGGACGGGGAGCTGCAGATGTAGCTTTGTTGTCAGGGTGCTTGTGTGGCACACGCAGAACCCTGAGACCTGTGTGCTGTACTGCAGAAACCAGGCTTTGTGGTGCATGCCTGCAACCCGAGCACTTAGCGGGAAATGCCGGAGAACCAGAAATCCAAGGCCAGATGACTTGAGCTCAATGTCTGGGAGCTACATAGTAGAAGGGGGAGAAAAAAAGAAAAGAAAACTGACTTCTGCAAGTTGTCCTCTGACCTCCACATGTATGCCCCTATGCACATATACATATGCGCACACCACGTAGGTAAATGTTAAATAAATAAATAAATAAATAAATAAATAAGCAAGCAAGCATGAACAATAAGCAAGGTGGGGTGTGAAGAGAAGATGACCCCAGAGCATAAAGCCAGGTATGTTCTCCGGGCGGTGGTGGCCCAAACTTTTAATCCCAGCACTCAGGAAGCATAGGCAGGTAGAGCTCTGAGTTCGAGGCCAGCCTGGTCTACAGCTTAAGTTCTAGGACAGCCAGGGCTACACAGAGAAACCCTGTCTCAAAAAGCAAAACAACAACACCCCACAACAACAACAAGGCAGTTCCTCCACCATGGCTGTCTGTTCATCCCGTGCTGAGGCCAGGGAGGTGTGCACGTTGACTCGGCTAAGATCGTGTGAGGCCAGCAGGAACCAACCGTCCCCTTCACCTTATAATTTTTTTCCCCTCTGCTGTCTAAATAAAGTCAATGAACTTGGTTCTGTTTAAAGATTTTCTTCTTGGGCAGAGGGCGTTAGTGAGCATCCGGGCTGTTGGATGGGGCTGCCCTGGAGATGCCATGCAAGCACGAAAGCCAAGGGCAGTTGGAGGTCATGCCTTGAGCATCTTCCTCTAAAGTACTGGTGAGGAGAGCGTGCCCTGAGTGGGGAAGATCCTGGTGCAATCTCAGCTCTGCCACCTTCTCATCCATGACCCTGGCCAAGAGCCTTGACTTCTTGGAGCCATTGAGTCCCTCAGTGGTATCAGGGGGTTGATAATAGCATATGCCTGAGTGATGGGATGGTTGGCTGCACAATTCAGTCCTGTCCCTTCCTCTAACCCTAGACCTCACACCTTCAGAAGAGGATAAACAGGCTCTGCAGGGCCCTAAATAAGACTGGCTTTTCCACTCTTCCTTCCTCCCTCCCTTCCTTCCTTCCCTCCTTCCCTTTGTTTCTTCCGTGTGTGTGTGTGTGTGTGTGTGTGTGTGTGTGTGTGTGTGTGTGTGTGTGTGTGTGTAGCCCTGGCTGCTCTCCTGAAACTCACCCTGTAGACCAGGCTGGCCTCAAACTCCACCTGCCTCTGCTTCTGCCGGGATTAAAGGCGAGCACCACCAACACTGACTAAGAATAGCTTTTCAAATAAAGAAGACTTGATGACCCCTACCTGGCAACCTACAGCCCAGGCAGGCTGAACAAGCCTGAGATGACCCGCCACCGGATGCCACATGGTGTAGGAAGGGCATAGCACTCCTGAGATGACCCCAGACACCCAGAGGCCCCAGGAGCCACTAAGATGACCATGTAAGTGGTAGAGAGATGGAAGAGAAAGAGGAGCAGAATGGTGTGTGCACACTGAAGAGAGGTGAACAGCCTGATGTGGCTGCCTGAGGCCAAGGTGAGGTCCCGGCTGCGAGCTGCTGCAGAGGGCCATGTCTGGGTCCATGGCCCAATCTGGGCAGCCTATTGGGGCCATGTTGATATTGTATGGCTTTGCCCAGATAGTCCTGCCCCTTACTGGCTGTAGCACTTAGGAGAGGAGTTCACTCTACTCCCACGTATCTCACCTCGGCAGCACTGTAGAGTTTGGGAGAGCTGACCCAAATGGCATGAGTATTGTCAGGCTGACCAACTCAGCTGCCACCCAGGCCCAGATCCAGGGCTCTGAGTTGGCCCACCCCAACACCTACCCCATCTATGAACTGCTTGTGCACATGAAAGGGCCAGTCCTGCAGATCCAAAGCTGCAGGATCTCCATGATGCAGAGCTACAACAGGATACCCAAGAGAAGACCCAGTGATATCCAGGACCGATAGTGTGGCAGAAGCCAGAGGGCTCATACCAGACCAGTGACTCATTGCAGTGAACATTTGCAAGTGAAGATGTGTGGACAAAAGGGTGTACTGTGTGACACACCACAGATTCCACGGTGAGATGTTAGTTTGCTTGCTTGCTTGCTTTGGGGGAGAGGTTGCAAAGGTGGAAGGCAGATATGGAGGGATGGGGAGATGAGTAGGATTGGGGTACATGATGTGAAATTCACAAAGAGTTAATAAAAATTTTTTTTAAAAAAAAGAAGAGTCTGTTTCTATCCCTACCTTTGTGACATATGTGTTTCTTCAGGCAAGTCACATTATCTCTCTGAGTATCTATTTCCTCTGCTGTAAATGGGCATAGTAATGGCCTCATGTACCTCACAAAATGTTTGAAAGAGGGCTAGGGTTACAGCTCAATGGTAGAACATTTGTCTGGCATGCACAAAGTCATAGGTTCGATCACCAGCATCCCTCAAAAAGGGGAGAAAAAGGTGGAGGCCCACAAAAGAGCTAGCATACAGAGACAGGATCCTAGGAGTCAGGTGGGTCATTTAGAAAGCCCTGGTGTCAAGCTTGATGACCTCAGTTTAACTCAAGCTGTCCTCTGGCTTGCACTTGGAACTCTCACATACACACAATAAACAAGTAAATGTAACAGAGACAGGATCTTACAGGACGTGAACATGAAACACAGCACAGCAGAATACTTGAGAAACTGTCATTCAGCTATCCAAACTGAACTCCAGCCTCTAAGAACTAGATAAAAATGTTACGGACCCCTCAGAATCCCACATCTGTATCCGCTCCTTCTTTGCCACAGACTCACCTAATCCTTGAATCCCTAGTGTCTTTGGACTCCTCTTTGTACTCCCCACAGCCACTCAAGAGGGACATGCCCTTGGCAGTGGGTTTCACATGCCACAGCCACATGATGGGGTTGGCAGCTGTGTGTCTGTCCACCCATCCTCTGAGCCATCCATCACAGCCACTAGTCTATACCCTAGGGCAGTCTGTGTTTATGCTGGTGTTTGCATCCACAACACCTAGCACCATAGCTACCTTCAAAGGTAGATGTCAGACACATGGGGAATGCCTTAGTCACTGTTCTATTGCTGTTGAAGAGACACTATGGCCAAGGCAACTCTCACAAAAGGAAGCATTTAACTGGGACCTTGCTTAAAGTTTCAGAGGTTTAGACCTATTATCATTATGGTGGGGAGCATGGTGGCATGTGGACAGGTGCTGGAACAGTACCTGTGAGCTCTACATCCTGATCCATAGGCAGAGAGAGAGCCTAGGCCTGGCATGGGCTTTTGAAATCTCAAAGCCACCCCCAGTGGCTCGTGTTGTAGACCAGGCTGGCCTCGAACTCACTGCAACCCACCTACCTCTGCCTTCTGAGTGCTGGGATTAAAGGAGTGTGCCACCACACCAAGCAGCAGCCTGCCTTTGTAAAGAAAACAGGTGTATTTGGCTGGTGGCCTTGGAGGGTTTGGCACTGGCATAGCTCAGCTCTGGTGAGTGCCCTCTTGACTGTATCAGTCATGGCAGACAGTGGGAGTGGAGAAATCATACCTCAACCAGGACTGGCATGGAGAACAGGGCAGGACTGACTTTGTGTGACCAGAGTTTTTGTTCTTGTTGTTTATTTTTTATTTGTTTTTGTTGTTGCTGCTGTTGTTGTTGTTTTTAATGTGTGTGTTTTGTCTACATGTATGTTCTAGTACCCACAGAGGCCAGAAGAGGGCATCATTAGATGCCCTGCATTTGTGAGCTACTGTAGCATTCTGGGAATCAAACAGGGTCCTCAGAAGAGTAGCTAAAGCTGGTGAGCCCTTTGCAGCATCCCACAGCTACTCTCTGCAGCATCCAGTCATCTGTGTGTCCATCCATCCTCTGAAGCATCCTCTTGCTCCGCCATCACAGCCACCAGTCTACACCTTGGGGCAGTACAGACCCATCTCTCCTGAGCTGCCTTAGTATCTTCTGAGGTGGGACTTCCGGTGATGAGGCCTTACCTCTTAAAGCCCACACCACCTCAACTGTGCCTCAGTTTCCAACAGCAGGGCCCTTTGGGGACACATGCATCCAGCACCCAGACCATACACTGTGTGACCATTTCAGGTCCCAGGAAGAAGCCCTGCGGAGCACGCCTCTGCTAGGGTCACATGGAGATCATTACTTAGGGATCCACCCTTTGCCTTCAGTCTGATACCATGCAGTTGGCAACTTCCACCAAGAGTTATCAGAACACAAGGACGGCTCCTGGAGTCATCTGCACACCAGAGCCCTGTGGAAATCTGTGATCACCAGAGCCACTCAGATGTCACTTTATCCCCAGAGATTCTGAATGAAGTGGTCTGGTGTGGGGTTTGTGGGTTTATTTTGGGAAGTATCCTAGGTGATCAAATATCCACCAGGGAGGCTGAGAAAGGACTGGGTTGTAAGCGGATGGATCTGTATGTCCATGGGTTGCTACTCAAAGCTCTCCGTGGACTGAGCTGTCTGTGGGCAAGTGAGAGAGCCTGACCGTTTGGTGGAGAGGGATCTGTGTAGGCTCCTAGATCTAGGCTCACTCCCAATTCCAGGAACTCCGAGATTCTTCACACCTGCCTCTCAATTGGTAGTTTGAGTTCCCACCTCCCAGGTAGTCTGGGAGAAATCAGGAAGAGAATGCTGTGGAATGGCCCAGCACAGGGCCTAGCCTTAGGGCAGGTGAGGTTCTGGTGACCTTTTGCAACAAGTTTGGAGGTAGGGGAGAGGACAAGAGGCCCAACACTAGTTTATGCAAAGAGCCTCAAATGGGGAAAGCAGGCAATTTAGAAGGAAGCTCTGGGAGTTCCCTAACACCTGGTTAGGCCAATTATCTGCGCCAAGGCAAACCGTAGCAAACCGTAGCTGATCCGCAGTTTCCACCTCGAGATCCATTGTCATGCACGTCCCTTCCCAGCTCGGCATCACTGACCGTTACAGGGATTCAGCCACAGCAGGAGTTTACTCCAAGGCCATCAGCAAATGTGAAAAAAGAAAAAGCCGCACACCGACTGTCCTCTTCCAGCGAATCTCTAGCCTCAGGTAAGGAAACCTTTTGTGCTATCACCTGTTAAAGCAGTTTGCACTCAATAGAGCTACCCAGCTGTGAACGCAGTTCAATTGGTAGAGTGCTGAGGAGCATACATGAAGCCCTGGGTTCAATTCCCAGCACAGCATAAACTGACCAAGGAGCATGGTGGCATAGGTTTGTGATCCCAACTTCTGGGAGGTGGAGGAAGGAAGATCAAAGTTCAAGGTCATCCTTGACTACTTGGTGAGCTGGAAAAGAGCTTGAGCTGGAAGAGACCATACCCAAAACAAAACAAAACAAAAAAGCAAAACGCAAAACCAAAACAAACAAACAAAAAAATCCCACATGCTTGTAAAACCCACTTAGCATTTGGCAGCCATCGCTTGCCTCACTCAATGTAACTCACAGGCCTATGGAATTTCTAGAGGTCGAAACTCTAGGTGGGATAGGCATGCCGATTCTCAGGCAATTCAGGTTTGCAGGCCTCCTGTGTGCTATGTGATGCCCACCTCATTTCAGCTTCCCAGTTCCTGTGTGTCCTTACCAGGGCCACAGAGTCCCGCCGTACGTAGGGACCCTCTCCAGGTTGCACAATTTCACGTGAGTCTGTATCCTGTTGAACCTGTGCCTACCCCCCCATCGCCCCCCCACCGCCCCCTGTCTGGGCACTCCTTCCTCCCCCATGGTTTCAGCGACACCCCATGGACCAGGGCAGGCTTTGCTGATGTGATTCACGGGCCCCTTTCCTCCGCCTCTGACATCCTCGGTATTTAAATCGGCACATGAATATTTCACAAGCATCCCAGGCGAAAATAACCCCCTGCCTGGTTATGTCAGGCCACAGCTCCAGTCGCTAGGCCAGGGCTCTCTTGCTATTTACGAGACATGCGATTCCGTCAGGCCTTCCAGCAGCAGCCCAAGGAATCGATAGTCTTTAAATAAGTCATTAGAGGAGCCGAAGGCTCGGGCAAGGCCTGGACGAAGCCGGGGAGTAATCGGTGAAGAACTCTCCCGAGCTCCCTGCAAAGGGCCTCTGTCAAGCATTGTGACAGGGCCAGCGGGAGGAGTGAGACCGACCAAGCTGAATAGCTGCTGGCCTGTATCAGGCTCTTCCTTTGTGCCAGGATTTGTCTGGTTTCCGCTCTCCCAAACTGTTCTCCTGAAGTCACGGAGGCTCAGAGAGGGGAGATGAATCTCCCAGCACCACACAGCAAGGAGGCAGTCGAAGTCACAGGTCTGTCCTGACGAAGCAGGGTGTTTGAGTTTTTTTTTTTTTTTTTTTTTTTAACCTTGAGATCCTACTATTTGGGCCTGGGCAACAGTGTGTGGTGGGAGCCCAGCCAGCGTGTCGTGTGGCGATTACAGCCGAGAATATGAGTAAAGTACGGCGGTGTCCACATACGAAAATGTCATAAGGAAGCTCATTGTTTTATGTGCCAACAAAAATAATTAAGGGCGCTAAAAATAACTGGGGGAGGGATAATACCGTTCCCTTGGCCTAGGGAGGTGCTTATGGAACCAAAGCCACCGATGGAGAACTAGACTAGTCTGCTCGTGGTGTGTCCTACAGGACACGCGCTGACCTTCTCTGTAACGTGGAAACCTCCCCAGGGTTCTCACGAGGTTTGAAGTTGTGTCCACAACTGCAAAGTTTTCAGAGCAGTACCAAGCACACCTTTGTAACTCCAATGCCACGACTGACGAGCCCCAGCCTATCCCTGTAGCGTCCCTGAGGCCAACTCTCTCTCTGGCATGAGAAGAAAAAACTGTCCTCGAAGGCTGAGGAAAAACATCTTCCATGATTTCTCTGCTTTCCCCCTCCCAACACCCCACCACCCGTCCCCAGGGGCTCTCCCACCCGATGCCAGCCTCAACTGAGCTGGAAGCTATCCACAGGACTGCCTTTGGTTCCAAAGGACGGCAGATGCCAACTCCTCAGACTCTGCTGGGCCTACGGGGTAGGAAGGAACACTGCACAGCGGCTTCCCAGAGGAAGGGTTGGATATCTAGGAAGCTGGAAACACACAGAAACAAACATATTTCTCCAGTGGACTTGGCCAGTGCATTTTATTGGTCTGTAGTGGGTGTGTGTTTGTTCCACCGATGATGATCAACAGTAAGGATCCGACCACAATTCCGTGTTTGGGTGTTTGTGAGAAAAGGGATCCAGAAAGACCTGTCCCTGTAGACACAGCCTCCAGGGGAGAGCTCACACTTGTTTGTGCGTACCATTTTATCCTCTGTTCTCCCAGGTGTAAGGGGCTCTGGACGTCCCTGTCTGGCTTCTTCATCTAGCTAAGGAAAGTGGGGTGGAGTGGGGTTTTGTCCAGAATGCACTGTTGAGCAGGTGTTTTCTGAGGGGCTACTGTCACCCCAGTGACTGTAAGCAAGCTCCTTCTCAGTGGCCCCATGAATGAATTATAGGCATAAGATTATTATGTAATTCAGATGCTGATTTCTATATCTCCCCCGGCCCCAAATCTGGTTGCAACCCTTGCTCTGAGAAGCTCCTGTCTTAATGTTGTATAAACCCTGCTCCCCAATTGTCCCCTGATAATGTCAATCAAGCATCTTACAGCCAATCATTGAGCAGGGGAGAGAATAGGGCTGGACTTCCTGCCAGCCAGGGGAGGAGGAGTGAAAAGGGGAAGAGAGGATTCAGCAGGGGCACTCAGCCACAGGCAGAGAGATGTAGGAGAGAGAAAGATTCACCTGGAGCTGGGTGGTGGTGGAGCACACCTTTAATCCCAGCACTCGGGAGGCAGAGGCAGGCAGATTGATGTGAGTTCGAGGCCAGCCTGGTCTACAAAGTGAGTCCAGAACAGCCAAGGCTACCAAGAGAAACCCTGTCTCGAAAAACCAAAAATAAATAAATAAATAAATAATAAAAAAATTAAAAAGATTTATCTGGAGCAAACAAAGAACTAAAAAGCAAGCAGCTTGGGGATTTTGGCAAACACGGAGTCAGGATAACATAGAGGGTTAAGAACAGACTTAAGCTGCTCAACATTGTGTTGTAAAGCCTTCTAAACAAAGCCTTATATAAAAGAGTCTCAGGTATTTCTGTGATAGCCAGGTTAAGAAATAAACTAAGAGGAAAAAAAAAAAAAAACACACAGTTACGTAAAAATAACTTTAACAATGAATCATGACCAGGTGCCACTGGTTGGTGGCTGTCCCATCCAGGGACTGACCCTGCATGTTTCTTGGATGCAGGCTTCCTCTTTCTGTGGACACACCTCTCAGAGCCACAGAATTGTCCAGGTCAGGGATGGATTTGGAAGACTGCGCTGTATGATGGTTGTAGCAGGCAGTCGGGGCTATGAGGTCAGAGGTGACCCAGGTCACCTTTGTTCATGTCCCATCTGCTCAAAGTGAGCCTGCCTGTGACCCTAGGAGGAGAACCCAGATGCATGGATCCTCAGCTGGGTCTTTGTGCTTGGCCTTAAGGTGGCTGGGCGGCATGGCTGTGGCAAACTCAGGGAGCCAGTGTCCCTAGCTGGAGATTAGGGTAAGTCCTCATCCCATGTTTTACCAGAAGCCCATGTCAGTAAATGTAGCTGTAGACCCAAGATCCCAGCAGAATGGCATGGAAGAGATAAGTGACTAAGTTCAGTTCTACACACACACACACACACACACACACACACACACACACCAGCTATTATAAACTTTTACCACCCCAGTTGACTAACACCTGCTTGAGGGACTAGGAACTCCAGGATGAATGGCCAAGTGTACACACCCTCCCAGGACTTCACTCTTTAATGACACCAGGGCCCAGGTTCCATCAGACATTTAAAGACTGCTATAGCAGTGAACAGTGATGTGTCATCTCTGTGGCTGTAGGTACCAGCAGGGGCCTTAGGGACCAGCTGGCAGGCATTGGCCTCCCACAGGGCACCTTGGCAGGCTTAGTACTTTTGGTCCCCATCAAGTCTGTTTCTACAGTTTCCCTGTCAGGAGAACTGATCTTCTTCCCAGCAGCACCTTCCAGAACACTGGGGCCAGCCCCTCCAGGCAGCAAGCCCCCGTGGAAGCTAGCTTTGGACCATGCAGCCCCTCGAGTCTCAAGCAGTTCTCACCAGGAGCCCCTTTCCTACCAGCTTGAACTCCACATGGGTCTTATGCCTTTTGCCCTAATAACAAGGTCCCTGCAAGAGGTTTTGAGTAAATATCCATCCTGTCTTTTTACAGTCTTCCAACATTCAAGGTCAAGGGGACCACGGTCAGAGTCAGTGTAACTGCTGTTCTCTGCCATCCAATGCACTTGATTTTGTGCATTTAAAAAGCTTGATTCTGGGGGATGGAGAGATGGCTCAGCGGTTAAGCGCACTGTCTGCTCTTCCAGGGGTCCTGAGTTCAATTCCCAGCAACCACATGGTGACTCACAGCCATCTATAATGTGATCTGGTATCCTCTTCTGATGTGCAGGTATATATGGAGGCAGAGCACTGTGTATGTAATAAATAAAAAAAATTTTTTAAAAGCATGATTCTGCCAGGCACGGTGGCACACTCCTTTAATCCCTGAACTTGGGAGGCAGAGGTAGGTGGATCTCTGTGAATTCATGGCCGGCCTGGTCTACAAAAGTGAGTCCAGGGCAGCCAAGGCTACACAGAGAAACCCTGTTTCGAAAAACCAAAATAAAAAAATGCATGATTCTAGCCAGGCATGGTGGAGCATGCCTGTAATCCCAGTACTTGAGGAGGCAGAGGCAGGTGGATCTCTGTGAGTTCGAGGCCAGCCTGGTCTACAAAGCAAGTTTAGGATAGCCAAGGCTTGGCTGAGAAACTTTCGGGTGTAGGGGAGGGGAAGGAAGAAGAAGAGGAGGAAGAAGACGAAGAGGAGAAGGAGGAGAAAAGAGAAAGAGAGAAAGAAAGAAAGAAAGAAAGAAAGAAAGATTCTGAGAAAGGCTCTGTAAGCTTCACTTGATGTGCATAGGGTCTGAAGTCTGCCCAAAAGATAAGTGTCACCTTATATTGTGACCTTCAGGCTGTGCCAAGATCCCTTCTCTGACAGTATTCATGCCTCACTTTCCAAGGCCCCTGGTGGTGTGAGTATAAATCCAACCCCTCTTTCCCTCCCCCTAGACACCAGCTCCCATAGTTCCTTCTAAGTGGGCGGCCCCACAGGAGTAGTCCTGTTATTCCAGGCCCTCTAATCAAGGAGGCTTCTCCCTAAGTCAGACAGAGCAGATGCTGTCTCCAGTGAACGCTCTGGACTGAGACAGGCTTGTGTCCCACAAGGCAGAAGAGGGAGCTGGCTTCATGGTCCAGCTGTGGCCCTGCCCTCAGGCAACATGGCTACCTATGGCCTCCTCTGCCTGCCTCACTCCTGCCCAAATCCCCCAGAGATGGCACAGAGATGGGCACAAGGCATACTGGCAGCTGTGACTAAGTGAATGTACAGATGTGGGCAAGCCAGGAGACACCTCAAAGGCACAATGATGAGAATGATTGTTCTCTGTGGAGGTGTCAGCCACTGCCTGGGGTGGAAGGTGGCATCCAAAGTGGGTGTTTCTGTGTGCCAACAGTGGGAAGCCAGAAGCAGGTGATGGCAGAGACTGGAGAAGCTGCCAGGAACTAGGCTAAAGGAGGCTTACCAGTCACAATGGTACCAGCAATGGGTGCTTTAAGTCAGATCTGGCCTCCTCCTGATCATGGCCAAGGTGTCACTGTGGAAATCCTCCCCATCCCATCCCTGTCTCAAGACTCCTCCCAAGAAGAAAATTGGGTTCTCCCATTGTACCCAACAGCCATCCCTAAACTGCTCTTATGGGACTACCCATCCACTCTCTTGTTAAATCTAGCTTTCCTCAGCACTGACCCCCTGACCTCTGTATACCCTTCCCTTTTCTCTTTGGCCAGTGCTGTTCCTGTAGGCAGCTCTATCTCTGTCCTTGGGGTCTCCTCTCTTTGTGTCCGTCCCTGAGAAGCTGGCAGCCTCTCACTGCCTGTTCCTGGCCTTCTCCTTAACCATTGTCCACCCTAGACAACCCCAATGCTTTCCTTTGCTTGGGAGCCCTGCTCCCCCATTTCCACTTTCTATCATTCCTCTCTCGGTTGTTCAGCTGCTTAACTTGAGCTCCATGCACACCTCAGTCCCAGAGACACCCTCAAGCCAGACTTCACATCTTCCCACAACCCACTGTGGACACCCTTATAATGTGGGCAACAGCGCAGTCCTGTGTAGTCCCCCACCAGGAAGTGAGTCCAGCTTCCTCAGGGACACAGTTGATGGAGTGGTTGTCAACATAGAAGTCCTGCGTTTGATCCCTAGCACTGCCTGAGGCAGGGGATCAAAAGTTCAAGGTTGTTTCAGCTTAGACTGCATGAGATCCTTTTCTTTTCTTTAAAAAAAAAATTATAGATATTCCTAAGTAGGGCAGACTCTCAGATGTGTCACTGTGTGATTAGGGCCCAGGAGGGAGCACCGCTTCTCACCTCTGACCTCTGGGCCTCCTGGAACTGGGCAGTAAATTGATTCACACCACCCTTGGAAGTCAGTGGTCAGCTGCTGACCACACCGTCAATTATTCAGGCACCCAGGGATTGCATGAAGAGCACAGATGGCTTAACTAAAACAGGGCTCCACCCTCCTTCCCTTAGAGGCCTGGGCAGGGTCAACCACCAGCATCTAAAGCACCTTCCTGGATAGCCACGGGCACATATACCTAGGGTCCAAACCTACACCCACACCCAGATTTTTGTTTGTTTGTTTTTCAAGACAGGGTTTCTTTGTGTCGTCTTAGCTATCCTGGACTGCATTGTAGACCAGGCTGGCCTCGAACTCACAGAGATCCGCCTGCCTCTGTCTTCCCAGCCACTCCCGGCTCACATATGGTTCTTGAACCCCTCAAGGCCTTGTCCAGCCAGGGGACAGAATCCTAAGGGCAGGATGGGTGACTGGAGTCACCTAAAGCACATTTCAGCTTCATTCCAGTAGACATGGGTTTTTCTTGTCACTAGAGACAAGCAGACACCGTGGGAGGCTAGGAGCCTCAAGACCATGGGCAGGAGAGTCACTGCACAGAGAGGTCCCTTGGGAACAAAGCTGATGGCACAGGCCATCTCATGGCCTCGGGTCTTTTTTGGAACCAGGTGATTGAGAATGAAACTATGTTCATGCACTAGTTGCTCCCTCTGTGCTTTGTGAGACTCCTCAAGGCGAGATGAGAAGGGCAGATTTCTGCTCTTGAGTAAACCCTAGCTGAACGCTGATAGCAGAGATCCTGGCTTGGGGACAGTTCTAACCTCCACATGCTGCCTCCCGCATGCCTCTCCCAACCCTCAGCCAAGTGACTGACAGTGGCGTCTCCATCAGCCAGGGGAAGATTTTGCAGATGAGGCAGAGGCGTGAGAATACGCTGAAGGTCACACGTCCTGTGTAAATGATGGGACCTCAAGTCCCTGCTGTCAACTTTTGGGTTAGAGTCATAGGATGGAGATTAGGTAGATGGTCATCTAAGGGCTGGGCTGTAGGAGAAATATAACAGGGTGGGGGGGTGCATCTGGGAGGTGAAGGGATTGGAGGGACAGTCTATCCAAGCTGAATATGGGGAGGATAACAGAGAAGACCTAGGAGGGTCATACTCTTCTGGATAGGGAAGTCCTGAAGAAGGAAGGGAATATGTTAGGGGTGGGAACAGCTGAGCCTGGGCCTCCTCTGGCCCCTGGATGCCCACTTACTTCCTCTTCGTGGCTGTATTTTTAGATCTTAGTTTCCAAAGCCTACAGGTGGGCAGGCAAGGCCTGAGCCTTCTTGAGTTAGCTGTTCATAGTCTCCCCTGTGCTTGCCTCTGCTGTGGTCCCTCCCCTGCAGACCTGAACTGTAGGCCACTGAAAACCAGGGCTCTTCTCGGCTCTGGTTACCCTTCCTCGGGTCACACAGGAACCCACATCCTAATGCCACTCAGGCCCGGCATCCCTACCCACTCCCCTCCCATCTGCTCTTTCTCCTCCCAATGGTTTGAATCCGTTCCACTCCAGCAATCCCTGTGGGTCCAGATTCAGGACTGGGCACTAGTAAGATATCTAAGCCTGTCACGAGGACTTTCGGGATTGCCCGTGTTGGGTTTGTAGGTGAAGTGCTTATGGTTCCCACAAACCAGGACATGTCTGGATGTGGAAGGGTGCCACTAGTAGTTATGAACTGTTAATTCTGCCCGCAGCACAGTGCAAAGCCAGGGGAACGGAGTCCTGGTCATTCAACTTCAACAGAAGGGTGGGAAAATGTGTGTAGTCGTGACAACTTGATGGCAGGTAGAATTGTGGCACATCTGACAGCAAGTGTAGGGAAGACTGTAGAGTTTGTGGTGCTGACAGCCTAGACTATGGATTTCAATGTCCTAGTCCTTAGCCGTGAGAAGCACGGGAGTCCCTGGAGAAACACACAGCTTTGCCGTTCCTGTGTCCATAACAGGCATTACTAATTGATCACAGCTTCTTCCGTGCAACTTAAGCCTGATTCAAGCTCACAGCTTTCAGTATAGTGCTCTAGGATCTAGGACTGACAAGTATTGTAAATCTGTCATTGGGGGTTAGGATATAGACCCAAGGGAGACTAACCTCCAGATGTGGTAAGAAGCCTAGAATTTGTGGGTGATTAGGTTGGACCAGCTGGCTAGCAAGCCCCAGGGGGTCCTCTTGCCTCTGCCTCCCTAGTGCTGGGATTACATGCACCTTGCCATTCCCAGCTTCTTCTTTATTTTTTTTTAAAGAGATTTACTTATTTTATGTATATGAGTGCTCTGTTTTCATGCATACCAGAAGAGGGAATCAGATTCCATTACAGATGGTTGTGAGCCACCATATGGTTGCTGGGAATTGAACTCAGAACCTCTGGAAGAGCAGGCGGTGCTTTTAACCACTGAGCCATCTCTCCAGCAGATGTGCTGCCACCACCCCCAGTTTATAAGCTCCTGGAGATCATCCTACCAATTGAGTCACAACCCTAGCCCAGTTTCTGGGTTTCCTAGCTGGGTTCTAGGTCAATGCCCTCGGCTAGGAGGGCCTTATACACTGGATATCCTGATAAGAACCTTCAGCCCAGTACCTACCACACAGAGACTGCTGCTCCCAGGGACAGGGAGGTCAAATTGGTCTCATGGGATTGAGCAACACAGCTGAGAGCCTGGAAAATTCAGCAGAGGAAATGCACTCTCTGCGATACCTTCTATATTCTCAGGCCTCTGCAGGGGAGGCAGAGCTCAAGTGGGCTTCTTCCCACAAACTAAGAAATAAAGAAAAGGGGCTCAGGCAGGGGTGCTACTGAGCTCTTGGTAGGTTGTGAGGTCACCTCAAGAGGACAAGGCTAGTATTATGTCATTCATACCCTGGTGAGATGTCTGCTCAGATGTGAGCAGCCATGCACCCCAGAGCCACCAGACCTGGGGTCACGGTGAGGCAGTGCTGAGAGGTCTCCAGTCTTGGCTCCTAGGAGGCACAGTGAGATTGGGAGTAGGACCTTTGGAGGGCAGTAGAGCTTGAAAGCTCCAGGCTTGCCCGCTTCTTCTCTCAGAGCTGAAGGGAGTTGTTGGCCTGGAGAGGAAGTCCAGTGACCTGAAGGGCTGAGAATCAAACCTTTGCTCAGGACCTGTGGAAGCTTCTACCTACTTCTTCCAGGGCTTGAGCTGACCCTAATAAAACCTGGAAACCAGCCAGTTGGTGGTGGCACACGCCTTTAATCCCAGCACTCGGGAGGCAGAGGCAGGTGGGTCTCTGTGAGTTCAAGGACAGCCTGGTCTACAGAGTGAATCCAGGAACGCCAAGGCTACACAGAGAAACCCCGTGTTGAAAAAACAAAAAAAGGAAACAAAACAAAAATCTGGAAACCAGAACCTTCTGGACAGGTGTCAGAAGGCAAAGAAATTCTCTTCTCCTCTGATCCCAGTCGGTAGGCATGTGGGCATGTGTGTGTGTGCCTGTGCATGAGCGTGTGTGTGTGTGTGTGTGTGTGTGTGTGTGTGTGTGTGTGTGGTGTCACACATAATGTTTAAAACACCAAACCTTAAGCAAAATGACTGCTTTCTATTTATTATTTGTTTATTTTTATTTTTATTTATTTTTGGTTTTTCGAGACAGGGTTTCTCTATGTAACAGCTCTAGCTGTCCTGAAACTTTTAATTTTTTCATTTTTCAAGACAGAGTTTCTCTGTGTAGCTCTGGCTGTCCTGGAACTCACTCTAGACCAGGCTGGCCTCCAACTCACAGAGATCCCTCTGCCTCTCCCTCTAGAGTACTGGGATAAAAGTGTGTACCACTGCTACGCCGCAAACAGTTGCCTTTATCATCACAAGCATATGAAAGTTTTAAAGCAGACAAAGGCATCATCAGAGGTTCCTGGTGCCTGGCTGGTAGGAGGAGTGACAGAGCCCACTTGGTGACTACTAGAAGAAAACTAAAGCTTGGTTATGCAAGGAGCCACTCCGTAAGCTGTTCCCCACAGGAACACAGGCCATGCTAGGCTGCAGGGAGGTGACTACTAGAAATAAGGTGGAAAGAGGCTGTGTGGAATGGTGTGGGAATGCTTTGGCACCACCTCACCTTGTGCTCTTGCCTACAAGGTCTAGAGACCCATAGCTACAGGACATAAGTCCCAGGGGCAACATGAGTCACTGTGATGTTGGTTGGTTTGGGGCCACGGCCGTAAGAGCAAACTTAACTCTTAGAGCTGGTACCTGTAAGCGAGCCAGAAGCATTGCTGTTCTGGTGAAGGGAGCGGGTTGCAAGCCTGTATCCCGGCCTGACCAGCCCCTCCTAGCACAGTAAGGAGGCAGAGCAGAGCTGAGTCTATGTGGTTGTAAAGAAAGTAAGGTCTCAGAGCCACAGCCGTTCATGGTCAAGTGCGCAAGGCTTTCCGGGGAATGCATCTACAAGCTCTGAGCCCCGAGGACCACTCTACCCCGGAGGGGTCAGCGGGGAGAAGGGAACACTTCTAAAACTGCTCCTCACGCCGGAGGGGGGGTGCGGGGGGAAGGCAGAAAAGAGTTCATTTTGGGAGTCCTTTGAATATGAGCGATCCGCTAGAGGCAAAGAAGTCCAGGTCTGGGACTCTGCAGAGAGAACCCTGGGCAAGAACGAAGACAGGGACACGATAAGGGGGCTGCAGACACAGAGTACGGGGAGGAGTAGCTTCAGGAACTCGGAGCTGCGAGAAACCGGCCTAAGGAAAGAAAGATGAGCGGGGTGGGGGGGTGGGGGGGGATTGGGGGAGGAGCCCCACAGTCACCAGACCCAGACTTAACCCTGGCCTTCTCTAGACCAGGCCCTCAACTGGCAGCTGATCCGCTAGAGAACCTAATCGCCTCAGAGACCGCCCAGGTGGGCAGCCAATCAACTTTACCTCCCTGTTTCCTCTATTCCCCCACCCCCACCCGCCTCTTCCTGGCCTTGGCTGCTGCTCAAGACAGCCTGAGCCATCCTGCAGGCCCAAAAGCCTGGGCTGCCCTCCCGCCCCAGCCCTTCTCCTCATCGGTTTACCAGGCTCCTTGCCTTCCTTCTTCCCAGGCGCTTGCCAAGTTCCAAGTCCTCCCTGGCTCCCTGCCTTCTTCTCTTAGAGGCGCAGAGAGCCCTGTCTGCAGATGAAGCCGGGCAAGCCCTGGGACCCTTCCTACCTATAGAGCCGCAAAGACAGCCCCATGATCAGAAAGCCACATGCATACCCCAGATTTCATCAGACTCTCATCACACCCAGTTGTGACCCAAGGCTCTATGTTCTGGGCCCATAGATTTTTTTTCTTGCCCTTTTTTTTTTTTTTTTTTTTTTTTTTTACTAATGTCATTAACCTACCCCACAGTCTCAGCCCTCAAATCCCAGTCCCAGTTGGAGTTGCAGAGACTCAGTAGGGTGACCAGCGGCTCTCTAGGGAGGGGGAAGGGGTTCTCTAAACCTGAGCTTACCTTCCCTACATTTATCAGCTGGTCCTTCCTCCCCTGACCACTTCAAATACGTGTGCTCAAATCTACATGTCATACATATACCCTGTGGAAGAACAAAACTAGCCTCAGTGTTTTGGAGAGTTCTGGAATGGCTTGCGTTTTCACACCCCTCCTCCCCTTTGTCGGGAGCTGTTAAATTCATTTAGCGGCTGGGTTGGAGGCTGACCTGGGCCTGACGTTTCTTTCCTCCCCAGCTCTAACTGAGACCCAGGACTCAGCCAACACCCTCTCCTGTCTGCTCCCAAACCCAGTGTGAAAGGTATTTGTGATTGAGGAGCCTTAGACAAGCCATGGGGATACTTCTTTTTAAGAGATAAATTCACACAACTTCAAAGGTGCCTTGGACTATCCTGCTTTAAAAGGTTCCTTTGACAACCCACCCCCGGGAAGCCTTCACAAGAAGCCCCTTTATCTCACCAGCACGATGCTTCCACAGCCTCCTTCTGTGGCTTCCCTTCTTCCTTTCTGCACCTCCCTTGTCTTGAGAAGCAAAACTCTCCAGGTCTCTGCCCAGATGTGCTGGTTCTGTGAGCCTGACCCTGCATCCTATCGGCCGTGTGATCTGAGGAGAGCCGTCTAACCTCTCTGGACCTCAGTTTCACCTGCAAGCGGGGATAATAGAAATAAAGATAGTGGGCTACAGGGATGGCTTAGGGCATAGTGATTGCCAGACAAACATTCGGACCTCAGTTTGGGCACCCAGAAACTGTGAAATTCAACATGGTGAAACATGTCTATAACCCAGTGCTCCTATGGTGAGATGGAAGACAGAGGTAGGACAATCCTTGGGAGGTTATGGCCCTGATAGCCTGGCATACACAGTGACAAGCAAGAAAGTGTCTTAGGGAGCTGGAGAGATGGCTCGGAGGTTAAGAGTACCAGCTGCTCTTCCAAAGGTCATGAGTTCAATTCCCAGCAATCATATGACAGCTCACAACCATCTGTGAGATTTGGTGTCCTCTTCTCCTGTGCAGGCCAGAACACCAACTAACTAACTAACTAAATCTTAAAAAGAAAGAAAGAAAGGGTCTTGGTCGTTCTTCTATTGATGTGCACTATGACTATGGCAACCCTTACAAAAGAAAGCATTTAATTGGGGCCTGGCTTACAGTTTCAAAGGCTTAGTCCACTGTCATCATAGCAGGGAGCACGGCAGCATGCAGGCAGGCATGGTGCTGGAGAAGGGGCTCATAGCCATATCCTGATCTGTAAGCAGAAAAAGAGAGATGCCTGAGCCTGGCATGGGCTTTTGAAACCTGAAAGCCCACACTCAGTGACATGTTTCTTCTACCAAGGCCATGCCTCCTAATCCTTCTAATCCTCTCAAATAGTTCTACTCCCTGGTGACAAAGCATTCAAACATATGTGTCTTTAGGGGGCACTCTTATTCAAACCACCACAAACATTGTCTCAAGCAAGGTGGAATGGAAAGACTGCCACCCAAAGCTGTCCTTGGACCACCACCTGTGTGCTATGGCTCCCTCTCCCCACATTATACACACACACAAATTTTTATTTCTCTATTTGTTTTGTTTTTTCAAGACAAGGTTTCTCTGTGTAGCCTTGGCTGTCTTGGAACTTTGTATACTAAGCTGGCATCAAACTCACAGATTCACCTGCTTCTGCCTCCCAAGTTCTGGGATTAAAATTGTGTACCAGCATTCCCAGCCCCACAATGACTTTTTTTTTTTTTTAAGATGAAGACAGTGGACTTATTGGTAAGAATTTCATAATAGTGAACTGAAATCCAGTTCAAGGGCTTGGGGAGTGGCTCAGTTGGTAAAGTGTTTCCCTTGAAAGCAGGAGGACCAACCAGGCATGATGGTGCACTGCTTTAATCCCAGCACTCTGATGTTCAAGGCAGTCAGATCTCTGTAAGGTCAAGGCTAACCTGGTCTATAGAGCAAGTTCCAGGACAGCCAGCGCCATTCTACAGAGGAATCCTATCTTGAAACCCACTTCCCCCACCATAAAGAAAAAAGGCATGATGTCCTGAGTTCTAGCCCCAGACCTAACATGAAAATGCCAAGCACAGACTAGGAATATTGCTCATTGGTGAATAAACCCTTGCTGAAGGCATGAGGAATAGACTTCTTACTGATCCTTGTCTGTCACATAAAGGCTGGATGGGGTTTTGGGGGGCTCTTTCCTCTGCTCAGTAGCCCACTCCTACCCTTGTGGGTGCTTTTCTGAATAAGCTGTTTCTATGTCTGTTCTTGGGCATATGTCCCTGATACAGTCATTTGCACTAGGACATAGAGCCTGGAGTTAGGTGTCACCTGAACTCGAAACAGTGACTCGCACCCCTAAGCACGCTTTCCCTGTCACTCTCTGAAGTCCCCTTCCCTTTCTGCCAGTTGGCCCCTTGCCAATCTCCATGGCAAAGGGCATGGCTTTCTTTCTTTCTCTTTTCCATCTCCATTCTGCAGGCAGCTGACAAGATCTATAGCTTGCCTGCCCTCAAAACCCCAATAAAACTGTCCCTGAGCTTAAAAACAAAAGCTGGGGTGGCATGGCAGCTCACCCCATAGGCACGGCACTCAGGAGGCAGAAGCAGGGGTCACTAGGGCAAGCTGGCCAGCTAGACTGGCCAAAGTGGCAAGCTAAGTTTAGAGAGAGATTCTGCCTCAGCAAATGAGGTTCAGGGTGAAGAGGAAGACGCTTCAGGAAGAGGCAGAAGGATTCCTGGAGTTTGCTGGTCAACCAGGCTATGAGCTCCCGGCCAATGAGAGACCCTTTCTCAAAGAAGGTGGATGGTCTTCCCGAAGATGACACTCGGGTTGACCTCTGGTCTCCGTGAGTGCACACACACACAAACATGCACACGGATGCCCACAGACATGCATTAAAAAAGGAAAAGAAAAAGATCGCAGGCTCAATCATGGTTACTGCTACTATTATTGCTGTTTAAGGCTTATCCATGGCTCTAAGGACTGGACTCTGGCATAAACCACTGAAACTAAGAGGTGAAGAATGCCTTTAAAAAGAATAGACACTGCCTCCAGGACAATGGAGAGTGAGTTTCAGAGAAAGAAAACATATGTGTGGTGACATGTGCCACTCGGTGAATTTCTGGTTTACAACCAAATCAGGCCTGATGAAGCTCAGACACTCACCGAGAGGAGCAACCCCAGGGGTACCATAACCTGTGCCAAAGCTCTGAGGGATGGTTGCCTTGTTAAGGTGTGTGTGTGTGTGTGTGTGTGTGTGTGTGTGTGTGTGTGTGTGTGCGTGCATTTGCCAGTGTTTCTGGCCAGTGTTTCTGTCTGTGGAGGTCAGAGGTAGCTCTGGGTGTTCAAACTCAAGTTGTCATGCTTGCATGACAAGGACTTTGCCATTGAACCGTCTGTCACCCCTGGCCCTTCCTTAGTACCTTCTGAATCAGACTTATCAGAAGGGGCTGACCCTGACTAAGCCCAGTGCACAACCCTTCACAGAATCATTTGAGTTCTCAGTGTCCCAGTTCATGGACTCACTGTGGGAAAAGCCATCTCTGGGTCTGTCCCAATCCATGAAATCTTTGTGGGCATCTCTGGGGTCCCACAAGAAGTAGCAGGGAAAAGGAAAGCTGAATCACATAGGCCCCTTCTCTCCCCATCTCATAGTCAGTCTCACTTTCTTGGGTGTCAACGATATCACTGGGGCATCTGGAAGGCTCTCAATGACCCCTCTCAAGCACTGCCCACTCAGAGGTAGGGATCCTGGAAGCCATGTGGGTGCAGTATGGCCCTGGAATCACTGTTCTTGTGACCCATGATGTACCTGTTCCTTTGAACTGGGGACAAAGGAAGAATCTCTTCTCCATGGGCCTGGAATTTGTGAACTGGGGTTGTAGGCAGTGCTGAGAGGAGAACAGGCTGCTTCCATGTCCCTTTGGGACACTGAGTCCCCAGTGAAAGTAATCCTAAGGTAAAAGTGCCTGGGAACTCCCGGGAATCCTTTTTTTTTTTTTTTTTAAGATTTATTTTATTATTATGCATACAGTGCTCTGCCTACATGTATACCTGCAAGCCAGAAGAGGGCACCAGATCTCATTATAGATGGTTGTGAGCCACCATATGGTTGCTGGGAATTGAACTCAGGACCTCTGGAGGAGAAGTCAGTGCCCTTAACCTCTGAGCCATTTCTCCAGCCCCATCTCCTGGGAATCTAAAAGTGATATGGTCTGAGCTGTGTGTGTGTGTGTGTGCGTGCGTGCGTGCGCACGCACGTGCGCAGGAGACAGGGAGTCCTCAGTGGCCATAGCAGCTCTGGTAAGAGCAAGAAAGAGGTTCAGAGGAATCCAGAAGAAGCAAACCCTACCCACCCCTGGGAAAAAGTAGAGGGACACTGAGTGTCCTGACAGCCTTCCCGGTGTGAACTTGGGATCTAATATCATGGCCTTCAGCCCATGGGTTCCAGAAAAGCAGACCTTCCACTAGTTGAGACAATAACAGTCCTGTTAATGCCATCAATAATTAATGAGGTTCTGTGCCAAGGCAGCCCTCTGTGCTTTTCAAGGCAAATCCGCCTCCACAGCCTCATGTGTTCCTTCCCCATCTATATTGGAAGATGATGGATTATTCTAAGAGCCACCACGCCCACGGCCCCTACTAGACAGAAACTGCCTGTCTGGTCCATCTGACCTACTTCTTGAACAATGAATTAAGGTAATCTCTGATGTAAAGACAACCACCCACAGGTGCAGCACCTCTGTAGAGCCAGCTTCGAACCGGGCTGATCCATCTTCTCTCAGGGGTTGAGAATGATCCTCAGAGAAAACTGAAGCTCTCTTTCTGTGAGGACAGAAGCCAAGAGGTGTGAAGAGAAGCGAGTAACAGGAAGTGAAGAGAAGCGAGTGAGACGGGTCTGGGGAGTGGTTCCGCTGGTAGAGTGCTTGCTTAGCATGAATGAAAGGTTGCTGGACTTGATAAAGATGTGAGTGTGATGTGACCAGCTGCTTCAAGCTCCTGCCACCTCGGCTTCCCCACAATGAGGAGGTCATCTTGAGCTTCCTTGAGCTGCAAAATGAAACAAACTCTTTCTCCCTTAAGTTACTCTTACCATTGCAACAAGAAAACAAAGATGCTGATCAAATTAGAACAAAGCCCTCCCTTACCAGCCTTGCTCCCTCCATTTTTCCCAAGCTCCAATGTTTCCATTCTTCCTTCATCTTCCCTCCTTTTCTCCCTTCCTTCTTCTGTTCCCTCAAAACTTGACTCTAATTCATCACTCGGTGACACAGAAGAATGAGATTGATGTCTTTGTCACCTTTCTAAATTCCCAAGAGAGCCATTCTAATTAGCTTTGTTGGAGTCTCTTTCTCTCTCTTGGTTTTTTGAGATGGGGTTTCTCTGTATGTATCCCTGGCTGTCCTGGAACTCACTCTGTAGACCAGGATGGCCTCAAACTCTCACTGCCTCTGCCTCCCCTAGTGCTGGCATTAAAGGCATGTGCCACCATGCCCAGCTCCTATTTGAGTTTCTTAATCACCTTTGTTCCAATCAGCTGTCATCAAGGAGCCCCTAGATCAGGCCTAGTGCTGGGCTCCATAAAGGCTGAGATAAATGTCAGTCTATCATCCATCCAATGACCAACTGCCCATCCAGAACCTCCCATTCATCAATCCATCATCAACTATTCCTCTATCTTTCTGTCCATTTATCTACCATCTATCTATCTATATCCATTTATTCTTTCACATTTGGATGGCTGAACTAAGACAGACAAAATTAATTTTTGACAAGAGTATAGAGGAATTGCAACCTTCCTACATGGCTGGTGGTATGTAGGATAAAGCAATTACTTTTGAAAACTGGCAGTTCCTCAACAGACAGACATATGATCCATGTCCATGATCATTTCCATATGATCCAGCAATTCTACTCATGAAGTGTGGAAACATGTATCCACACAAAAACTTGTACATGAATGTTCACAGAAGCACTTTTTGTAATAGTCAAAAAGTAGAAAGAACTTAAATGTTGGTCACTGCTGAGTGGATATACTGTTAGGATTCTGCTTCCTACCTGTGATGTCATTGCTTACCCGCATGGGGGGTGTGGCCCTGCTCAGGGCTATATAAAAGAATAAACCCTCCATGAGGTCTCTCTCTCTCTCCTTCTTCTTCTTACTCTTCCTGTCTCTCTCTGGGGTACCCCTCCCCCATTTCTTTCTCTCCCCATGCTCATTTAATAAAGTCTTCTACAACATAATATCTGGCATCTGGTACCTTTATTACCTTATTACCTTATTACCTTATCTTACTGCCTGATATATTAAATATAAAATATACAAAAGTAGTATATCTATACAGAGGGATATTATTCAACCGTTAAGCAGAAGCAAAATGCTGGTGTATAATACAACATGGATGAGCCTTAAAAACATTACACTCGGGCTGGAGAAATGGCTCAGAGGTTAAGAGTATTGTCTATTCTTCCAAAGGTCCTGGGTTCAATTCCCAGCAACTACATGGTAGCTCACAACCATCTATAATAAGACCTGGTGCCCTCTTCTGGCATGCAGGTACACACTTGGGGGCAGAATACTATATAAAATAAATAAATAAATCTTATCTGGGCGGTGGTGGCACATGCCTTTAATCCCAGCACTTGGGAGGTAGAGCCAGGTGGATTGTTGTGAGTCCAAGGCCAGCCTGATCTACAAAGTGAGTCAAAGACAGTCAAGGCTACACAGAGAAACCCTGTCTGGAAAAACTGAAAAAATTTACACTCAGACTGGAGAGATGGTTCAGAGGTTAAGAACACTGTCTTAAAAAAAAAAAAAAAAAAAAAGAACACTGCCTGTTCTTCCAAAGATCCTGAGTTCAATTCCCAACAACCACATGGTGGCTCATAACCATCTATAATGAGATCTGGCGCCCTCTTCTGGTATGCATGTGTACATGCAGACAGAACACTGTATACCTAATAAATAAATAAATCTTTTAAAAAATTATACTCAGTACATCGAGATATCCTGTTTCAACAAAACAAAACAAACAAAATTATACTCCAGAAAAGTAGCCAGACACCAAACACTACATGCTGTAAGATCCCACTTGTATCAATAGGTAAATCTATAGAAAGATGAAAAGACTAGTGGTTGCTAGGGCAACTGGGAAGGGCAGTGACAGCTAAGGGCAAGGCGCATATTCTGGAAATAGAGGTGATGAGTGTACAACTCTGAATATACATTGAATTATACTTTAAAAGGGTCAGCTTTACAGTCTCTGTATGGCCCTGGCTGTCCTGAAACTTTGTAGACCAGTCTGGCCTCAAACTCAGAGACCCTCCTGCCTCTGCCTCTAAGTGCTGGGATTAAAAGCACGTGCATGCGTAGCACCACCAGGCTGCATAGATTACAGTTTCAATAATGACATCTTTTAAGGGTTTAGGGATGTAGCTGAGTTGGTAAAGTGTTTTCTTATCATGAAGAAAATCCTGGATTCAATCCCCACCATGATTAAACCAGGCAGGAAGGTGTACACATCCAATCCCACTACTCAGGAACTGAGATCAAGAAACTCAGAAGTTCAAGGTCATCCTCAGCTGCGTTCAAGGCCATTCCAGAGTACATGAGAACACACACACACACACACACACACACACACACACACACACACACATTGCTTGTCTTTGACTCTTCACAACATGCCAGTGGGTAGGTTGGATGCCATCCACACTTTAGCACATTAGCCATGCTTGGGGACAGAGCTGTCTTACTGGGGATCTAAGCTTAAACCCTATCATCTTGGAGGCAGGAGAGACAAGGAGGGCGAAGGGCCAGCCAGTTTGACAGCAGGTGAGGACTGAACATGGCTCAGTGTGTCCCTGGACTGAATTCTACTGCATTTAGGGGAGAGCAGCTCCAACGGGGCAGAGGGGGCGGGGCGGGGCTGGAGCAGAGTGAAATGTCTTGAACAAGAGGGCATTGGACGTGCCTCCTCTGTGTTGCTCAGGAGCCAGGAATAGGGAGTTGCCTGGGCACGTCTCTTCTAGGCCCCCCCATCACCACGGGGGGGGGGGGACTTTTAAGTAGTTTCTGAACAATGAAAAGAGGTTGAAGGAGAAGCAAGGAGGTGACCAGGGTGGTGGAGCTGTCCGGTCCTCTGGAAATGAGGTGAATGAGTTAGGGCAGACTTCTGCCCTCCAGAAGTTGGCACCATGGCCAGGAGAGCAGCGGTGAACACAGCACATCCAGGGAGCAGGCAGAACGGAAGGAACAGGAAGATGAACAAAATGAAGGGCGAGGGGCCAAGGAACAGCACGTACCAATGATAGGCACAGACAGTGTCCAGAATCAATATTTGTTCAGTGGGCGGATCAGACCCACACCTTTCCAACTGGTGCTCTTCCTGCCTCATCCCGAATGCATTGTCTGGGGTCAAGCTTTCACTCCTATGGTTTCCACAGCAGCCTGCCACTAAGGTGTTTTCTGCTCTTTTTTTGTTTTGTCTCTTTTGGGAAAAAAAAAAAAAAAAATCAGCGGCTTCAAAGATGCCCTGTTCACACATTCTTTGGGAATGTCACATTTGATCTGGCCGCTGGACGGGTTTGACTGCTTTATTTATGATTTCTGGCACTTTTCCTCTGTGGCTGCTCAGAATAGCTTCTGATCCTGCTCGCTCGCAGACACGGTGAAATCGAATCTTCCTGTGCTCGCCCTGATCTAAGCAGTTTTGCTTATGTAAGCTTCCAGGCCCTCCGGAGGAACCAGGCTGTGAGAGCCTTGCAGCGGCAGAGCTCTGCATAGATGTCAAACGCGTTTTTCCTCGCGTGTACATCTTTAACTTGTGTGTTCTCCTTCTGGTAAAGCCATTCCTTCCCAGAGACCCCGTAACAATCGATAGAAGCTGTGTGCACACTCAGAAGGCCAAAGCTGGCCCACTTGTACCCCTTTAAATGTTTTTGGGTTTACCTCTCAATAATACTCAAATCAATGTCCCAACATTCCCTGTTCTTTGAAAGCCTCATCTTCTGCAGCGTCATGGGACTTCTGTTTGACTCTCTGTTGAACTGTCGCATTCTGGAAGAGCTGTGGGCTCAAAGGAGTATTTGCTGTGGCAACATGACATGTGTGTGTGTGTTAATTACTTTTCTTATTTCTTGTTTCTCTGATAAAATGCCTGATGGAACCAGCTTAAGGAGGGATGGGTTATTTGAACCCAAAGTCCATCTTGACAGGAAGGACAGGGCAGCAAGAACTTGAGGCAGCTGGCTGGTCACATGGCAACCTTAGCAGCAGGGAGAGAGATGAACACTTGCTTGGTCCTCTTTCTTTTTCTTTCTTCTTTTTTTTTCTTAACCCCAGCCCATGGGATGGTGCCGCTCATACCTCAATTAGCCTAGTCTAGAATCTCCCTCACAGATGTGTTTCCATGGTGATTCCAAATCCCATCAAGTGGACAACTAAGGTTAATCACCACAATGTGTGTGTGTGTGTGTGTGTGTGTGTGTGTGTGTGTGTGTGCCTCTGTGTGTGTGTGTACATGTGTGGAACCATGTATGCCTGTATGTGTGTGTATGTGCACGTGTGTCTGTATGTATGTGGACCCATGTATGCCTATATGTGTGCTTGTGTGGACCCGTGTATGCCTATGTATATATGTGTGCACAAGTGCACATGCGTGTGTTACTTAAATGGCTTCTGAATTTAAAATCAGACATCTAGGTGAGAGGGATAGTCCTCTGGTAATTTGGTTAAGTCTTGGAGCTCAGTAAACATGTCCATACAAAAACTTTTACATGTGTGTGCCTGGCAGCATTTATTTCATAAAAGCCCCCAAACTGGAAACCACTTGAAAGTTGGCTAACTGATAAGGGGCTAAGTGAATGTGGTATAGCCACATAGTGGAATATTACTCAGCCACAAAAAGAAAAGTACTGACCCATGCTCCAGTATGGATAAACTTTAAAACACTATGCTCAGTGAAAGAAGCCAGACCCAAAACATGTCAGTTAGTGTCTCAGGGCTACCATAAGACAGTACCACCAGGTGGGTGGCTTAAGCTACTATACTAATACAATAGTGTAGGCCAGATTCTTTCCTTCTGAGACGCTGCAGCTTTTTTTCTTTTCTTTCTTTCTTTCTTTCTTTCTTTCTTTCTTTTTTTTTTTTTTTTTTTTTTTTTTTTTTTCTTTTCTTTTTTGAAACAGGGTTTTTCTATGTAGGCTTGGCTGTCCTGGACTTGCTTTGTAGACCAGGCTGACCTTGAACTCACAGAGATCTAACTGCCTTTGCCTCCCAAGAGCTCGGACTAAAGGCATGCACTACCATGCCTGGCCTGTGAGGCTTCTTAAGTAGTTCCTGTTGGTCGCTGCTTAGGACTTTATTTTCAAAAAAAAGGTCATGTTCAAAAAAAGGCTGTGTTCTGAGGTTCTAGAGTTAGGACTTCGGAATTTAAGGTTCCATAAAATCACATATTATATGATTCTCTTCATATAAAGTGTTCCAAATAGGTAAATCCAGGAAGACAGAAAATAGATCTGTGGTTGCAGAGGCTGGGAGAGAGAAGGAATTGGGAGCAACTGTTCATGGATACAGAGTTTATTTTTGAAAATGTTCCGAATCAGAACAACTCTGAGAATACACTAAAATCCAACAAACCATGCCCTTTAGATGGGTGAACTGCACGGTCTGTGAATTGCACCTTCTTAAAGCTGTTATTTTAGGTGCAATTCTTGCCACACTTTTGCCACAGCAGGACCAGGCAGAGCACGTGATACCACAGGAGCAAGAATGTTTGGGGGGAAAAAATCAGCAAAGGCAAAAGAGTGGTAGCCTCAGATCTTTAATTTCTCAAAAACCTTGTGCATTTGCTGTGTGCATCCCACCCAGATACAGGATGGAGGATCTGTTCAGCCCAAACCTTCCTCTGATAGCTTAATATTGCTTAGGAAAACATAGTCCCTTAAGCCTGTAAAATGTTTGTCTATCCCTAGGGATGGGGTTAAGGAGGAGATGTGACTTTCCTTCGAGGCCAAATACAATTTTATGGCATTGTCAGGATGCCAGAGGCTGACAAGATCCTTGTCTGTTCCTGGAGCTGCCATCATGCGGCTCAGCTGCTGCTTAAGCCACGGGGAGGACAGAGGCACAGTACCTAGTTCCAGTACCCAGTCCTTTCACAGTAGCCAAAAGAAGCAAAGGTCCCTGTTCTTGACCGTGACTGGCTAATCTGGGGTGAACTGTTTGCCCGTTGTGGATTCTTCAGCCTGTCCTTGTTCTGGTGGGAGCGGGGTTGTGGGTGGGTAGCGGGGGGGGGGGGGGGGAGGGGGGGCAGCACATGTGACAAGCATCTGGGTGAGGAGGTTTAGGTGAACAGCACAGCTGGCGAAGCTAACTTGGTAGTCCTGTGGTTTACTCCATCGTACTCTCTTAACTGCCCACTACCCTCTAGCGCTTTGGGGGCCTGAGGAGCCAAACCTAAACCTGCCTCACCACCAACTTGTATGTTTTTTACTGAGTTTCTTAACCCATCTGGGCCTCAGTTTCATCATCTCTAAGAGGGTATAGTGATCCTTTAAACATAAACTGTGATGCCAGGTGTGGTGGCGCACACCTTTAATCCCAGCACTCCAGAGGCAGAGGCAGGTGGATCGCTGTGAGTTCGAGACCAGCCTGGTCTACAAAGCGAGTCCAGGACAACCAAGGCTAACAGAGAGACTCTGTCTTGGGGGGGGGGGGAGAAAAAGAAAACCAGAAGCTGTGACAAGAATGAAATGAGACTTGTCACTTTTGGCTGTCCCTTCCCATGGGGACAGAGAGGTCTGATTGGTGCAGCCCATCCAGACTGAGAATAAGAAAGGAGTAGACTGGGCACAGCGACCAGTTTCCCTCACAGCAGCCTAACACTGAGTTCAGCCACCAGGGATCCTCTGAAGACTGTTCACCGGCAGCATCCTGTGCTACTGGGGTTGGGACAAGGTGAAGAACAAACATGTTAGAAGCTGGGTGGGGTTGGGGACAAGGGTGGAGGATGCCTCAGTCAGTTTTAATGCTCGCAACTCAAGCATGGGCCCAAATTCCATTCCTAGAATGCACAGAAAAGCGTGGTGGTGCACACCTTTAACCCCAGTGCTTTGTAGGCAGAGGCGGGTGGATCTCTGTGAGTTCAAGGACAGTCTGGTCTACAAAGCAAGTTCCGGAACAGTCAGGGCTGTTACACAGAGAAACCTTGTCTTGGGGAAGAAAAACAAATCTAGGAATGGGCCAGTGAGGTTGCTCACCAGATAAAGGCACTGGCTTCACAATCTGACCCTATGCACAGGTGGAAGGAGAGAACCAACTCTGCAAAAGCGTTCTCTGGTCTCCACATGTGACCTGGTGGCTCAGCCACATGCATAACACACACACAAACACACACCACACACAAACATGCACACTAACACACACAAACATACTAACACTCAGACACATTAACACATACACTAACACACACATACATTACACACACACAAACACACACCATATACAAACACACTAACACTCAGACACATTAACACACATACTAACACACACATACATCACACACACACAAACACACACACCACACACAAACACACACACTAACACACACAAACACACTAACACTCAGACACATTAACACACATACTAACACACACATACATCACACACACCACACATACCAACACACACAGACACACACTAACACACATGGACACATTAACACACATACTAATACACACATATATCACACACACTACACACACACACACACACACACACACATTTTTCAGCCTAGGCATATTGGCATACACCTTCAATCCCAATGTTGTAGAGGCAGGGACAGAAAGATCCCTGGGGGCTGGAGAAATGGCTCAGTGGTTAAGGGCACAGCCTTCTCTTCCAGAGGTCCTGAGTTCAATTCCCAGCAACCACATGGTGGCTCACAACCATCTATAATGTTATCCGATGCCCTTTTCTGCAGATAAAGCACTCATATACAATAAATAAATCTTTAAAAAGAAAGAAAGAAAGATCCCTGGGGCTCACCTGGCCAGCAGGCTACTCTAGTTGATGAGCTCCAGGTCAGTGAGAAGCAAATAAACAAGAGGCCGGAAAGATGGCTTGATAGTCATCTGTTTATTTGTTTTGTTTGTTTTTGATTTTTCGAGACAGGGTCTCTCTGTGTAGCCTTGACTGTCCTGAACTCGCTTTGTAGACCAGGCTGGCCTCGAACTCACAGCGATCCGCCTGCCTCTGCCTCCTGAGTGCTGGGATTAAAGGCGTGCATCACCATGCCCGGCTGGCTTGACAGTTGTAAGTGCTCATTGATCTTACAGAGGACCCACCATCAGGCCCCAACACCCGCAATGGGCAGCTCCCAACTGCCTGGTTCCAACTCCACAGCGTTTAACATCCTCCTCGGCCTCCAAAGGCACATTTCATGTATCTTTTTCACAAAGCACTTTGTTGTTGTTTTGAGCCATGATCTCTTGTAGCACAGGCTGGCTTCCAACTCACTGTGGAACCAAACACAACCTTGAACCAATCCCGATGCCTCTACAGCTCAGATATTGGAAGTATGGACACGTGATAATCCCAGATTTTTCTTTCATAATTTAGCAATGCTCAATGCACTTGCCTTCCTGTGCAGATTAAAGAAGTCATTGTGTCACACACCTGTAATTCTAGATCTCAAGAGGCTGAGGCGGGAAGGATAGTTTGAAGCTAGCCTGGGCTACAGAGCAAGATCCTGCCTAAAAACACAAAGCAAACCAACCAAGAGAACAACAGCAAAAAACAAAAACCAAAACAAACAAAAAACAGGCAAGAGGAGCCGTCACATGTAAATAAGTTGGAGGTGAGTCTGGCACACGGTAACAACTCAGTAAATATTTGCTCCGATCCTTTCTTATTCATCCATTTGTTCACTGGGCAGCCATTCCTGTGCACATACCTGCTGATGGTAGAGACAGTGGGCTGGGCAGAGAACCTGAAGGCTGTGGAACAGATAGGAAAGAGCATAGTCCATCATCACACCAGGGGACAGCTGCATTGGGAGCTCCTGTGCACAAGAAGGGAAGTTGTAGCTGTATAGCTGGGGGGTGGGGGTACGACTTGGGGGCGGGGGGGGGAATGGAGAGACACAGCTACCTGGTCTGAAGAAGCCTAGTGGAGGAAACTGTTCCCTGGGCCACACAGGATGTGTAGGAGTTCACTGCTTGTGAAGAAGCCTGGGGAAGCAGAAGCTGGGAGAGTAGGGTGCACACTCAAATAAGCTTAGAGGCCCCAGTTGTGGCCTTGCTGACCCATCTTGCTCATCCTGAAGATGGAGGGAGTGTCTGTGACTCATACCACAGGTTGACCTGGGACCGAGGCAAAGTCACCCAAGAATTTCCTTCACCCAAAGGGGTGGAGCTGGAGAGGAATACCAAACAGTACCATTTCCCAGCGATCCCCAATGGAATGGCACCCCTTGGAGTCATAGCCACTCTTGAATGCGTCTTGGCCTGTGCTCCCTTCCGGCTACTTAATTGGTATTGGTGGCAACTACTGAGTGTCCAGGGACTGGCCAGCATCGGGCTCCATGTCCAGGGCTCCGCAGAGCTGGAGGTGCCATGGTCTCTCACACGCTAGACATGCACTCTGCAAGCTGAGCTACTACCCAGTCTCTAGGCTCCACATGTGGGGGAAACAGTCCATAAGCAGGAGGAAGTAGGTGTGACTTTTATAGAGTGATGATGGCCGAAAGTGACAGTGAGAATAATGGGAGATTTCAAAGTCACTCTAAGTGGCAGAGATTTCGAAGGCTCCCAACCCAGGAAAATGATATATGTCTGAGGTGGCCAGGTGTGGAGGCTCACACCTTTATTCCCAGCTTTCAGTCAGGCAGATCTCTGAGGGTTGGAGGCCAGTCTGGTCTGCAGAGTGAGTTCCAGGACAGCCAAGGCTGTACAGAGAAACCTTGTCTTGAAGAAAGAAAGAAAGAAAAAAATACTGTTTCAATTAAAAATAGATACAATTTGAAAAAAAAAAAAAGAATGTACTATTTGAGGAAGTGTCAACACACATCTGTGAAAAGGATAGCATTTAAAAGGGGGAAGGCAGAGTGCATTTAGGGAAGGTTGGTGTCTGGTCCTGAGAATGTACCTCAGTGGTAGGACAATTGCCTAGGATGTGCAAGGTCCTAGGTTCAATCCCCCTGTACAGAAAAAAAAAAAAAAAAAAATCAGCACACAGCGTTTTGATCCTATAGAAGTCTGGAATACCTCTCCTGGACGCCTCTCTATTCTCTAACCCTGGGAGCCATGGAAGGGTTTTTGAAGAACAGGAGTAGAAACTAGATTCAAATGGAGGAAAATGAGGAGGAGAGAGGCTAGAGTCAGGGCCCAGGGAGCGTCTAATGGCAGAATCTTGCCCCCAGCCAGGACTGTGTTGTGAGTCCAGCTCAGTCTTGTCTCAGCTTCTGGGCTCTCCAAGGCTAACACAGGCTCTGGATGCCCCTTCTCCCAAGCCCCGCCCACCTCCCCACCCTTCCTTTCAGCCCAGCTTCCAGCTCCCGCCTCCTACCTTCTCCCATTATTTCTGCCTTCATGATGCTCACTGTGCCTCCCTCTGTCTCTCACCTGCTCTCCCCTGCGGTTAACAGTGGGTACTTGTGGAAACAACAAAACAAAACAACAACCCCATCCCACCCCCAACCTGTCTCCTTCCGGCAAGCTGGCTCAGTACCATGCGCTGGAACAGGGACTGTCTTCTTTCTACTTTAAGTAAACAGAATTGAAGCAACCTTGGCCTTGGACAACAGTCTTGTCTTTAACGACTTTCCTTCAAAACCACAAATGCATTTTGTCTCGATTTGAGGTGGTTCTTGCCTCTTGTCTGGGCAACCTCAGGGCGGGTGTGAAGCAGCATCTGGCAGCCTCAAGATTTCACCTCCGATGCTGCGCTTTTGCGAAACGTCAATGTCTCTGCGAGCCAGACAAGAGGGCGAAGATAGCACAAGGCTGCAACCCATCAGTAAAAGCTGAGAGTCAGGGAGGCAGGAAAGAAGACAGCTGCTCTGAGGGAGACACCCCAGGTCTGACTGGGGAGAGAACAGGAGACTGGCCCCATGGAAAGGTTGTTCAAGGTACCACCTGAGCCATGCAACTTGGGCAAGTTATTAAAGCCTCTTGCCTCGGTTTCCCTATCTACAAAATCTAGGCAGTAAGGCCTTGTTCCTTAGAGGGCTGTTGTGGGAACCCGGAGGAGAGAGAGCACTAAGAATGCACTAAGAATGCACTAGCTTTTGTCTCTTTAAAAACATTCCCAGGCTGGGGGGGTGGGGGGGCTTATCTACATTGACTGGGGCCCCGAGCTGAACCCCAGCAGCAAATTAAAGAGTGGTGGTACATGCCCCTAATCTCAGCACTCCAGAAATGTGGGGGAGGGCGCGGGGGAGCGGCCACAGAAGATCAGGAGTTCAAGGTCATTGTCAGTACTCAGTTTGAAGTCAGGTGTAGCTCATCAAATTCTCCCTTAAACCGTACAATTCAGTGATTTTTCTTTTTTAGCATATTAGCAAGGTTGTGAACCCAAAATCACCATTTCCAAATCTGTCTCAGTCTCTGTATGTATATGTACATCAAGGTGTGCCTGTGGAGGTGGGGGGATGACTTTTGATAGCCATTTCTTTTCTTCTACTTTGTGGGTTCCAGAGATCAAACTTAGGTCCTCAGGCTTGTCAGCAAGTGCCTTTACCTACGGAGCCATCTCTCCGCCCCCCTAAAATACTCAGTACCCACAAAGATGCCATGTATCTACTAGCAGTCACTGCTCCAACTTCCCTGCTCAAAACAGCCATGCTCTGCTTTCTAGAAGTCTCTGTGGTCTTTCTGGGAATTTCATGTAATGGAATGTGACTGTAACGTTGTGTGTCTGGTTTTCTCAGTGTAGCTTTCTTTTTTTTTTTTTTTTTTCCTTTTTCGAGACAGGGCTTCTCTGTGTAGCCTTGGCTGTCCTGGACTCACTTTGTAGACCAGACTGGCCTCGAACTCACAGCGATCCACCTGCGTCTGCCTCCCGAGTGCTGGGATTAAAGGCGTGCGCCACTACCGCCCAGCTCAGTGTAACATTTTTAAGGCTCATCCTTTCTGTAGCACAGGTCAGTCCTTCCTTTTTATGCCCGAGTAATATTTTCTTGTGTAAACATGCCACATTCTGTTTGTGAATGAAAAATAAAAATAAAAAAGAAAGGAACATGACTAGGTATGGTGGGGGAGAAATTGTATGATAGATATGTGGGGGAGCATAGCCAGAAGGAGAGATATCTGGGAGAGTTCAAAGTGGACATGGCCAGATGGATCTGGGCTGTGTGGGAGCGGGGGAGGGAGGAGGTAGAAGGAGAGGGGAGAGAGGGAAACTGAGTGCAGCAGGCAGGAGGCCCAAAGGTACAAAGAGGTCAGTGGGTAACCAAAATGGTTGAATTATATAGGGAAGAGACTTCAGGGTAGGGGGGTGGCGTGTGCCAGCCAGGAGGGTCTTGTAACAGTTATGGACTGAGGAGATGCTGGAGGAGCCTGTCAGCCATGTCCCCATTGATAGCTAAATAGGCACCTCAGCCTTTTGTCCCAGGTTTGTCCCAGGTTTGAAACCTGACAGTTTGTCTCTTTGATGGTTTGGTTGATGGACGTTTAGGTTATTTCCACTTTTTGACTATTATGAACAGAGCTGTTAGCATTCATGTGCACAGATGTTTTTTTTTTTTTTTTTTTTTTTTTTCTCCTCTGAGTGTCTACGTGGGTTGAATGGGGCTGCTATGCTTAATTTCTGGAAGAACTGCCAGACTGGTGTCTAGAACCTCAGCCTCAAAGTTTCTTGACTCTACTTTTCCAAACAGTTTCTCTGCACTCCATTACTCCACAGGCCCCCAGGGAGTCGTGATAGCACCAGGAGGGCAGGTTAGAGACAGTTCTAGAACCTCAGCCAAGAGTTGGGCATAGTGGCGCACACCTCTAATCCCAGTACTCGGGAGGCAGAGGCAGGTAGTTCGCCATGAGTTCGAGGCCAGTCTGGTCTACAAAGCAAGTACAGGACAGCCAAGGCTACACAGAGAAACCCTGTCTCGACAAACAAACAAACAAAAAACTACGGGCCGTTGCCTCAGGCATGTGGAGTTTTTGTTGTTGTTTGGGGGGTCGGGAGGAGTTTGTTTTTCAAGATAGGGTTTCTCTGTGTAGTCCTGGCTGTCCTGGAATTTGGTCTTGTTCTGTAGACCAGGCTGGTCTTGACGCACCTGCCTCCAGCTGCCTCTGTCTCACCAGTGCTGGGATTAAAGGCACGTGCTTTTTAAAAAATATATATTTTATTTGCCGGTTTTATGTACATGTGTGACACTGTATGACTTTATGTGTTCTACATGTACAGATGCCTGTGGAGGCCATACAGCGTCATATTCCCTAGAGCTGGCATTATAGGCAGTTAATAGCCCCTTGATGTGGGTGCTGGGACCTGATCCCAGGTCCTCTCCAAAAGTGGTAAACACTCTTAACCGCTGAGCCATCTCTTCACCCCCTGGTGGAATTTTAATTGTATCTCTGAAGCATGAGAGGTACTGTTCCTTCTGTCCACAGGATGAGCAGGTGAACAGTGACAACCTCTCCTCTACCTACGTCAGCAGACACAGCCTGGTATGGTCCTTGAGCCTTAGGCCAAAGGGACAGGGGCAGGTATGACGTAGACTCTCTGGTGCAGACAGGGGACCTTAAAAGGATCCTTCCTAGCCTGCCCTTCTCATGCAAGTCTGCCTTCCTGCGGGGGGCGGGTGGAGGGGGCTCCTCGCTCCTAACTCTCCTCCTATTCATCTCCTCTCTTGCCTGAACCCCATGTGACCACAGTTAAGAGTCCGGACATTTCCGTGTTCAGGTGAAATGACCTTGAGCCGTTTAATCTTGATGGCGCTCTCCTACTGTACGTGGCTGTGGGAAAGAAGCAGGGGTGGTGCTAGGGCTGTGAAGCTGGCGGTCACACAAGGGCTGCTGTGAAATGAGACTCCTGCTTCTCCACCACCTCTGCCACCGTGGACAGCTTGCATTACCTCTCTGAGCCTCTCTTTAATACTCCAGGGAATGGAGGTGCATGCAGAGCAGAATGTTAGTTGGGGCTGCAGAGAAAGATGCAAAAAAAAGAGGGGGGGTAGTTGTGGTTATGATTGCTGAAAAAGACTGCATTTTGGTGCTATGTGCCTAGCATACAGCTCGTGTACGCTATGGCTTTCATCCACCTTGGCCTTTGGGTGACTGATTAATACAAGGTTGAAGGCACGAAAGAAGGTGGCCTTGGCTGTGACCCAGAGCACTGATATGAGCAAATGATACACTCCTAAGTGGTTGGGGCGTGGCAAGCCACAGGGTGGTGGAAGCCTTGGGACAGAGCCGAGGGAGTAGGGAGCCAAGCAGGAACTGAGTGAGATCCTGAGGGAGGAGAGCTTTGCGTGAAGACCCCTGGGAGGGGCCTCTGAGAGCTGCTGGGGTGTCATGTACCGAAATACCTGCTGTATAAGCAGCCTGATCTATTTAAAGGTCCAGAGACCAAGCAGCCCCTTTGGAGATGCCATAAGATTTCCTGAGAGATGAACAGGTGTGAGTCCCATGACCAAGGGCAGCAAGCTCAGTGTGAGCTATAAGTCAGGGAGCCAGAAGGCAGTGCAAATCATGGCAGGCTTCTCACAGGGGCCGGCTTCTCGGGATGGTCAGAGTAGACTGTAGAGAGAGCCTCAGTCTAGGAGGGAGGGAGGGAAGCACAGAGGCTGGACCACAAAACTTGCATTAGGGGGAAGAGATGAATCTTTAAAAATTATGCTGGCCATCGTGGCGCACGCCTTTAACCCCAGCACTCGGGAGGCAGAGGCAGGCAGATCTCTGTGAGTTCAAGGCCAGCCTGGTTTGCAGAGCGAGCGCCAGGACATCCAAGGCTACACAGAGAAATCCTGTGTTCCAAAAACAGAACAAAACAAAAATTATTAGAGGGTGAGGGGAGGGGTGGCAAGATGGCTCCTTGGGTGAAGACTTGATGCGAAGACCTAGAGACTGAGACTAAATTTGAGCCCCTGAAGCCAGTTAAGGGTAGAAGGAGAAACGACTCTAAACATCTGTCCTCTGACCTCCACACATGGACTGTGGCATACTTACTCTCTCTCCCTCTCTCTCTCCCTCTCTACCCTGCCCCCACACCCCCTAGCTCCCCCCACTCCCTCACCCCTGTACCTCATGCTTTTTGAAGGAGTTACTAAAAAACAATCCCAGGGCATGCTAAGTATATTGAGATACATAATTTTTTTCTTATTCCAACAGATGTAATTTTATTGCAAAAAAAAAAAAAAAAAAATAGCAGTGGGGGAGGTGGGGGCAGATGCTGAAGACACAATTAAGGAAAGGGGGAAGTGAAAGGTCTTCTTTCAGTTTTTCAGCCACACTCCCAGGGATAGATAAATAGCGACCACACCCTGAGTGCTTGCTTTGCCTGTTTTCTATGTGTGCTGCTGCTGCTGCTGCTGCTGCTGCTGCTGCCTTTTTTTTTTTTTTAAAGCAAAAATGGACTCCTATAATACAAACTGCGTGTGACCTACTTTCTAGAATGTATCATGAACTGCGCTCCTCGTCATTAAATGAGCTTCTTCGCCATCATTTAATGACTTTATAGTAACTCTCATATGAATGGAACATAATTTATTTAAGTAATTTTCTATTCTTGGATATTTAAGTGGTTTTTAATTTTTTTCAGTATCATGAGCATCTTCCAAATGATTATCCTAGTGGCTGAAACTCTGTGCACATCCTAATTATGTCCTTGGGATACATTTCTAGCAAAAGAATCACTAGAATAAAGACTATGTGGAGTCTAAAGAATTTTGATACACATTGTCAAATTGCTCCCCAGAAGGCTTGCACAGATTTATGCTGTTAACACAATACGGGCTGCCTATTTTCTAGCATTTTTATTAACATTGGTTATGGTTTTTCCCCCCCTTTGTGAATTTAACAAAGACCAGAATTCACGAACCAGACCGGGTGAGATGGACGTGATAACAAGGGGCTTTTTCACAGGTCTTTTGTGGCAATCAAGCCACATAATGGAAAGAAAACACAGTTTACAGCCAGGAAGCTTCCTGAAGCAAAGGTAGTTGGGGAGCCAGCTAAACAAAGGGCTTATTTTCCCCTTAAGTACAAAATTGGTGTATATTTATAAAAATTGAGATAACCCACAAGTCTGATGGTAAGAGGTGAAATCACTTCTCCACCTACCCCCCACCCCCCCACAGTTCTCTGCCCAGAGGTCAGGTGTGCTTTCAGCTAGACCTTCTCTTAAGTGTGTACAAAGTCTGTGTGTGCGATCATGTGGATGTGTGTGGGTACGCATGTGTGTATATACCACCACATGGGTTTTTAAAGATGTATTTATTTGTGTGAGTGTCTATATCAGTGTATGTGCATGCAAAGGCTAGAAGAGACTGTCTGATGTCCTCCTCTGTCACTCCCCGCTTACTTCTTTGAGGCAATGTCTACCCCTGATCTCTGGTTTTCTCAGCTAGGCCAGAAGCCGGCAAGCCCCTAGTGAGCCTCCCGTTTTACCTCCCTGAGAGTCGGGGTTGTAGGCATGTACACATCACTGGGCTTATAACATAGATGCTGAGATCCAAACTTTGATGAGCAGTCTCTCCAGCTCCAACCCGTAGCATGTTGTTGCTGGTGTCCACGTGTATGTGCATTCGTGTGTGAGAGTATGGGCACATGCGTCCACAGTCCGAACATGGAAGTCAGAGAGTAAGCTTGGGTCTGGTCCTGGCTTCCGCCTGTCTCAGGTCCTCACACATATGCAGCCATCTCCTCACATCCTGTGTTCACGCCCTTTTCCTTGCACGCTCGAACAGTCTGTTGGATCTGAAGTGGCAGAATCCTGGCGAGAGTAGGCAGTTGCTCACCAAAGAGCGAAGGCCAATGTTCTCAGCTCTGCAGCATGGGGAGGGCTGGGCATCCCGGGCTGGGTATCCTGGGCTGGGACGTCTGGCAGCTCTTTGTTAGCCTAGCCCGGGTCAGAACCAGCTGGTCAGCCTCTGACCCCTTAACTACCAAACTTCTGAAAGAAACTTTCAGTGAAGTATGGATCTGCCTCCAGCACACTTCTTGCTGGCCTCTACTGTGAGACAAACCACTGAGGAATCTTTCTCTTGTTAATTAACTGGGGCTTTTATTAAACACCTTAGCAGCATAGCCAACTGCTCTGACCCAGCCATTCCTGGGAGACATTCTGAGGAGAGATCTTGTGTTCTAATTTGTACATCTTCGGCAACAGCCTTTGTGTCAGAGTCCACATTGATTAAATGAACACGTCACTGTCTGTTCAAGCCGGTTCTGCAACCTTCATTGTTTATCAGGTTCCTGCTCCCTGACTGGTACCAGTCTGGAAATTTATGTCTAGGATAATAATAAAAAAACAATGATAGGGCTAGAGAGATGGCTCAGCAGTTAAGAGCACTGTCTGCTCTTCCAGAGGTCCTGAGTTCAATTCCCAGCAACCACATGGTGGCTCACAGCCATCTATGATGCGATCTGATACCCTCTTCTGACATGCAGGTGTACATTCAGATAGAGCACTCATATATATATATATAAATCAATAAATTAAAAAAAAAAACAATGATAAGGATGTTTATCACTCTGTTACTAATGAGAGTAAAAATTAGAATGTAACTAAATGTCCGCATTAGGGCAGTTATTAAGTTATGTCCTTACAGGGGCTGGCCATATGACTCAGTGGTTAAGAGCACTTGCTACTTTTGCAGAGGACCCAGGTTTGATTCCCAGCACCAACTATCTGTACCTCCAGCAGTTCCAAGGGATGTGACACCCACTTCTGAACTCCATGTACACTAGGCATATATATCCAGGCAACACACACACATTAAATAAATAAATAAACAAACAAACAAATAAATAAATAAAATTTAAGTGTGTACTTATGTACATCTATGCATATATTAAAATCATGTTTATATAAGAATGCCTAGTAACAGGGAGTTTTCTGCTCTTGTTCATTTATTTTTGTTTTCTGAAGATCCAAAGGAGGGCTGCATACCTGCTGGGCAAGAGCTCCACACCCTGAGGCAAAGCTGGGTGTGGTTCCACATACCTGCAACCCCAACACTGGGAGGTGGAGGATGAGTTAAAGGTCATCCTTGGCTACTGTGTTCAAGACCAGCCTGGGCTACATTTGACTAAAAACAGAAAAGAAAGAAAACTGAACAAGTAAATGAGCATGTGAACAGTCTGCTGTTCTATAGGTTAAAGGTCATCTATGAGGGGCACAGGGCATGGTCTCAGTTTGTTTTCTTTCTTCTTTTTTTTTTTTTTTTTTTTTTCCCCCTTTGGTTTTTCAAGACAGGATTTCTCTGTGTAGCCTTGGCTATCCTGGTTTTGTAGACCAGGCTGGCTGCCTCTGCCTCCCTCAGTGCTGGGATTACAGGCATGTGCCACCTCCCTTAGCTCTCTTAGTTTGATTTTTCTATATGTGCAATCTTTGTTTTCAGCTTTCTCTATAATCTGCTTCTATCTTCACTGTCTAAAGAGAAACACACCACGGTCCACTGTGGCTGTCAGGCTGGATTTATCCTCTTCATAGCGTGACTTAAACTTTCTTCGGTTAGTATATACTGATCTACCATGTAAATGAAATATTTTTTTAGAACGTTTTTTTTTATTAATTTATTCTTGTTACATCTCAATGTTTATCCCATTCCTTGTATCCTCCCATTCCTCCCCCCGCCCCATTTCCCATTATTCCTCTCCCCTATGACTTTTCCTGAGGGGGATTACCTCCCACTGTATATTCTCATAGGGTATCAAGTCTCTTCTTGGCTACCTGCTGTCCTTCCTCTGAGTGCCACCAGGTCTCCCCCTCCAGGGGACATGGTCAAATGTGAGGCACCATAGTACGTGAGAAAGTCGGTGGCTGGAGAGACAGCCGTGGGTGCTAGGAACCGAACTCTTATATTTATGGTTGTGAGCCTAGCCTTTAACGGCTGAGCCATCTCTCCAGCCTGAAATATTTTTTTTTTTAAGTTTTTTGAAAAGGAAAAGAAATCCATGAAAGTAGAAATGATCCAAATGACTAATAAACATGCCAACTCCCAAGCTTGTTAATTATTAAAATGCAAATTAAAGCAGTGTTGTGATGCTCTATTTTAGCCTATCAACGTTAGAAGAAAATCTGCTAGTGAACAGTATGTCCTGGCAGCAACGAAGCTTGAGAAACACTGTAGACTGCACATTTGAGGTCGACTCTGTTTGGTCTTTCTGAAGAGCTCTTTGGCTGGATGTCAAAGCCCTTTAAAATATGCAATTTATCAATAAAGTTGATTTAAAGATCTGTGTTTTTATTCTTCAGATATCTTAAGGAAATTGAGGAATTGTATACAGGTGTATGAGAGGGAAAGCCTGTCACAGCACTTTGTTTTCTCTCTTAAATACAGAAGTAAAAAATTGTTTAAGGCAGGCCTGTTGGCCAGTGCCTATAGGACCAGCACTAGTGAGGTAGAGGCAGGATGGTCCAGTGCAAGTTTGAGACCAGCCTGGTCTACATAGTAAGTTATCCAGTCAGGACTACATAATGAGTTATCCAGCCTGGTCTACATAGTGAGTTATCCAGCCTGGTCTACATAGTGAGATCCTGCCTAGAGAGAGAGAAAAAAAAACCTTGAGACTAGAGAGATGGCTCAGCAGCTAATTGCGGATGACTCTGCGCACCCATATGATGGTTCACAGCTGTCTGTAACTCCAGTTTCACAGATCTGGAGTCCTTTTCCGGCCTCTGTGGGCACCAGACCCACAAATGGTGCACAGACAGTCTTGCAGGCAAAACACCCATAAACATAAACTGAAAAAAAAAAAAAATCATTTTAAAAGGCAAGGAAACACCAGCAAAGAATTGTTAAAAAGAATTCTGTATCAGGGTGATGATAGCACGTACCTTTAATCCCAGGCAGAGGCAAGTGGATCTCTGAGTTCCAGGCCAGCCTTGTCTATAGAGTGAGTTCCAGGGTAGCCAGTGCTACACAGAGATATCTTTTGTTATGTTTTGGTTTTTGGAGACAGGGCCTCTCTGTGTTCACCTTGGCTGTCCTGGACTCGCTTTGTAGATTAGGCTGGCCTCAAACTCACAGTGATCCGCTTGTCTCTGCCTCCTGAGTGCTGGGATTAAAGGCATGTACCACCATGCCCAGCTCCACAGAGATATCCTGTCTGGAGTGGGTGAGGGGATCTGAGATGGAATGGCCTGTTTCTCTAACATTGCATTTTTTTCTGCCATTACAACCTCCTCATTTGTGGGCCAGGAGAGATGGCCAACTTGTTCTTTCAGAAAACCTGGGTTCGATCCCCAGCACACGTGTGGTGACTCACAACCGTCCATCATCCCAGCCCTGACGGATCCCACAGGCACACACATGCGTGCGGGCACACGATGCACACACATGAAGTAAAATGGGTAGATCTAAAAAACGCAACAAAAGAACACCTCGCTTGAAAGCTGCTTTGTCTAATTCCGGCGCCTGAGCAGGCAGGTATCTCGTCCCCACATAGCAGCCTTCCCTTTCTGCAGCCCGCCCCCAGCCTGGCCCACTTCTGTTCTATTCTGTACACGGGCAACTGGCCAGGCATCAGTTACACGTCACCAAAGCCCAAGGACAAAGTACGATCCCAATGAGTAGGGTCTTGAACTTGATCTCTGTCCATCTGAACCTCTCGACCACTTTTTTTTTTTTTTTAACTTTCTTTAGCATAAACCACTAGTGTAAGTAAATGCTTCATGAGTGAGTGAGTGAATGAAGGGAGGGGTGTGGCCTGGGGGTGAATGCAAGGCCCCCTAAGTCAGAGACGAGCAAGAGCAGCAGAGGCCGTCAAAGAAAAGGGAGGCAGTCATAGAGAATCTGGAGGCAGCACCTGACGGAGTCCAGAGATTGACTGACTCAGAAGCTGAAGGTCAAACCACATTCTGAGGGTCCTGAATCATTCTGGAGAAGGTAAGGACTGTGGGTTTAACCAGACTAAAGCGCAATAATAATAAAATAATATCTGCTTTATTGCCGAAGGTTGAAGTGGGTTTAGAGTGAGGCCTGTTACGAGCTGTTCACGGTTGGAACTGTTTAAACTGAAGTTTCTTTGGTGCTGACTAGCCATAGTGGAGAGGGGCTGGTATAAACCAAGGGTTCTCTTCCCTCCCTAAGAGACAGCATCTTATCTCGCATTTTCCCCACCCCCCTCGCTAGCACAGGATGCGGTCTATCCCTTAATCTTTGCTGCAGTGCTTGGAGCCCCTGCCAGTTTCCCTGCATTCTTTTGCAAGGCTTTGTGAAACCTCCTGTCGCCTAACGCCAGAGAGGCACATATGCTTCGGCTTATGCTTCTATTTAGAGCCGAGGGTTTGAAAAGGGTGTGCGTGTACATGTGGACAAGCATTTGGGTACGCATTCCTGTGGGTTTGTGGTTGTGAACACACACGTGCATGCATATGTGCTTGCAAAACCCGTACTGTATACTTACATTTGTTCATGCACATGTGATCTTCTGCATGACTGCCTGTGCATGAAGCTGAGTTTGCGTATAAAGTGTACAGGCTCATGTGTTAACAAGCATCAATGCCCATGGCGGGGTGTGTGTGTGTGTGTGTGTGTGTGTGTGTGTGTGTGTGTGTGTGTGTGTGTGGTGGTGGTGGTGGTGCTTGTGGTGTAGCAGGGAACCCTAGAGTGGTGCCCAAATGCATATGTGTGCACTTGTGCATTAGAGTGCTTATGGTGTGAGTTTGCTTCCCGTCCTGCCCCAGGAGGCATCAAGGCAAGTGCAAACTACAAGGAACAAAGGAATAATCTACATTATTTAGCCTTTGATCTCTGTCACCCCTGGGTCCTCTTTGCTTTCACTCCAGCTGCCAAGCTGCTTCCTAGTCCACTAGACTCCACCTCTGAGCTTTGTCTTATGGAAGCCTTGGCTTTCTCTTGCCTGTTTACAAGGCTAACAGGACCAGGGAAAGATGAGCATTCAGTAAGCATGTTTGGTGTATGAGGGAGATATAACAGATATCTTACATGCATTTGCAAGTCATCAGGACTGCTACAAAGTATAGCAGGTTGAGGTTTGAAGAAATTAATGATGAGGGATAAAGCTATTTACCTCAGCAATGCATTGACAATTTAGTTGCAAGTGCCAAACCTGTGCTTTTTTGCTTTGTTTTTCAAGACAGGGTTTCTCTGTGTAGCCTTGATTGTCTTGGACTCACTTTGTAAACCATGCTGGCCTTGAACTCACAGAGATCTCTGCCTGCTTCTGCCTCTCAGTTCTGGGATTAAAGCTGTGTGCCACCACCACGCCTGGCTGGTCATCACAATGTTTTCTTTTTCTTTCCTTTTTTTTTCAGTTTTTCGAGACAGGGTTTCTCTGTGTAGCGTTGGCTGTCCTGGAGTTGCTTTGTAGACCAGGCTGGCCTCGAACTCACAGCGATCCACCTGCCTCTGCCTCCCGAGTGCTGGGATTAAAGGCGTGTGCCACCATGCCCAGTTTTTTCTTTCTTTTTTAAAAAAGAATTTATTTATCCACCACTGCCCAGTGAAACCCTGTCTTTAAAAAAAAAAAGGGGGGGGGGTTATTATGTATACAGTACTCAATGCTCTGCCTGCATGTACACCTGCAGGCCAGAAGAGGGCATCCAATCACATTATAGATGGTTGTGAGCCACCATGTAGGAACTGGGAATTGAACTCAGGACCTCTGGAAGAGCAGTCAATGCTCTTAACTGCTGAGCCACCTCTCCAGCCCACAGTGTTTTCACAAGTTCATTTAAACTACTGTTTGCTGATCTCTTACACACCTAACGAACGCTCCCTTGTGATCATTCTGTAGGATGTTTCCCAATGCTATCCCTATTTTACACGTGAGCTGAGGCTCAGAGAGGGTCGCATTGATTGGCTTAGAAACACAAACCTGGGTGTTAAGTCCAAAGCTCTCACTGGATCTTCTAGGTTACTGTTGTTGTTGTTATTTTTGAGACAGGGTTTCCCTGTGTAGCAGCCCTGGCTATCCTGGAATTCACTCTGTAGACTAGGTTGGCCTTGAACTCACAGAGATCCATTTGCCTCTGAGATTAAAGGCATGTACCGCCACTATGTAGACTACTTATTTATTTTTTACATGTTTCAGCTTTTTAAAGCATTTAAAAAGTTTCAAGATAAGTGTTTTTGGCGGTATGTACGGGTGAGTGCAAGTGCCCACAAAGGCCTTAGGCATCAGCTCCCCTGTAACAGAGTTACAGGTGTTTGTGAGCTGTTTGATGTGGGTTCTGGGAATCAAACATGAGTCTTCTGGAAGATCAGTAAGGTCTCTTTATTGCTGAACAACCTCCCCAGCTTAGCCTTCTAGTCTAAAAGCTTAGCGTGTGTAAAATATCAGAAGAATGGTAGTTATTAATAACAGGTTGATAATGGTACATGAGTTGTATTGATAGTTGAGGATAATATTAACTCATTATATACCAAAATTGCTAATAAATCACACACTTTTAGTAATTATTTACATATATATGTATATATATATATACATTTTATACATTTTTTTTTTTTTTTTGAGACAAGGTCTCATGTGGCCTAGGCTGGCCTTGAACTCACTATGTCGCTGAGGAAAGCCTTGAACTTCTGATTCTCCTGTCTCTACCTCTCAAGTGCTCAGGTGAGGTGTGTGTCACACCATGCTTGTTTGCTGTAACACTAGGGGGTGAATCCAGGGTTTTGTGCATGGTAGGCAAGTACTCTACAAACTGAGATACATCTCCGGGCATAGTAATTGTTTTAAGAACAAGAAATGCTGTCTCCAGGGAGGTCAATGATAGCTATTATTAGTTCTCTAAGGAAGCCTCAAAGCCTAATCATACTTTTTAGCTGTGTGGCTTTAAGAGACCTACTTCTCAGGGCCCCATTTCCTTATCTATAATACGAGGGTAAGAATAGCCTTACTTAGTTCTTCAAAAGACAACACGGAGTTACCATATGACCGAGCAATTCCACTCATAAGTACACATCCAGGAGAACTGAAAGCATGTAGACACTGGCTGGCCACATGAAAATGTGAATTGAAATCTCTGCAGTATTATCCCCAGCAGCCCCACAGCAGGGGCAGTCTAAGCCTCCCCCAACTGATGCGTAAATGAAGAAAATGTAGAGCGTTCATACAATAGCATATTATCCAGTCATAAAAGGAATGAAGTATTATGAAAACCACAGTGAGACCCTCGTGTACAGCCTGGGATGGCAGGAGGAAAAATAGGGATTGGAGAGATAGCACAGGGGTTAACGGCATTTGCTGCATCCACAGAGGACCCAGGTTTGTCTCCCAGAACCCACATGGCGGCTCACAACCATCCATGGCTCCAGGTCTAGGGAATCTAATGCTTCTTTTTGACCTCCATGGGCATCAAACATGCACACACACACACACACACACTTGCAGGCAAGACACTCATACACTTATAAAATGAAATAAATAATTTAAAAAAATTAATTAATGGGAGACTGGAGAGATGGTTCAGCAGCTGAGAGTGCCAACTGTTCTTCCCAAGGACCTGGGTTCAATTCCCAGCACCCACACAGCAGCTCCCAAGATCTGACACCCTCACACAGAAATACAGCAATACAAGTAAAATAAAAATAAAAAGTTTAAAAATATTTCATAACTGGAAAATAAGGCTGCTGAGGTGGCACAGTGGGTGGAGTCACTCCTCGCAAAGGCTGATGACTTGAGTTCAGCGCTTGGGACCTACATGGTGGAAGGAAAGAACTGGCTCCTGAGAGTTTTCCTCTGACTTCCGTATGTGTGCTATGGTGTGCCCCCTCCCCCAATATACACACAAAGTAAATAGAAGTATAATTTAAAAGTGTTAAATAGAAAATAGCAGTGATGATGACTACAGAACCCTCATGTGATGCTGATGGAAATATAACATGGTGAGGCCGCTATGAACAACTGTGGCAGCACATCCAAGCAATTACATGGAGCTGCCACCTGACCCAGGGGACCCGGGGACGCCAGAAGCATTAGAATCAGGAGACTGAGCCATTGTTCATAGCGGTGTCATGTATACGAGCTGCAAGGTAGAAAAGACCCAAATACCTGCTCACAGATAAGCGGGGAAACAAAATGTGTTCGATGCTTACCATGGAATATGGAATGACATCTTTTTTTTTTTTTTTTTTTGAGACAGGGTCTCTCTGTGTAGCCTTGGCTGTCCTGGACTCTCTTTGTAGACCAGGCTGGCCTCGAACTCACAGCGATCCTCCTGCCTCTGCCTCCTGAGTGCTGGGATTAAAGGCGTGCGCCACCACGCCCAGCTGGGATGACATCTTGATACGCACAGCACAACACAAATTAACCCAAAGAACATTGTGCTAAGGGCCGGTGTAAATGAAACGCATGGCTCCACTTGATGAAGAGCAGGCAGCATCATAGAGAGGTGGAAGCTGGAGGCTACCAGGGGCAGGGGGGATGCAAGAATGAGGGCTTGCTGTAAGTTGTAACAGAATTAATATTGAAGACTTTTTTGTTTTCTAATTTTAGGTATTGCTGTGGTCTGGGTAACTGTCCCCCACGTGCCGTAGGTTAAAGGCATGCATAGGGCTGTGTAGTGGCACGACTCTAATCCCTGCATTCAGGAGGCAGAGCTACACACTGAGACCCTGTCTGGGGCAGGGGGGGCGGGGGGAAGACAAACAAGGCATGGTGCAGCTCTGTGGGGTGTTATTGCAGGATGCCGTGGATCACCGTGGATCTTTAGGAGGGGGGCCTTGTGGGAGGCCCTTAGGTCACTGAGGAAAAGCCAGTGGATGGGGACTGTGGGACTCTAGCCACTGTTCCTTTCTCTTTGTTCCCTTGCTCACTATGTAAGCAGTCAAATGATCTGTCATGATGTGTTACTTTTCTATCTCAAAACAGTGGGGCTGGCAGGTCACGAGCCAAGACCTCCAAAACAATGAGACAACAAACGTCCCCTCTGTGAGTCGGTTCTCTCTGGTATTTCATTACAGTGATGCAAAGCTGACACGCTATAGATACGAGTGATTACTATATGACTTTATGAGTTACTTAATGCCACAGAATCACATGTTTGTAAATAATTAAAATGATAAATACTTTATATAGTTTACCACAGTAAGGAAAGGGAGGGGCTAGGGAGATCGTTCAGTCAGTGAAGTGTTTGCTCTGCAAGCATGAAGACTTGAGTTGACCGTCACTCAGGTACAAAGCATGGCATGGTGACCCATGCTTGTAGTTCCAGTGTTGGGGAGGCAGAGACGGGAGGGTCCCTGGGGCTTTCTGGCCAGGCAAAGCTAGCTGAGTCAATGAGCTCCAGCTCTAATGCTTCTGGTGTCCCTGGGTGCACTCATACCCAGAGAAACAGTGCACACACATGAACATGTACACACACAAACACATATACCCAAAAAGTAAACTAGAGCTGGTCAGTGGTGGCCCACACCATTGATCCACTCGGAAGGCAGCGAGAGGTGAATCTGCGAGTTCAAGGCAAGCCTGGTCTACATAGAGAGTTCCAGGACAGCCAGGGCTACACAGAGAAACCTTGTCTCCAAAAACAAAAACAAACAAACAACAACAACAAGAAAGAATGTAAAATAGGCAAGGCCTGTAAATCCAGCTCTTGGGAGGCTGAGGCAAGAGATTGCCAGTATTTTGAAAACAGCTGGAGTTGCATAAAGTTCCATATGAGCCTGGAATAGCTATGACAGTGAGATTTTTTCTCCAAAAGACCCTAACTGGACAAACACACAAACAAAAAAACAAAAGGATCTGGTGGGTGGGACTGTAGCTTAGTCAGTAGACACCTGCCTAGCATGCTCGCAGCTGTGGGTTACATCCCTAACACCGTGTGAACTGAGCATGATGGCACATGCCTGTAATCCTAAACTCTTGGGGCAAGGGAGGCAGAAGGATCAGAGGTTAAGGTCATCCCTGCATATTGAATTTGATGTCAGCCTTGGTTGCATGAGATCCTGCCTCAAAAAAACTAAACAAGCCAACAAGCCAAAAACCAAGCTTCAAATCCCAGCAACTGGGAGGCAGAGGCTGGTGGATCGCTGTGAGTTCGAGGCCAGCCTTGTCCACAGAGTGAGTCCAGGACAGCCAGGGCTACACAGAGAAGCCCTGTCTCAAAAACAAAACAAACAAACAAAAAAAAGACCCAAACAAATCCTATGGGATGTGAAAGGGCCTGGCTAGTGCCTCTGGATCACTCCTTCACAGGGGAGGATGGGAGAACACTTGACGGACAGTCTCCCCAAGGCTACAAATGTAGAGGAATGAGTGGTGACACCCAACAAAAAATCCAGAAGCAAGCCAAGGAGTGCTTAGCAGCAAAATCAGCCCGTGCTGCTGCAGGTCCCCCCTAGAAGGTTCCTGTGAGGGTCAGAGGTGCTGTGCTCACACAGTGAGTGCATGGAGACCGAGGTCCCAATTCCCAGCCAGCAGCTCTAGGTTTGTATGGCCTTTACCTTACAGGTTTGGAGAGTCTGGAAAAGGCATCAGATGCCATCCTAAGGGATCTGCACTTTATTTGGAGAAACAAGCGTGGTATCCTCCTCCCAAGCCTCCTAGCTGTGTGGCTCTGGACCACTTACCCAACACCTGCAGGCTTCAGCTTCCCTGTGTGAAAAACCTGAGCACATTTTGGGTTGTTGTGGGACTTAAAAGGAGATATTTGTAAAGTCCCTGGGATGGTGGTAAATGCTCAGTAAGTTGTAGCAGTTACATTTAAGATGAAGTCTAAAAGCTCAGCCTTGCAGACTGAGGGGACGATCGATGGGGATCAGAGAGGCCATAGCACTTTGCACACAGGAAAAAAACCCCCACATCTCGTAGATGCTTTCCTGGTTGCACTCGCTGTGATGATAAGACTTGCCTGCATTTGTGCTACCGTTTTTTTTTATGGAAGTAAGAGACCTTAGATGTGCACATTTGTTATAAGATGAAGTCTGCTCTAGAAACATCAAGTATATGAGAAGAGTGAGTCTTCAAATTGAGCATATAAAATATTGATAATTTACTGTTTCAAAATAGTTAAGAAACACTCTCCTGCAGCCTATTACCAATTTCCCAAAACTTAGTGCGCAATAGCGCTTACTTAATGCTAAGATGGCTCGGAAGATAATTTGATATTTCCTTGAAGCTTTAGAATTTCCTTGATGGCAAGGTCAGCACTTTTGAATACACTTTTGGATCTCTAGCTGAATAGTTCCCAACCCTGGCTACACATTAGCATCCGCTTGGGAGCTTTTTACAAATGCTGGTTGCCTGGGTCCCAGTTCAAGCCAATTAAATCTAAGTCTCTGGGGGAGGAGTCTGGGCGCTGGAATTTTTTTTGAAACTCCCCGGGGTGATTCAGTTTCAGAGAGTTTTTGAGAACCGTTTCTCTTAGCAGGGGGCCTAACCTTCAGAGGGTGCCAAATGCAGACAGAGGTGTGGCTAATAGGGTCTGCAGATCCTGGGCCATAGAGGCATGGTAAGCCACAGGACATCTTAGAAAATGGACCGTTCTAAAGGCTTTGAATGAAATGCTTGCTTCAGTGAGAGTTCACATTTGCATGACTGTCCTGGTGATCTTTGAAGACGAACTGGAATTGGTAAAATTGGAGAGTCAGAATCTAGGATGGAGGCCAAATTGTATCAGTTGTTTTTGCTGTGTAACAAAACAGCCCTCAAATCTAGGGGCTTAAAGCAATGCTTTATTGTGTCTGGGGATTCCATGTGTTGGCTGGGCAGTTCTGTAGACCTCCCTGGGCACCCTCAACTAGCTCTGGCAGGTTGGCTGGGGTCTGGAGTAGTGTGTTCTCTATGTCTCTCCAAATGGTCTGTCATTTAGCATGATAGTCTCAGGCCAGTGTTCCACAGAATAGGGGTGACAATTGGCAAGGTCATAAATTTGGAGGTCATAAGATAGCCACTTGTACCTCATTCTGTTGTGTTCACTCAGCCAATCAGTCAGGTAGTTCATTCAACAGGTGGCTCTTGATAGTCCCATATAGTAGACACTCTTCTAAGTACTGGGGAGAAAGTTAGGATTGACAGTGAGAGAGTCGGGCTCTTGTGGAGCTAACAGATGTAGGGGTTTGCAGAAACATGCTGCAAAAAGCAAATCAATACGTCACAGGAAGTGCAATCCCTAAGTGCGTCTGAAGAAAGAGGAAACAGAATAAGGGATCACCGTTTACAGGCACAACATTTATACTCAAAGGAGGGATCCGAATAAATAAAATCAGGGCAGAAGTCTGAGTGAAGCGAGGGAGTGAGGCAGAGAGAAGAAGTTCAAAGGCACCGAGACAGAACGCGTTCATCATCCCCTGTGTGAGAAATATTTAAGTCGTGTGTGGTCACGGTGCAGAGGGAGAAAGTGAAAGTGACGAAGTGGGAGGGGAGTCAGAGCGTGTGCACTTGGCAAACCGCAATAATGAACCTGAGTTTTATTTCAGGTGTACAGAGAGAAGTTATTGGCAGGTTTGTGTGCAGGTCTGACCTTGCTCTCGTGTTTCTTGGACTCATTCTAGTTACAGGGATAATGAAGATCGAAAGTAGGAGGACCAGTGACAAGGCTGTTGCCTGGATGGCATTTGTGGCAGGGGAAGTGGCGAACAAAGGTCAGGTTCTGGGTGTACTCCGAGGGCAGAGGGGAATGAAACTTCCTGAATTGCTTGCCGTGTGCGGTGTATGGCGATGGGGAGACGGAGGTGAGGTGGAGGGCGGCGCTCTTTGCTGAGGTTCATGTGGTGGCAAAGGAGGGCTAGGTAAGTGGGGTGGGGGGTGTGCATGCCCAGCTTTGGCTTTGGGTATAGTAAATGTGATACTTGCTAGTGCTCCAATGAAGGAAGCAGGAGGCCACAGAGTTAGGTTGGGTGTGTGGATAGAAATCGAAGTCTTGGGCTGGAGAACCAGTTCGGCAGTAAAGAGTGAATACTGCCCTTGTCGAGGACCTGAGTTCAATTCCCAGCACCCACCCTGGACAGTTTATAACTACGTGTAACTCCAGCTCCAGGAGGATCAGATGCTTCTGGCCTCTGTGGGCACTGTACTCACATAATTTAAAAAATGATAAAAATTTTTAAAAAGAAAGTTGTGTGGCCTGATAGATGGCTCAGTGGTTAAGAGCACTTGTTGGTCTAGCAGAGAACTAGGGATCCCAGCACCCATATGGCAGCCCACAAACATCAGTTATTTTTAAACCTAGTTTCAGAGGATACAGCGCCCCCTATTGGCAGCTTCAGGCATTGCATGCACAGGGTGTGCATATATACACGTAGGCAAAGCACCCAAGGACATAAAATAGAATTTTGTTTTGTTTTGTTTTGTTTTTGGAGACAGGGTTTCTCTGTGCAGCCTTGGTTGTCTTGACTTCGCTTTGTAGACCAGGCTGGCCTCGAACTCACAGCGATCCACCTGCCTCTGCCTCCCAAGCGCTGGGATTAGAGGCATGCACCACCATGCCCCACTTATAAAACAGAATTTTTAATTAAAAGGAAATTTGAGCCATCTGTGGTGCCACATTCTTTTAACCCCGGCAACTTGGGAGGTAGAACAGGTGGGTCTCTGTGAGTTTGAAGCCTGGTCTTCAGAGTCAGTCCAGGACAGCCAAGGCTACACAATGAAACTCTGTCTTGAAAAACCAAAACCAAAACCAGAAACAAAAAAACAAAAACAAAAAACACCAAAAACAAACAAACAAACAAACAAACAAACCAAAACAAACCAAAACAAAAACAAAAAACCCAGCAACCTCCCCGCCCCAAAAAACCCCAAACCAAACTAACCAAACAGCAACAAAAAACAAAGGAAATTTGATTGTAATCAATACTTGTATCAAGCCAAACAGAATAGATGTCTCCAGAAGGGAGTTTGATATGGGAAGAAAATTCCTGAAGCCCGCTCCTTGGGTTATTCCAGTCTGCAGAGGTAGGAATGGGAGAAGATGTGGCCCAGGCTTAGGCCTTGCAAAGTGGAAAGCTCAGGAGGGGGACGGCACACTGAGTCCTGCATGTAAGAGAATCTTCCTACAGAGAACAAGTGAGGCACGTGGTGCTGAACACTGCCGAGGGGCCAGGTAACTGGGGCAGAAAAGCAGAACTGACCGTTTCAAGATGGCAGTGTGGATGGAAGTCATTGGTGACGCTGACATGATTAAATGGAGCAGAACAGACTGAGTTTAGAGAACAGGATAACTGCAGAGAGATGAGCCTGTGTGAGTGTTTGCACCTAGAAAGCACAGAGTGACTTGGGTCCAGGTGTAGCTTGGTTGGTTGGGTGCATGCCTAGCAGGCATGATAGCCCCTGGGTCTAATTCACAGCTTGCATAAACAGGGCATGGCAGGTTATCCCATAATCCCAGGAGGCCAGTTTAGGGTCCATGAGACGCTGCCTCAAAAATTGGAAGGAAAAATGTATTTGTCTGTTGATAGAAATAGTTTACTAGCTAGGGGCATGGTGGTTCATGCCTGTAAACCCAGCACTTGGGAGGCAGAGGCAGGCGGATCCCTGTGAGTTTGCGGCCAGCCTGGTCTACAGAGTAGGTCCAGGACAGCCAAGGCTACACAGAGAAGCCCTGTCTGGAGAAAGTAAAAACAGAGCTTACTGGTAAAGTAAAGCTTGCCTAGGATTACTCTTCAGTACCACTTCCACACCAAAAAATAAAGAAAAGAAAAAGGAAAGAAAGAAAGATAGAGAAAATTACCAATGACACAGGATGAGGAGGCTAACTGCAGGAATTGTGGGCCTGGGCTCAGGGGACAGGGGAGCAGCCCGCATTAGGTAGCAGTGGGAACAGAGCTCCCATTGTCTGCAAATTGAGGCCAAACAGATGAATGGAGTCATCTGGAGATTTAAACCACAGAGACCCATGGAGAATCACATGTTCCCCAGCACCTGCTCTGGGCCAGGCAGAGGGGCTCACAGATGACTCACCTAGTGCCCCTGTAAAGCGGCCATTTCAGTGCAATGCGCTAATCACAAACGTGCGTATCAAGTGTTTTGAGAAGAGTGAGAACATGGGTAACTGCCTGCAGGGACAGAGAAGGCTGCACAGAGGTGATGTGGGGATGAGGCTGCAGCAAGGCCCAGCTCTCACAGGTTGCCTGCTGGAGGAGGAAGGTCATCCAAGGTGGAAGGAGGCAGAGCATATGAACACCTCAGAGACGAGAAGATTTCTGGCTGCTTTGCTCTAGGCTCCACCTGTCTCTTTTCTTCTTTCGGCTCCCTTCTTTCCTTTCCCCCAAGCTGTCATTTCTCATGCTTCCTTATTTCAAGAGAAAAAAAAATTTTTTTTCCTCCTTCTGGAAAGTTTAATAAACTTCCGTTCAGCATGTACTGAGTCATGACAAAGGTGTGTTTCACACTTAAACAAATGTCTCAGATGTTATTTTTTGCACTTGAAGAATGAGCTATTTTTAAAGAAGCTCAAACTCGTTGGAACTCAGCAAGGGCAATTTCTGTGACCTGTTCTGAAGAGGCAAGCTTGCAGAGGAGCACAGTGACCAGGGGTATCAGGATCAGAGGACCTGGCAACGCGCTCCCTTAAATGATTCAGTGAGTCACTGAACAGCTTCACCTTTCTAAGTCGCTTGTTTCATCTTGCCTGTCTTGGTCTTCTGGAAAACTCCAAGGGAGTGCACAACAATTAGCCAGTGTCAGAACGAGGGGAGCTGAGGGCACGCTCTCTTGGAGGTGGACCAGGACAGTGGCACAGGAGACGGCGAGAAGGAAGGGATTTGAGAGACACATTTAGTGCTAGGTATGCGGCTCAGTGGTTCAGCTCTTGTCTAGGATACTTAATTCTGGGCTGGGGTTGGGGGGGGGTTGGGTGGGTGGGGGGGTGGCGGGATGCAGCAAATCATGGAGAAAGCATCTCTCAATTGCTATGCCTGTCTGTGGGCCCTGTCTCCTCCCTGCCTGGTAATTAACTATGCCTGGGTATCATGTGAGTTCCATCATCCATCCCTTTGAATCTGGCCCAGCTGGTGACTACTTGAACCAGCTGAGCATAAAAGAGATGTTGGGGGTCAGTCTTAGGCTCAGGTTTTGCTTTTTTTTTTTTTTTTGAAGTGCAGTATGTATTGTGGTGAGAAGCCCCAAACATCAGGAAGGGTCAGGTGAAAGTTGTGCAATTTCAGCTGTATTCACTTGAAACATCTCTCTCTTTCTTAAGATTGATTTTATTTTTATTTCTATGTGTGAGTGTGGGTATGTTCGCAGAGGCCAGAAGAAAGCACTTAATTCCCTGAAACTGGAGTTACAGTTGTAAGTCGTAGTGTGGGATCTGGGCCTGAGCCCAGATGAGCATAACACGAGATGAACAGCCAGTGCTCTTAACCACTGAGTCAATCTCAAGCCCTTCAAAATGTAGGGTTTGTTGTCGTTTGTTTTTGTTTTGATTTTTCAAGGCAGGATTTTTCTGTGTATCCCTGGCTGTCCTGGCACTCACTCTGTAGACCAGGCTGGCCTTGAACCAGGAGATCCACCTGCCTCTTCCTCCCAGAGTGCTAGGGTTACAGGCATGGGCCACCACACCAGGCTAAAATGTTGTGGTTTTGTTTGTTTGTTTTGTTTTTAATTTAATTTATTTATTTTATGTATCTGATGCATGTATACCTGAATGCTAGAAGAGGGCATTAGAGGGTATAGATGGTTGTGAGCCACCATGTGGTTGCTGGGAATTGAACTCAGGACCCCTGGAAGAGTAGACAATGCTTTTAACCTCTGAGCCATCTCTCCAGCCCCTAAAATGTTGTTTTTTAATGGATAGAAAATAACTCAACTTAATTTCTTTTCTATAAAAATAAAGACAAGGCTGGAGAGATGGCTCAGTGGTTAAGAGCACCGCCTATTCTCACAAAGGTCCTGAGTTCAGACCCCAGCAGCCACATGGTGGCTTCCAACCATCTGTAATGTGATCTGATGCCCTCTTCCGGCCTGCAGTTGTACATGCAGGTAGAACACTGTATACATAATAATAAATCAATAAATCTTTAAAAAAAAAAAATAAAGACAAACATCCAGGCGTGGTGGCACACGCCTTTGATCCCAGCACTCGAGAGGCCGAAGCAGGTGGATCTCTAAGTTTGAGGCCAGCCTGGTCTACAAAGTGAGTCCAGGACAGCCAAGGCTACACAGAGAAACCCTGTCTCGAAGAACCAAAATAAATTAAGAAACAAAACAACAACAACAAAAAACAACTACAACAAAACCAAAGCCAAACCTTTAAGGAACTAGCAAAAATGGCTGAGTGGGCAAAGGTGCTCACTGGCAGGCCTGATGATCCGAGTATGAATCTCAGGACACACGGTTGAAGGAGAGAACTGACTCCTCAAAAGGTCGTCCTCTGACCTTAATATGCATGCTCAGACACACAATGAACAAATCAGCAAAGCAAAGCAAACCTCTCCAATTTTCGTTAAATTTCCCATTTACTGACACTCAGCATGGAAGCCCAGTCTCCCTGCACTTACTGGTCTGAAGAGGGTGCTGTGCTTGTCAGAGAATCTGAGGTCTGCATGCAAGCGGTGGTGGGATGTAGTACAGGAACATGCTCTGTAAACTACGGGGCTTCGAATAAAAGGCCATTGTTATTGTTAGGATTCTTCTCCCATAAATACTTAAGTCCTCCATTTCCCTCATCCTGTCCTGGCTGTCCCATGTCGCCCCGCCCAATTATCCCCATCCCCTGAACCTATTTTTGTAGTGTGTGGATGAAACCCAGCTATTTGTGCTTGCCAGGTAAGGACTCTAGTGCTGAGCCACTCACCCCTCACCTCCCTTAAATGCTTACCATAAATTCAGTGATAGGACCTGGAGAGATGGCTCAGAGGTTAAGACCACTGTCTGCTCTTCCAGAGGTCCTGGGTTCAATTCCCAGCAACCACATGGTGGCTCACAACCATCTACATCAGGATCCAGTGCCCTTTTCTGGCATGCAGATATATATGCAGACAGAGCACTCATATACATAAAATAAATAAAATCATTAACAATTCAATGATAAATTTTTATACAAGTTGGAGCCTCAGAAACAGTCAATCCAGTAAACAGTTTTGTTTCTTTGTTGCTGTTTTTAAAACAATAGTATCATTATGAATTCCTAGCTTTGTCTATATTCAAAGTTTTTTTATTATGTGTTATAATTATTCTCCATCATAACTTCATTGTCTGGTCTTTGCCAGGTGCGAGCCCCCTTAAACCTCTTCATGCCTTTGAGAGTGGTCTTGTTCAGCTTGAGTACAGCCTTGATTTTTTTTTTTTTTTTGTATTTGTTGTTGTTGTTTTTTGAGACAGGGTTTCTTGTGTAGCCCTGGCTGTACTGGACTTGCTTTGTAGATCAAGCTGGCCTTGAACTCACAGAGATCTGCCTGCCTCTGCCTCCCATGTGCTCTGTGCCACCACGCCCGGCTTATATCCTTGATTTTTGATATTACCATATGTCCCAAGGTACAGGCTCAGCTTATGTTTTCCTGCTAATGCTGGTGAATGAACCCTTGCTTCAAGGGGGCCTGGTCCAGTTTTGTGTAGAATGACATGTAGAAATTTCTTTGTCAACATGTTATGAAAGTCATATAATGTTATGTTCATGTTTGGGACTGTGTTTGGTTTAGGGATTATTTAAAATTTGTAAGATTTAACTAAATATTTGCATGAATCATTTATGTAATTTCGAAGTCAAAGGGATCATTAAAAGAAGTCTTATTTCCAATAGTTTTTCTTCTACTCTATGTTTTTTTTCTCACGTATTCTGAATATGTCCATTAGACCCAGACATCTAGCTAGGTCCCAGGTAGCCACTGAGTGACAGCTGTGAGCTCTGGCTTCTTGGTGGTAGTTTCGAGACATTGTGCTGAAGCCCGGTAGTCACAGTGACACTTACCGAAGTGGGAGGAAGGCAAAGATGCTTGATGCATGACACTGCATGACTTTTGGATGCTTATACAGGGGAAAGTTTACCATGTAACTATCTAAAGGTACCAAGTCACTTCAGTTTTCAAATGAACAAAGTCCATCCCAGCATGATTTGCTATTCCAAGGAGGCAAATGCTATGCAAAGTGAATGAAGATTGTTCCGGGTTTTGTTCCAACTCTACCAAGAGTTATTTACCATTTTTGGAGCAGCTTGCGAGCAACAGCAATTCTACCTCAGCATTGGAGGCCCCGTCTGATCGGTATCTGTCCTTGTTGTACTTGGGCCAGGGCTTCTCAAGCTGTGACACACACGTGGATGACCTGGAGATCTTGTTTTGTTAAAACAAAACAAAATAAAACAAAACAAAACAATACAACAACAAAACAATGAGAGGGACTGTTTAATAATGGAAAGAATGCAGCAGAGAGAGAGAGAGAGAGAGAGACTGGCCACATCGAAGAGGGACAAACTATGGAGTTATGCCCTTTAGAGAGCAGGAAAAGGGGGCATCCAGGTGCTAGTGAGAGCCTTGGCTGTTGTTCAGTATCTTGGTCTGTAAAAGGACAGGAGGAGGGCAGGAGTGGGGGCGTGGCGGGAGAAGAACAGGTCCGATTAGACCTACCTTGGTGTGACTGCTGCTGTTATGCTATATTGTTATCCAGCCCTTGCGTCAGTGCTGCCCTGCTTGTGGAGAACTTTGACTGTGCCTAGTGCTTCTGTATGTTAAATTTTAATCCCCTCCCCATGCTCCACCCCCCACCCCCCGACCCCTGCTTCTCCCTGAGACAGGGTTTCCCTGTGCAACCTTGGCTGTCCTGGATTCACTTTGTAGACCAGGCTGGACTCGAACTCACAGTGATCCACCTGCCTCTGCCTCTGCCTCTGGGATTAAAGTCCACCACCGCCCGGCTTTTCTTCTCCTCCTCCTCCTCCTCCTCCTCCTCCTCCTCCTCCTCCTCCTCCTCCTTCTTCTTATTCTTCTTCTTTAAAAACAGGGTCCCAAGTAGCCCAGGCTGGTCTGGGACTTGCTATATAACCAGGGACAAACTTGAACTGTTGATCCTTCTGCCTCCACTTCCCAAATTCTGGGATTACAGGCTTAGGATATACTGCTTGGCTTTATGGTGGCGCACACCTTTAATCCCAGCATGCGGGAGGCAGGGGCAGGAGGATCTCTGTGAGTTCAAGGCCAGCCTGGTCGAGTCCAGGACAGCCAGGATTGATACCCAGAGAAACCCTGTCTCGAAAACCCAAAAATCAAACCAAACCAAATCAAAACCAACAATAATAAAACCCATTAAAAAGTGTGTATTCACTTTATACTAAATGAAAAACATCAATGCAGACAGAATACAATAATCTTCCCTTTTTTTGTTTTTTTTTGTTTTTTTGTTTTTTCAAGACAGGGTTTTTCTGTGTATCCCTGGCTGTCCTGGAACTCTAGCTGTAGACCAGGCTGGCCTCAAACTCAATAGAGCCACCTGCCTCTGCTTCCCGAGTGCTGAGATTAAAGGTGTGTGCCGCCACTGCCTGGCTGTTTGTATCCTTAAAATGTTTAAAGCAGAAAAAATAAAAAATAAAAGAAGTTCCCAGCAGGGGCTAGAGAGATGGTCAGTGGGTAAGAGCAGGGGCTACTCTTGCAGAGAAGCTGAGTTTGGTTTCCAGCAACCACAGCAGGTGGATCACAACGGCTTCTAACTCCAAGGTTTCTGACACTTCTAGTCTCTATGGGCATCCATATGTGCATAATACTCACACATGGTCTTATATACACATACATAATTTAAAAATATATACTTAAAAGTTTTAAAGCAGTGTGGAAGTAAAGTCATTTGCTTTCACATTCAATTCTGTTTTCTAGGCGAAACCAGTAGTGATTGGTGTTTAATACTTTTTGATGTTTTTTTTCTATGCAAATATAACATATATATTATAGACACATGAGCTATTTGTAACTTTCTTTTCCTTTCTTTCCTTGAAAAAAAAAAAAACAAACCATAAAACCTGGGAGGCAGAGGCAGGTGAATCTCTGAGTTTAAGGCCAGCTTGGTCTGCAAAGTGAGTTCCAGGACAGCCAGGACTACACAGAGAAACCCTGTCTCGAAAAACAAAACAAACCGACCAAGCAAACAACCACCCCCAAACATAAACCAAACCAATGAAACAAGAATGAGAGTAAGAACAAGCAACAACAATAACAGTGAAATAAAACACTCAGGTCTCATGTAGCCCAGCTGGCTTCAGTCTCTTGACCTTGCTATGATGCCATTGAAGTCCTGGTGCTCTCGCCTCCACCTGATCATTTGCTAGGCTCATTGGCTTGATTCATGCAGGTCTGGGGATGGAACCCAGGACTTTGTGTCACACCTCAGCCCCTAAGACAGAGTTCCACACAGGCCAGGTTGGCCAACAATTCTCTACATAGCAGAGTCTAGCTGTGAGGTTCTGACCCATCCTTGTTGGCTTTCCAAGTGTTCGGATTGCAAGTGGGCATCACTATACCTGGCCACGACGTGTAATGAGACATGACAGAATTTTCTCGGCAAGTAGTAGCAGATGGGGTGAAGTCAGGGACAGAGACTATGACGGTCATTTACGTGGTCTTTTATGCTCTCCTTACTTTTGTATCATGTTTGTTTTTCAAGGCTTTCCTTATTATTTTTTTTAGCATTTTTTTTTTTTATTTCTGTGCTGGGCATGTATGAATGTTGGCACACATGTGCGCATCAGTCCTGTGGGAGAAGATTAGAGGATAACCTGTTGGGTTCTTTGCTTATACCATGTGGGCTCTGGGTTTTTAAACTCAGGTTTGTCAGGCTGCGCAGCAAACACCTTTACCTGCTCAGCCTGCCATCTAACCTACCCTCATTTGCCCGTTCTTGTCATGAGTCTTTGGAGTTATAAGCCCAATAAAAGCAAAATAAGAGATACCATTGAATCGTTAATGCCATGTACTCTATTTAAAAAAAGTAATACAATTTGTAAGTGTTGGATTTGTAAGGGCCAAATGTCTTAAATGCAGTTTCACTGAGTATTTGTAACAGTATTCTGAGGTATGCAAAATTATGTGTGATTTGACAGATGAGGGCAATAAGACCTAGATCTGACAAGGTCACACAGCTAGTGCCCAGTGAGCCTGGATCTTACACACTGCAGCATCTCTTCTCTCTTGGCAGACTTCCTTTTATACTGCAAAACCCAGCTTTAATGATCTCATCCTCTGAGCATGTGGTTTTTCCTAACTTACTCAGGTAGAGGGTTGACCCTTTTTCTCAAGGTGCTTACAACCCAGGGAAGAGACTGAACTAAATTACAGCTCAGTGACATAACAATGCGTTGTTGAGCCCGGTGATGTGCAAGCTGGGGGGAGTCTAGACATGTGTCTGAGGGCAACAGAGGAGCTCCAGACAGAGTATGTTTTGAACTGATAGAACAACCAGGTTTTCAGAAGGCTAGAAGAAAGTGCCAATCAGACATAGTAATCTGGGGCCTAGCACCGACTTCGGGAAGCTCAGAAGTGTTATAGACCTGGCCATAAGGTGGAAAGGACAGTTTTGTTACCGAAGGGTCAGGTTGGCCCGAAGGTGGAGGCCATACATCCAAAGCTTTTTAACTGTAAGTGTTAGCACATTATTCTGTGAATGAAACACAGAGGTTAAATTTTTTTTAGTGATGCTGTGGATGCAACCTTGGACCCTGTTCATGTCAGGCAAGTATCTTTGAGTGTCATTCTCAGACCAGAGCGGTTAATGTTTGAGTCTAGTACAGTAGCAAGAGAAGGGTACCACCAGGGGGATTGGTGTGGGAGGTCACTCCTCCACGGTCTTCTCAAATTAAGTGGTCAGGTTCTTTGGTAGGAATTTGCTTTAGGCTAATGACGCTGGCTTATTCTCAGTGCATTCTAACACATACACTGTAGGGGCTGAATTGGCTGGCCGAATCCTAGGCACCAATAATATGCCAGCCAACAGCTGTAAAATAAAATATGAACCTTTATATCTTCCGCGGTACCGCTGCCGGAACAAAGTGCGTATTTATTTAGCTAGTCTGCCTCAACCCTAAGGAGGGGAAAGGATTTCCCTGGCCATTAAGGGTGGGGTAGGAAGAGGCGATTTTGATTTCTCTTCAGTGCTTGTGAAGTGCCAAGAAAATTCGTATCCATTGTTTTATGCCATCCACTCGGCCGCTGTTAAATCGTAATTACTGTTGTAGTTTCTGCGGAGTGGAAACTGAGGCTCGATCGGTTCTGTAACTTGGCCAAGGTCATACAAGCGGCAAGTGGGAGGGGAGCACAGGAGGGATCCAAGTCTCCTACTCAGCCAGGGTACTGCTTGCCCCTCCTCCACCCGGGAGGCATTGCGGCGCTTACTCTGTTAGCGTAGAGGCTGGGGCTGGGGGAAGCATCCCGCACCGGAGCGCGGAGCCTGGCGAGGACGGTTCCTATTGCCTCCGGGAGCCGCTCACAGACCCCGCAGTTACGAAGTTTCCGCGCCTTTAGCTCTTTCCAAGCAGCTGGCCTCCGCTCAGCAGCGCTTACGCCGCGGGCGCAGCGGGGCTCAGGTGCGGTCGCGGCCCGGCGCGGGCGCCGCGAGGTGGGCGGGACGCAGTTTACGTAAGCGGCCTCGCAGGTGCAGGCGGCGGCCGTAGGCCTGAGCGCCCTGCGCGCTCCCAGGTGCGCAGTTGACGCAGGCGGCAGCGCGGCGCAGCAGCGGCGGGCGCTGGCCCGAGCTCTCAGGTGCGGCAGAGCGCGCGTGCAGGGGGCGCGCGGAGGGCGAGGGGGCGGGCTTTCCGTTCCCCAGCAGCCGCGCGGCCCGCCCCCAGGCTTGGCCAATGGGCGTTCTCGGCGGCGTCACGTGGTCGCCGCCGCCGCAGCCGCCGCGGTCGCCGCCGAAACCGAGCTCGGATCCGCGAGCGCCACCAGGGCAGCAAGCCGCCGCAGCCGCCGCCGCTGTGCTGAGGAGCCGGAGACGCGGGCGGACGAGGTGGCGGCGGCGGCGGAGCGGGAGCGGGGAGCGGACGCGGGCGGAGCGCGGCGGCGCGGGTAGGCTGCGGCGGGGTCGGCGCCTGCGCGGCGGGCCGTCCCGGGCGGGCGGCGGTTGAGGCGGCGGTTGAGGCGGTTGGAGGAGCCTGCTCGGGCCCCGCATTGTTTGTAGTGCGTCCTTAGCAGCGGCGGCGGCGGCGGCGGCTGCCGAGGCGAGGAGCGCGGCGCAATCCCAGCCCTGCGGCTTGGGCATTGTGGCCACGGCCGCTGTGCCCAGCCGGTCCGCACCAGGACGGAGGGCCGCCTTGCTTAGCTTTGGGGTCGCGGTCGCAGTCGCGGGTCCCGGCCCTGAGCCTCCCGAGGGCGTGGGCAGCGTGCGGGGCGCGAGCTCCGGGGAGGTGGGAGGGCTCCGGGCTCCCGGCTCCGGGCAGGTGCTGGAGGACGTTGCGGACAGGAGCCGGGGAGAAGGCTCGGGGGGCGGACAGAGGGTGTGGGCAGATTGGGGAGAATGGAGCATGGAGGGACCTGGCCCCACGGTGACCAGGGCCTCAAGGGCAGGCCTGGGGGAACCCACGGGGGCCTAGGTCGGGTTCGAAAGGGAAGGAGGATGTTCCGTTTCGGGGTTCGGACGGTTGTATAGGGGGATTTGGGGCGGGCAGAGGCAAGTGGGGTGGTGGAGGGAGGGAGAAGATGGGCATCTCTAGGCAGAAATGGAAGGAGCAGATGCCCCGGTTAGCGCTGTGTGTGAGGGGCAGGGATTGGGGCAGGCAGTGGAAGGCCACCGGACGACTGAAGGGAAATGGCGGAGGAGGGGTCTGTAGCTGGGAGTGTGGCCGGCAGGCTGAGCCCCAAAAGAGGGAGGGAAAGAGTGTCTGGGGAGGGGTTCTCTTAAATGGTGTCGGGTGAAATTAAGGGTGTTGAGGTAGGAGGTGTCTGTGCCCAGGACGTCAAGGGCCCCCTGAATAGTTGTCTGGCTAGGAGGTATGGAGGGAAACAGGAAGGGGTTGACAGACCAAGGGAGAAAGTCTGGTATTTGTCCTGTATTCAGGGAGATGAGGATAGGGTTAATGGGAGGAGCAGTGATTGACAAAGGGACTGAGTTTGAGGGGTTTCAGAGAGAAATGGGGACAAGGAGGTTGGGTGGAGAGAGGAGGTGTCAAGGCAGGAGGTGTGTGTAGCTGTAACAGGGCAGCAGAAATAACTGAAATGGATTGTGTTTGTGTGAGAAATACTAGTAGGCAACAGCAGATGAGGGAACCTTGAGGCTGGGAGCACTCTGGAAAGGGACAGGAATGTGTGGCAGGATGGAGAGTGGTGGACAGAGGGAAGGAGAGGGAGAATGTTTATGGGAGTGGTAGGTGAGGGGTAGGGAAATACGGAAGGAAGTATTCTCAGAACAGGAGGTGTGGAGAGAAGTTGGGAAGGAGGAGGAAGGAGGGTGCGTTTGAAGGGAAATCACTAGAAGGTGGGGTTCGGTTGAGGAGGTCTGGAGTACCAAGTAGAGGAAGAAGGGAAGGAAGTAGTCAGAGGACAGTGAGGCGATAGGGAAGAAAGGGTATTTTGTAATAGAGAATGTAAAGGAAAGTATAGTATCTATACTGAAGGCAAGGACATGGTAGGTATGTATGGATGTGTGTCTGTGACTAGAAGGGGACAGTTGTGTGGGGTTGGTGTGGTGAGGTAAATAGGATGCCCATGTTGAAAGCAGGAAATGACTGTTGGAGAAGGGTTCAGAAATAGATTACCTAAGAGTTTGGAGGATTCAAGGTGTGGAAGCGTGAGGAAAGATGGGAATATTTACAGTTTTAAGACATCAAAGGGCCAGGCAATGTTGGCCAAACCTTTATCCTCGCACTCGAGAGGCAGGGGCAGGCAGGTCTATGGAGTGAGTCCACGATAGCCAGTGCCACACAGAGAAACCCTGTCTTGTAAAACCAAAACCAGCCAAACAAACAAAAGACATTAAGGGTCCAAAATTATTAGGTCACTGAGAGATAATAAAAGAGTAGAGTGGAGAAGTAGGATGGGAGAGGATTATTAGAAGAACTAGAAATTTGGGACAGTGGACAGAGGATGTGGATCCTCGTCTGACATAACAGAAAATAGAGGACATTCAGCTGTGTACCTTATCTTAAAGCTTACTCTTTTAAAAGAGATGATAAAACCTGACTTTTAGGTCCACAACAAGTGGGAAGGAGTAAGGAAGAGCTGAATGTCCACTTTCAAGTCGGGAGGTGTGTGGTGTGTATTCATTTAGCTTTGTTGACCGATTAGTAGACAGACAGCTGCACGCCACCACGAGAAACACACCCAAAAGATAAAGGAAATAGAATTGCAGTGGGTGCATAGCAGATGTCTTTGTGAAGCTGCAAGAGAGCAGATTCCAGAGGCCAGTAGCATAAAGAGTTCTGAGAGAGGAAGGGATACCTTATTTCTTGTGCAGTGTCTCAGATACACAGAAGCTTCCTGGGTAATGGGACCGTCCGTATTCAGGCACTGGATGATGTAATACATGAGTCCCAGCTACAGGCTGATAAAAGTAATATAAGCTTCTAAAAGTGGCAGAAATGGAGCCTTTGGATTTTAACCTTTAAAATGTTAATTACTGACACTGGGTTGTCAGCCTTTTTTCCCAAGTAATTCAAATAAACTTTAGTTGGAGGCTTTTGATTCTTTGGTATTTTGGTTTGTTTTGACTCATATGTAATGTTAGCTTTAAATAAGGAAAGACACCTCTGGAGTTGGGTGGACGTAAGACCATCAGCTTTCCAGACACATGGGAACTAACCTTTAGGAGTTTGAGCACAGATATTTCAGCGTCTGTCTTCTTTAGTTCTGTAGTTTGTGTAGAATTTTTTTTCTTTGTGTGTGTGGGGTGGGGTGGGGTGGCGTGGGGAGGGGAAAGAGATTTGGAAGAATTAAACAAACTGCCTTGAGACTTTTATAGTAAGCTTTTTCTTAGAATCCTGGAAAATGAATTCCCTTTTGACAGTTGAGATTTCTGTTTTGTCAGATTTTAATAAAAAGTAAATTGTATCTTGTTGCAGAAGTACCTTGCGTTGGTACTCAATGAGCTTTATGGTATGCAGTATGGTGCTGTGATTTCAAAGAAAAGGGCTGTTCTGGATACTTCCTGGGGTGATTTCTTTTGTCAGTTGGGAAGTATCTTCATGTAGGCATTATACGTCTTTTTTTTTTCCTTTCCTTTTCTTTTTTTTTCCTCTTCAAGATGGGTCCTCTGTGTAGCCCTGGTCTTTGTAGACCAGGCTGGCCTCCAACTCACAGAGATCCTCCTGTTTCTGCCCCGAGTGCTGGGATTACAGGCATGCGCAACCACGCCCAGCTGGCATTATACTTTCAAATAACAAGTTTAGGTAGAGAATCTTGTCTAAGCATGGCAAGGGAGGAACAGAACACCAACGTTTAAGTAGTTCGCGTCTAACTATAAATATTTAAAAATAAAATGTTAATGATTTATTTTTATTTTTTTAAAGACAGAGTTTCTCTGAGTAACAGTCCTGGCTGTCCTGGACTCCAATTTGTAGACCAGGATTTGAACTCACAGAGATCGCCTGCCTCTGCCTACCAAGTGCTAGGATTAAAGGTGGTGTGTGCCACCACGCCCTGCTAAGCTAATGATTTTTAATATCTAGATTTGAAGTGTTTAACGTAGGGAGTAATGTTCAGAAAGCATTGCTAAGAGATTTTGTTTTTGAAGGGAAACATTTTTATGTGCCTTTGATTTTTTTTTTTTTTTTTTTGTATGCCGTTGAGATTGAATGTATGTACAGAATATAATTATAGTGAACATATCTGCTCTTCCATTGCTCCCTGGCAGGGAATTTGAATAGTAGGATATGAGATGACTAGAGTAACCTATGAAAATTCTAATATGATCATTGCTGCTTTCTTTAGTCCCACTCCCCTTTTTTAGATATAGTGACTAACTCTGTAACCCAGAGTAGCCTAGAAATCCCTGTGCCACTCAGATTATCCTCAAACACAAACACACTCCTGCCTTCTGGGTTACAGACATGAGCCAGCACACCTGTCACCTATTTTAAAATCCCTCCTGTTCATTTTATTGTTTTTGGATAAGCAATATTTTCTTATTTAAATTTTTATGGTGGTGTGATGAAAGTGGGTGAAATTCTACATCTTGTGATAGTATGTAGGTACTTTAAAGAAAGGTAGGTAGGTTATTTTGTCTTGGCAGACTAAATAATTGAATTCTGGTTTTATGTTCACTGATGACTTGCTGGACAAGACACTTAATCCTTTTGTACTTGTTTCTCTTCCAGAAACCTGACTCCTTATCTACCTCCCAAGAGTGTTGAGGTGTTTATAGAAAGCAAGTTTGTCTTTTTTTTTTTTTTTTTTTTTTTTTTAAGATTTAAAGATTTCATTGTGTAGTTCTAGCTGTCCTGGAACCCAATACATAGACCTAGCTGGCCTCCATCTCATAGAGATCAGTCCTGCCTCTGCCTCCTGAGTGTTGGGATGTGTCACAAGTTTAAGACTTTTGGAAGACCAAACTTTTGTTAATAAGGAGATAGGTTCTCCGTCCCTTTCTTCAGAGACAGAGTTTCTCTGTATAGCCCTGGCTGCCTTGGAACTCTAATTTGCCATTAGCAAGGCATAATGTCATAGTTTGGGAGGCACATCTCTGTGAGTTAGAGACTAGCTTGATTTACATAGTGAGTTCCAGGATAGCTACCCTGTCTCTTAAAAAGAAAAGATTTTGCTACTAGATAAGTTTGCGAGGCACTTAGAGGTGAGAATTTGTGCATGTCTTTTAACTCATTTCTGTCATTGTTGCTCTGCTGTTGCTCTCCTCCATTACCTCAGCAGTTGAATATACTGTTTATTTGAATTCTGTTGTAGCTGAAGCTTGGGCAGGCATTGAATTTTAGCATAAGCCCAAGATTATTTCTAAACATGATCTTTAGAAGCAACACTTTCCTAGCTCTATTAATTAAAGTCTTAAATCAGGCACAATACATAAGTATTTTGCAGAAATTTATGTTTTGAACACAAAAGTAGAGCTATTGCTTCTGTAAGTGCTGTGAAGCTTCCTTATTTTGATTTATTGAGGTTTTTATTTTTTAAAACAGCGTTTCTCTGTGTAGCCCTGCATGTCCAGGAACTTGTTCTGTAGACCAGGCTGGCCTCGAACTCAGAGATCCACCTGTCTCCGCTTCCTCAGTTCTGGGATCAAATGTGTGCACCACCATGGCCAGCTTCAGAGCTTTTTCTTTAAAAACCAAACCAAACCAAACCAAAACCAAAAACCAAAAACCTTTATTTTAAAATAATAAATAATGTGTTTTGTGTATGTGTGTCTGTTTGAGTGTAGGTTGTGCAGAGGCCAAAGGAGAGCATTGGATCCACTGGAAGTGTTGTTTGAGAGGACAACTGAAGTTGAGCCCTCTGCAGGGGCAGTGTGTGTGTGCGCGCGATCTTTCCTGTTGAGCTCTCTTCAGCTTCACTGACTGACAGTGTATGTTTGCTTAAAGGAGAGCTATGTGTAAAAATTTAAAGCCTTTTCAATGTTGTCCTGGGTTTATTAGCTATAAAGAGTCTCTAAATGCTACTCAGGACTGCCACTGCACACATGTAAATAACAAATTGATTTATTAGATGTTAACTTGCCTTGATTGTGGTAGCACCTGTCTTTGATAATAGTCTTTCTGTATCAGCTGATCTTTTCATTGGTTTACTGTCACATGTGATATGTTTGGGACTTGTTACCTATTTTACTTCTTTTATGTTTTTTTTAAAGAATGGTTTTTAAAAATTAGTTTAGCTATTGAAAAACTTTTTGAAAGTTAGCTGTGAATAGCTTTTCTGATTTTAGGAAACTTTATTTAGGGGTGTAAATTAAATTTATATGTCATTTGAAACAAATTAGTGATCAGATTAATGATGATATAATGGTTTATGCCCAGAGCCTGTTATTCTTTAATCTGGTTTTGAGTCTTTACATTGAATAGTGACTTGACCAAATGATCTGACTGGTTATTTCATCCCTAATTTGAATTATTACCCTACAATTCTTTAGGCACATTGTATTTAGGAAGCACAATGCCTGATCTACAGAAGATTTTTTTAAAAACATATGTATGGCTGTCTGAAGGAAGAAGCTCTGAATTTTAGTTATTTGGTATTCAAGTTCTCTTTAACTTGCAATATAACACTGTATAAAACACCTGTTTTCTCTAGTTAACTTTAGCATGATTTGAAAAGGTACAGTTGGTTATATCAATAGTAAAATCACAACAGTGTATTGTGTGACTTCATGGTTAATTTCCATATGAAAAATGAAAATCTGCAACAGTTGTGTAATTACTGAGGTGCTTTGGGTCATGGATAAGATGTAGTTTGTCACTCACCTACAGAATTTCCTGTTTGTGTTTCCTAAGTGCTAGGCTTTGCACATTGCAGTGTCTTGTTTGACAAATCAGCATTTTATTTATGAGTTTAACCAATCCAGTACTGTTGACATGTTAAGTAATTATTGTCCTAAAGGAGCCTGTTGAGTCCCATAGCTGCGCCCCCCCCACCCCCGCTTTACCTGTTTTAGAATGCTATTACTAAGCCTGCTTTCCTAGTTTAATCCAGAAAGCATACATTGGCATTTAGGCTCTAAGGCGTGTTTTGTACCAGACTTAAAATTTCTTAGAACTCAGTAATACTATGTTGAGTAAAACTAGCTCCTTCCTAGAAAGATTAGTCGTTAAAACTATTAGCTTGTGGAGGGCTGGAGAGAAGGCTCAGTGGTTAAGAGAACTGTCTGCTCTTCCAGAGGATCCGGATTCAGTTCCCAGCACCCACATGGCAGCTCACAACTGTCTGTAACTCCAGTTCCAGGGGATCTGACACCCTCACACCAATGCACATAAAATAAAATTAAATTGTTAAAAAACAAAAAAACTATAGCCTGTGGAGCTAGGCTGTGGTTACTCACACCTTTGGAGGCAGAGGCAGGGGAATCTCTGAGCTCAGTGCTAACTTGGTCTACAGAGCTAGTTCCAGGACAGCCAGGGCTACACAGAGAAGCTCTCTCTGGGGGTTGGGGGTGGGAGCCTTAACTATAACCTGTGAGCTTGCTTATGTTTACTTAGCCTCACTGAAAAAAAAAAATCTATTTTAAGATAGTTAGGCTGAGCCGAGTGTGTTGGTGCATGCCTTTAATCCCAGCACTCAGTAGGGCAGAGGCAGGGAGGTTTCTGTGAGTTCAAGGCCAGCCTGGTCTACAAAGAGTTCAGGGCAGCCAGGGCTGTGTAATGGAGAAACCCTGTCTTGAAAAACCAAAAAAAAAAAAAAAAAAAAAAAAAAAAAAAGAAGAAAGAAAAAAGAAAAGGCAAAAGCTGTAACTTTACAGTAAGTGGTTGGTTTCTGAAAGTTAAGATCAGGCAGTCATTTTAAAAAAGGTTATTACTTTTTTTTTTTTTTTTTTTTTTTTTTTTTGGTGTGTGTGTGTGTCTGTGTGTGTGCACGTGTGTACTTGTACTATAGTGGTGTGTAGAGGTCCCACTATTTGTGGGAGTCTTTTTTTCCTACCATGTAAAAGACTGGGGCTCTCAGGTCATCTGGAGGCAAGGGTTTTTACCTGATGAACTATCTCCCTGCCCTTTTTATTTTTAATTTAAAAAACTTATTACTTATACAGTATTCTGCCTGCATATGTGCCTGCAAGCCAGAAGAGGGCACCAGATCTCATTATAGATGGTATGATTATGAGCCACTATGTAGTTGCTGGGAATTGACTTCAGGACCTTTGGAAGAACAGCCAGACACCCCCCTGCACCGACCTCCTACCCCCCCCCCCCCCTTTTTTTTTTGTGAGACAAGGTCTCATTCCGTGGCCCCAGCTGACCTGGAACTGACAGTATAGCCTTGATTATTCAGGGTGGTCTTGAATTATCCTCCCTCAGCCTCCTCAGTGCTGGCATTACAGGAATGAACTACCACATCTAGTTTTTGAGACAGAGTCTTGCTACTTACAGACTAGATTGGCCTTGAAGCTGCATTCTTGTACCTCAGCTGTCCTAGAAGCTGTCATTACAGACAAGCTACCTTCCCCTGTTAGAAGGAGTTCTTTGAAGATGTGTCTGTGGTTGGGAGGGTTTTGAAGCTCATCAATCATCGCACTGACTGACTGGATATTTGTGCAGCTTAGCCCATCCACACTTTAGCCTTTGGAGGATTTAGATAAGGGTAGCTCTTGAATTACACAATTTTGGGTAACTAATTTTCAGTTAGCAAAGCTAGTGAGAGATGTTGTAATTTTTATGTAAACAGCATCTAGGGAGAATAGTGTAAGCCCTCAGTGTGCATTTCCAGTTTTTTGTAAACTGATGTCAAGGTTAGCATGCATGAGTAGATAGATACCACATGTATTAATAATGAGGGCTTTAAAATGGTGTTTTATCTGCTCGCTTTTTGATAAATGTGGAGTTATTGAAAAACAGCTATATTTGTTACAGATTTCATGGCTAAAATTGGAGTACATCCTCTAGTTTACAGTTAGAATGCAGATTAAAGAAGATAATAGTTGGGATGGTGGAGAAAGCTCATTGTTTAAGAGTAATTGTGCTCTGAGGAGGGAGGATCCAGGGTTGGTTCCCAGCACCCACATGGTGGCTTACAACCAGTTCTGGGTGAATCCAGTGAGCCCTTTTGTGAACTCTGAGGGCACTAGGCATACATATGGGACATATATTCATGTAGAAAAACACTCAGACATAAAATCTAAAAATCCAAAAAAGTTATGTTAAGAAACAATGCTTATGTTTTATTGTTTGTTTCAAGACAGGGTTTCTCTGGGTAGCTGGCTGTCCTGGAACTCACTATGTATATATAGACCAGGCTGGCCTCAACATGAAGGCCACCTCCCCGAGCGCTGGGATTATAGGCACGTGCCACCATTTCTGGATTAATGTTTATTTTTAAAGGGAAAATTAAGTATTATATAAGTTAAGGTCTGAGAAGCAAACTCAGGGCCTTTGGAAGAGTAGCAACCACTCTTAACTGCTGAGCTGTCTCTCCAGCCCCCCAAGTTTAAGTTTTACCAGTAACAGCATTTGACATGGTGGATGCCTTGCCTGCCTTCTTGAAATACTTGGTCTTAAGCCTAGGATTCTATACGTCCACTTTTTTTTTCCACCACCTCTTTGATTTTTTTTTCCCAGACCCTCGTCCATCCTGATTCCTTACTCCTACCTTTTCCTGTTGGGGGAGTCTCTGCTCCCCTCCCCCCATTCTTTTGGTGCTCACATTTGATTTCTCTTTTTAAAAATATTTTAAAAATTATGTGTGTGTGTTCTAAGAACTTTGTGTGTAGAGGAGCCTGCAGGGGTCAGAAGAGTCTTTGGAACTGAACCAGGGTCCTTTGGAAGAGCAGCCAATAAGTGCTTTTATTGAACCTCTTTCTAGCCTCTGATCTCATGGTTTTAAATGCCCAACTTTCCTTTAGTTTGGAACTCTGGGTTTCTATACCTCACTGCTAGTGTGATATTTTCCACTTTTGATCTTTTTTCCTCCAAGACAGGGTTTCTCTTCATTTCCCTGGCTGTTGTGTACCTCAGACTCAGAGATATACCTCTGCCTCTGCCACCCAAGTGCTGGGACTATAGACTTGTGTCACCACTGCCCAGCTCCCTTGCTTGCTTTATTGACATCTGAAACTGAATTTTTCTCAGACCAAATTCTCAACTTTTGCCCAGTCTTTTCTAAATGTATTGATAGGCTACAAGTCTAGTTAATTGATGTTGAAGTCTTGTGCTGAATAAATAACCTGAGTGGTCAATGGCTCAACTTGTTTCACTAAGTTGCTCCAAACTATAAAAACTTCATATATTTTCAGTGGCTGGCTACAACTCCGAGCTCTCCTTTACTGCTGCTTCACTGGCTAAAGATAGCTCAGTAGTGTCTGTCTTACCTTTTTGAACTCAGATGTTGAGTCTTTGACACTTTGTCAAGATGAAGGTGCTGCTTAGTTGAATTAAAAGGTTTGAATGAGGGCTGGAGAGATGGCTCAGAGGTTAAGAGCACTGCCTGCTCTTCCAAAGGTCTTGAGTTCAATTCCCAGGAACTGCATGGTGGCTTCACAACCATCTATAATGAGATCTGGTGACCTCTTCTGGCCTGTAGGCATACATGCAGGCAGAGCACTGTAAACATAATAAATAAAAGGATTGAATGATAGATTATACTCCTTTTAAGCTAAAAAAAAAAAAAAAATAAAATAAAATTAAAAATTACCCTTATTCATTTATGTATGTGTGCATATGTATAGGTACCCTTAACCATGATGTGCATGTGGAGTCAGAGGACACAATCTATTCTTTGTTTCTACTGTATGGGTCTGGTGAATGGAACTTAGGAACCTCAGGTCTTCAGGCTTGGTGGCAATGCCTTTATGTGCTGAGCCAGCTCCCCTTTTAAGATCCCTTAGGACATAGAATCACACTGGGAGAGCTTAGGCTATCTAACCTAATTAATGGTAGTTATGGTGTTAGTTGCCAAAACATTTCTAGAACAACCTATACTTAAAACATAGCAGAAGATATCAGGATTTATCTTCTGTTAAATGTTAGCACATTTAAGAACAGAATAAGATTCTTATTTTAAATGTTCTTAAAAGAATGGAATAAGCTCACTGAAAAGCTTTGTAGCAGGAAATGCTTATATGAATGAGGGATTTTTTTTTTTTTTGCAAAATAATATTGGTTAATATATACACTTTTTATATATAGGCTACTTAATGATGCCTTTTACTTAATGCATTTTTAAGTAGTCGGAAGAAGGCATCATTGAGCTTATTAGTGGAACACTGGCTTTAAAGGGGTGACCTTGATCTTACTGCATGATTCATTTCTTTCCTAAGCATTTTTTTTTTTTAAAAGAACATTTAAAGCCCTCTTTGTTCCAGAGAGGTTAAGATACTATTCCAAAGTCACATAACAAGCTAGTGGCAGAATAGGGGCAACATGGTAGATTTGTCCTTTATTTGCTCTTTTTCCCCCTCTTTTCTTCTTCCCCAGGGTTTCACTTTATGTAGCCCAGGCTGGCCTCTAATTTATGGTCCTCCTGAGGCCTCTCTTCCTAGTGCTAGGATTACAGGTGTGGCCGACAAAAGCAATGCATTTGTTGGCCTTCTGTTAAGTGTGCTCTGGGCTTACCTCCCTGAAGCTTCTAGCTTAAAAATATGGAAGAGTACCCAGGAGTATTCTTCCCTTGAACCATTTCCTACTTTCAGAAATTCTTACACACTTAAAAACAAATAAATCTATTTTTTTTGCTTTAAAAAAGGAAAAAAAAAAAGTTAGAAAGAAATTTGGACCAGAAAATCCCCTAATGCCCACATCACTAGCACCAAAAATACTGAGTAGCAATACTTTTTTCCTGAAAAGTCTTTTATTTTTCTCTGTTTTTGTTTTTGAAATTAACACATATTTAGTAGATTCACAAAGCCAAGTAAACTTTATATTACATAGTTTGAAAACATTTCTATCATTTTGAGGTTAAACTAAGCAATTAAAACCATTAGAATTTTTAAAAAGGTAAGAAAAAACTGGGTGTGATGGCATATGCTTGTAATTCTATTCATGAGAGGCAGAGGCAGGTGGATCCCTGAGTTCAAGGTCAACTTGGTCTGCATAGCATGTTTAGGTCAATGCATATCTCAATTTTTACTCTTTCCAAATGGTTATTGTTTCCCAGAGGAGAAAACTAAAGCTCCAGTAACTTCTGATTCATTTAATTCTAGGGTTTAGATCCATATGGATTTGCCTCAAAAAGTTGGGTCTCTTTACTAAATCTGGGAGTGAGAAGGCAAAAAGCAAAAACTGGAGGCGTCATCTTGTATGGGGAAATAGGTAGTATCTTAGAATGGTGTGTCTGCCTTATGAACCCCTCGGATCAGGAGGGAAAAAAAAGAGAAACATCTGTCGGAACTCTTAGTAGGCATTAATATAAAAATAAGAAATTATAGTGTAGCTTCTGAGGCTTGTTTATAGAAATTCTCCGTCGCCCCCATTTATTTTTAGTTAATCTTTTATACATTTAATTTTATAAACTGATTTCTTATAGTGGACTTCCTGGCATTGGAACTTCCTTCCCACTTTAAGACATTTACTTACATATGGTTAAGCTAGAGGACAGACCGCCTCAGAGATCTGTCCACTTCCTCCGAAATGGTTTCTTATTGGCCTGGAGCTCACCAATTAGACAAGACTGGCTGGCCTTAGGGATCTGCCTATCTCATTCTCTATAGTGCTCAGATGACAAGCAAGTGACAGCATGCCTGGCATTTTCCGTGGGAGTTCTGGGGTTGGAAGGTAGGTGCTTTACCATCTGAGCCTCTCTCAGCCCTTAAAGAGTTGTAGTTAGTTTGTTCCTATGAAGAACAGAAACAGTTTTTTTTAAAAAAGCAGTCCTTGGGCTGGAGAGATAACTAGAAGTTAAGAGTGTTAGCTGCTTTTCATTCCAGCCTGAAACTCTAGCTCCAGGGGATCCAGTGCTGTCTTGTTGCCTCCATAACCACCTGCACTTGTGCTTGTGTGCGTGACTTCTCAGGATTAAACCTGGGTACTTGTACAAGATAAGCAGTACTGTACCATTGATATCCCAAGCCCCTAAATTGTGCTTTGAAGATTTATTTTCCTTTTTTTTTTTTTGCTTTTTGAGATGGGTTCTCTGTGTAGCCTTGGCTATCCTGTACTCACTTTGTAGACCAGGCTGGCCTTGAACTCACTTCTGCCTCCTTCAGTGCTGGGATCAAAGGCGTGCACCACCACACCTGGCTATTGGAAGAAATTTTACATAACGTTTCTAGTCTTGTTTTGTATGTCTGTTTTAGGAATTCTCTTACTTTTAAAATTTGAAAGATCTCTTCCTGCCCACCCTCTCTTTGTAGACCAAATGGGCCTTGAAATATGAAAATGTTCTGCCTCTACCTCCCAAATAACTGAGATTTAAGTTGTGCACCACCATGTCTGGCAAGAACTTAAAAAGAAAAAAATTATGTTTGTATGTGTGTTCCCCTGGCGGCCAGGTGAGAGTGTTGGATCTCTTGGAGCTGGAGTTGTAAGCTGCTGAAGGTGGGTTCTAGGAACCGAACTCTGGTCCTCTGCAAGAGCAGCAAGTGCTCTTAACCACTGAGCTAATTTGTCACCCTTTGAAAGAACTTTTCATAGCTTATTTTCACCTGTTATTCTAAAACTCTTTGGTAAATCACCCTGTAAAATAGATCACCTTTTCCTTCAGAAATAGGCATCTATCCAATATGTTTCAGTGTGCAGGGTTTGGGGTGAAAAAGGATATAAGAGCTTCCTGAGTCCTTTGGGATAGAAGGCTTGATTTTATGTGTGTGAGTATTTGCCTGCAGATCTATGTTTGTATGTGTACCATGTGCATGCTTGGTGCCTTCAGAGGTTAGAAGAGGGAGGTGGATTCCCTGGAATTGGAGTTATGGATGGTTAGGAGAACCATCCTGTGTGTGGAATTGAATTGGGATCCCCTGCAAGAGCAACAAGTGCTCTTAACTACAGAGCTACCTCTTTAACTCTGATGGAAGTTAAAAAAAAAGGGGGGGGGGTTTGCTGGCATAATAACATGAGCTACAGCAGCAGCAGCTGGGCAAATGTTACGTGTTTAAGTATATTGATAGTTATCCAAAGTAGTATAGATTTTTGACGGTGACCTCGTGTCTTTTGCTAATATCCAAACAGTAGATAATGCCACAAATGGATTTTATGCTTTTAGACCTTTTATTTTAAAAAGTTAAAATGTTCTTATTAACTTTGCTTAAACATTACACACTACTTTTCTAATTTTATGTAAGAAGTCTCATTTTCTTTAGAACCAGAAAAAATGTAGAGTACAGATAGACTTTGGTCAGATTTGTTAATTTTTTTTTTTTTTTGACAGTAGCTGTGTGACATTCATCATTCTTTTTGTTGCTTTATTTCCTTATTTAAGTGGGATTTGTTTTTTAGACAGTGTCTTACTTTGTATCCCTGGTTGGTATATAGCTTGCTATGTAGGCCATGCTAGTCTTGAACTCAGAGAGATCCACCTGCCTATGCCTCTTGAGTGTTGGGATTAAAAGTGTGAACCACCATGCCAAATCTAGATTGGATTTTTGAGACAGGGTTAAGATTGGTCTCAGATGAGTGGTGATCTTCTTGCCTCATCTACTGTAATTCTGGGATTACAGATGTCAGTTGCTATGCCCAGCTTTTCATCTTTTTTTCTCTCCCCTAAGACAGGATTTCTCTGTAGTCCTGGCTGTCCTAGAATTTACTCTGTAGATCAAGGTGGCCTTAAACTCAGAGATCTGCCTGTCTATGCCTCCTAAATTCAGGGATTAAAGGCGTGCACCACCACACCCTACTCCCTTTATTTTTAAAAAATTTCCCCCTAGCTCTCATCTTTTAAAGTGAGTATCATATCTTACAATTCTGTAAAGTAGGATTAAAGATTTCTTCTCAGGATCTGGCACATGATAGTGTTAAGAGTGCAGCTGTTAGAGCCAGAAACCTAACTTTTGGTAGCTTAGACAACATTGTATAAACTAGTAAAATTTCACCTGTGCAGTGTTCCCTCCCTCACTCTCCTCTCTTCCTTCTCCGCCTCTCTCTTTCTTTGGTGTATGTTGAAGTGTTGTGTGACAGTTTTAGTTTGTTGCAGCTTACCTTCCTTTTCCCAGAAATGCTTGGTAAATGTCTCCTTGTTTACATTGATAATTGTACATTTATTTCAAATAATAAGTGGTATTAAACAAGGTGATGAGGCATTTGCCCCTTACTTAGACCAAGCACTTTTAGTTAGTGCTTACCACACTTAGAGAGGTCAGCACAGTACCAAAGAAACCCAACCTTTTTTTCTTTCTTTCTTTCTTTTTTTTTTTTTTTGGTTTCTCGAGGCAGGGTCTCTCTGTGTAGCTTTGGCTGTCCTGGACTCGCTTTGTAGACCAGGCTGGCCTGGAACTCATAGCGATCCACCTGCCTTTGCCTCCCGAGTGCTGGGATTAAAGGCATGTGCCACCACCGCCCGGCAAGACACCCAAGTAAAAGAAGAAATATTGGTTGTCTGGAATGAATGAAAAGTGTGTACTCAGTGCTAATCTTTTTTTTTATAATGATGCTTAGTGATAAAACATGAAAAGCTATATGCTAGCTTATTAATTCTACTCATTACTTTATTATTATTATCTGTATAAGTTCTTTTATTTAGTTCAGAAAGATATACCAAAGGCCTTTTTATTTTATAACTGTGGGGTTGAGGTTATGATGAATCATAATCTAAGTATATTAGCCATGGAGGAGACTTTGGAGATCAACTGTACTAACCTTCTTATCTCATTGATGAGAAGGCTGGCTCAGAGAAGTGGCTTGCTATGGAGGAGACTTTGGAGATCAACTGTACTAACCTTCTTATCTCATTGATGAGAAGGCTGGCTCAGAGAAGTGGCTTGCTCAAGGACATAGAGTAAGTGAAGGTCTGGTCTCTAGAAGTTCAGTACTGTGTAGGTAAATGGGAAAGTAGAGAGAGCCCTGGACTTTGGAGCCACAGATTTGATTTTAAGTCCCGATTCCATTGTTATTAACTGTGGCCTTTGTTAAGTAAATCTGTTTCCTGTTCTGTGCTCCTTTGTGGGGTCCTGAGAATTTAGAGATAATGTACTGTATAGCACAGTGCCAGGCAGGCATTTGTTCAGAGCTCAGTAAGTGCTGTCTGGTCTTTTGTACTGTTTTTCTTGATTACTTAGAACAGGTCATATGGCTAAGTGATTATTCTTTATGAATGGGAATCGATGAGAAATGTTTTTTGCCAAAGCCCTTCACTGAAAATCTGAGTTGTTGGTTGATAGGAGGAGGACACTGCTTACTGCATGCAAATTGGGTTGAAAATCTTTATCACTTGCTCCCAAATTGTACGTTGTTGACTCCTTCCTTCTTCGCTTTTTTCTTCCTCCAAGATAGGGTGTCTCTGTGTAGCCTTTGCTGATATGAGGCCTCAAACTCAGGTATCTGCCTGCCTCTGCCTTCAAAGTGCTGGGGTTAAAGGCATGCACCACCACCTGGATGACATACCCATTTCTTTTAAATATATATATATATATTTTAGATAAATATATTTTTATATAAAATATAATACTTATATACTCATAAAGTTATATTTACAAGTTTGTAAAATATATTTATATAAATTTATATTTATATATTTAAATGTACTTATATTTATACATTTATAAAATATATTTGTTTTATATTTCATACACGCACACGCACACACACACACACATTTTTTCACACCAGCTGTGACTGTTTCACAAGAGAAATGGATGTAGAACCTGGTATGCAAACATTTAATTTATATCAGCAGTTATCAAGCTTTGTCTTTTTATTTTTATTTTCTTTTTTTAAAGACAGAGTCTTAATATGTAACTATCCTGGAACTTGCTATGTAGACCAAGCTGGCCTTCAACCTCTCATGTCACCATGTCTGGATTCAAGCTTTTTTTTTAAACCAACTGAGGACCTTTTTATACTCTTAAAAATTTTAAGATCTCTTGTTTATATGTACTATTATTTATTGATATCTGGAAATTGTATTCATTTTATTAAATGAATAACTAAAGGTTTGTTTCTGTGCATTTAGGAGTGTATGTATGCACATATATGTATGTGGAGGCTATTGGATCACCAAGAACTGGAGTTATAGACAGTTGTGAGCATCCTGATGTGAATGCTGGCATCCAAATTCATAGTAGTAGTAAATACTTTTAACTGCTGAGCTCTTTTCAGTCCCTGTTTTACCATTTTTAAAAATGCCAGTGACCATATAGTATATGTTAGCTCAGATGATATGTTAATGAAAAATAATTATTTTTCAAGATAGAAGAAAATTGGGTTAGAAAAGTAGTTGTTGCTTTAATTTTAATTTAGTGTAGCTTAATAGAAGACCAACTAACTGCATTTAGTTGTTGTATGTTTTGGTTGACGTAGGTGAAGATGAAAAATTTACCTTACACAGATATATAGCTGGAAAACGGTAGTTTTTCAGATGATTTTAGACATTTTAATACTATCCTTGTATTTGACAGATGGTAGGCTTTTAAGATTTATTTTAAATAATTATGTGTGTATATGTGAGCCAGCCTCTTAGGGGCTTCTCCTTGGGAACTGTACTGTGGGCAGAGCTTTAGGAGGCCAGAGGCACCATCAGGCACCTCACAGAGCTCCTTCAGGAACACCCCATAGAAGGGAAATACCTTGCAGTCGAGGATGTGGAAGGTGGGGGTTACTACCTTCTTGTATTCCACAGAAGATTCAATGCTCCCAGGCGGTGGTGGCCTTTAATCCCAGCACTTGGGAGGCAGAGACAGGTGGATCTCTGTGAGTTCGAGGCCAGACTGGTCTACAAAGTGAGTCCAGAACAGCCAAGGCTACACAAAGAAACCCTGTCTTGAAAAACCAAAACCAAACCAAAACAACAACAAAAATGAATGCTCCTTCAGGTTCCACATGGTCTCTATGTCAGACTGGTCCATGAATTGCCATGTCTGTAGAATGTTCCTTGACCTATTGCAAATAAATGACTCTCTCTTTCTCTCTCTCCCCGTCTCCCCTCTCTCCTCCTCCCCTCCCCTGCCCTCCCTCCCTCCCTTCCTTCCTTTCGCCTGAAGGGTGACAATGTAGCTTCAGGAGTTTTATGTCCATTATATACATTATCGTATTAATCTTATTTATCTTATTATCTTATTTATTTACATGTACATGTGTGTCTGTCAGTATAGGTGCAAGTGCCTAAGATTAGGGGCATTTCCTGGAGCCGGAGTTATAAGCAGTGGTAAGCTGCCTGATTGTGGGTGCTGAAAATTGAACTCAGGTCCTCTGCAGGAACAATGCATGTTCTTAACCACTGAACCATCTTTTCAGCCTGGCGTTAATTTTTCTTTAAACTGGAAGCCAAAATCATAAATGAATTGTGGATCAGTGACTTTTCCACACTTGTGTATTTTAAAATCTGCAGTGCCGGTTGTGGTGGCGCATACCTTAAATTCCAGCACTCGGGAGGTAGAGGCAGGCGGATCACTGTGAGTTCGAGGCCTGCCTGACCTACAAAGTGAGTCCAGGATAGCCAAGGCTACACAGAGAGACCCTGTCTTGAAAAACCAAACCAAACCAAACCAAAACCTGCAACCAGGCGTGATGGTGCATGCATAATCACAGCACTTAGGAGACAGAGTCAGGTAGATTTCTGTGAGTTCAAGGCCAGCCTGGTCTACAGAGTGAGTTCTAGGACAGCCAGGTCTACACAGAGAAACCCTGTCTTGAAAAACAATAAGACAGACAAGCAAACAGAAAACAAAACAAAACCCTGCAAAGTTAAGTTGTCATTTATATTTTTACTGTCACTGTTACACTTTTTTTGTTTGTTTGTTTTTTGTTGTTGTTGTTGTTGTTGTTTTTTTTTTTTTTTTTTTTTTTTTTTTTGAGACAGGGTTTCTCTGTGTAGCCTTAGCTGTCCTGGACTCACTTTGTAGACCAGGCTGGCTTTGAACTCACAGCAATCCACCTGCCTCTGCCTCCCAAGTGAGGGGATTACAGGCATGTACCACCACACCCGGCTGTTATACTAGTTTTAAAAATAAATTTGTATAGCTTATTTCTAGTATATTTTAAAAAATTATTTTGAGACAGGGTTGCACCATGTTGCACTGGCTAGTCTGGAATTCACTATGCAGACCAGGCTGGCTGAGCAGACTCAGCAGAGATCCTTCTTCTTTTGCAGCCAAGTGAATGGTATATACCATCACAGCTGTCTTATTTCTACTATTTTTTAAAAAAAGTATTTATTTATTATGTATACAGTGCTCTGCCTGCATGTACACCTGCAGGCCAGAAGAGGGCACCATATCACATTATAGATGGTTGAGAGCCACCATGTGGTTGCTGGGAATTGAACTCAAGACCTTAGGAAGACCTGACAGTGCTCTTAACCTCCGAGCCATCTCTCCATCCCATTCTATTTTTAAAGGTTGTTGTTTTTATCTTTTCTTTTCCAAACCTTAACAGTGTTTGTCATTGCTGTTTTATATATGGGAGAGCAAGATTAAGATTACATGGATTATATATTTTATATATATTAAAATATATATTCTCATTATAGTAGGATAAAATGTGCAGTTTTTTTGGGTGGAAATACACAGAATAATCATCCATGCAAAAATTTTTATTGTAGAAATAAATGTTCTAATGCTTTGTAAGGTACCTTGTGTGTACCTTGTGCTCACTTGTGAAAAGTTAAAAGGATTAAAAAACATTGTAAAGTGCCTTTGTTGTGTGACAAAACCTCCTGGGGGGACACAGTATACACTTCTACTAATCCTGATAGGCAGCCCAAAACAGACCAAAGTACAGATACTACTAAAGTATAGCTTGGTGAAACTATATGTGTTTTATTGGGTGAGGGATTACTTACAGGAGCAGAAATGACTCACAGCTGCATCATCAAAGTCCACCCCAGCACAGGTGACAGCTCACAAAAGTTATACACATTGCACAGTCTGCAGATAACAAAGTGAAGGGTGTCCTTTCTAAGTAACTTTAGTGTAAACCTTGTCTAGGCAGCTCAGCTGGGTTCTCTTTTTTTAGGCAGCTCTTGTGGTCTCAGGAGTCTTGGCAGCTCAGCTTCTCTGAGAGTCTTCTTTGCAGCCCAACTTCCTTGTTTGAGAGCTTTATTGCTTCATTTGGCAGGGAGGGGCCTAGTGAATCTGGTCAGTTTCAGGGACTTGCTGAGGCTATTTTGAGTTGTTTGAGTTTCCTGAAGGATGAAATCTTGCAATCTTGGAGGAAATGGTTACAAAGGAGCCTAGATTTAGTAAACAATCAGAGGCTGTTACAGTTTTTTTTTTCACCTCAGTATTATCTGATATACTATACACATAAGATATCCAGGTTTGTTTCTTTTCTTTTTTTTCATTTTTTCAAGGCAGGGTTTCTCTGTGATAGCCTTGGCTGTCCTGGACTCACTTTGTAGACCAGACTGGCTTTGAACTCTCAGAGATCCATCTACCTTCCTCTGCTTCCTAAGTGCTGAGCTTAAAGACATCAGCCATGAATGCCCAACTTTTTTGTTGTTTGTTTGAGACAGGATTTTCTATGTGTTCTGGTTGTCCTGGAATCACCTTGTAAACCAGGCTGGCCTTGAACTCACATAGATCCATCTGCCTCTGCCTCCTTGAGTTCTGGGATTACAGGCATGAGCCACCACTCCAGGCTCTGCAGGTTTCTTAATATTTTGGATATTTAAAATTTTCTGTTCAAGATAGTAATGCAACTCTCATGGCCTCTAAGGGATGTTGTTACTATGTTTGGGTACTGTGCTACCTGCTTCATGTATATTGCATCTCTAAGGCATAAACCTCACCATGAAGTCACAAAAAGTATTTCTGTTTAATAAATGATCACACTCAGGTGTGGAAATGGCTAGCTGTCCAAGGTTCTTCAAAGAACCATAGAAGTAGAACTGAGAATTAGACCTATTCTGCTCTGTTTTGGGGATCATCTTTTACTTTTCACTTAGGCAATAAATTGAAATATTTTGGATTGTAATGGAATTTTTGTGGTTTTTGAGGGATAGTTGTATGTGGGGAGATGTTGGATGGTGGTTATTCTCTCTTTAAAAATACCAATTGAAGGCTGGGCCTGGTGGCACACGCCTTTAATCCCAGCACTCGGGAGACAGAGGCAGGTGGATTGTTGTGAGTTCGAGACCAGCTTGGTCTACAAAGTGAGTCTAGGACAGCAAGGCTACACAGGGAAACCCTGTCTTGGGGGGAAAAGCCCCCAAAAACCTTAATTGACACTTGAACTCCAAAGCTGATTTTCTTTTTATCCCTCCCTCCCTCCCTATTTGTGTATGGATGCATTTGTGTGAAGTCAGAAGATAACTTTTGGTAGCTGGTTCTCTCCTTCTGCTATGTTGGTCTCAGTGATTGGACTTAGGTTGTCACGTCTGGCTGTATGCGCCTCCACTGAGCCATCTCATTGGCCCCTAACACTGATTTCAAAAGTTATTGAGGCTCTTAATTACCTAATTGCTTCATGAAATTGTGGTAAAATAGTAATGTTCAAAAAGTTGAGATCTCTTTTCAAGAGGATGGTGTACTCAGGAGCAGTTTCTAGGCTTGTGCAGATGGTTTTTTAGGCCAAGCATTGACTTTTGCCATTCTAGTAAGTAACATTGCCTCTTTATTGAATAATATGGTTATAGTCACATTTGAAAGACTATTGTGGTTTACAAAGCTTGAAGAAAAACTCATTTGTACTGGCAGTCAGCCAATATTTTATAAGCTACAATTTTCCTTAGAAAAACTGGTGGTTTGTAGCCCCATAATTTGTGGTTGTTCTGAACTTGTAAAAAGAGTATACATATTTAAAAATGACCTTATTACTTTAATATTTTAAGTGCATATAACTACCATATTTGTTATAGCATTTATTTAAATAAATATTCCTGGGCTGACAGTCTCTTTGAAGTCAATAATTTATGTAGCATGATTAGAGACCCCCCTCCTAATTCCTGACAAACCTAAAAATCAAAGACATTTTGAATAAAGTCACAGGCACAGCTAAGGGTAAGAAGATGTCCCTATTACTTTGTAGAATTCATGGGATTTCATGACTTCTCCCTGGATGTGTTGTATTAGTTGTGGTTTGTTTGGATTTGTTCAGTGTTCTGCATTAAAACAATTTTCTCCCCAAGACAGGGTTTCTCTGTGTATCCACTACCACCATCACCCAGTTAGATTGCTGTCCCTGTAGCTTTTCCCCATGCAGATAAAAAAGAGCACTACACTTCCTTGTGTGTATTGTAATAATTTGTGTGTTAAATTTGTGAGAATAAGTCTTTTTGATTTTAGACTAATATTAAATGGGGTATAATATCCTTTCTGCTTGAAAGATTTTGACAAAAAAAAAAAAAAAAAAAAAAAAATACTGTGTACTCTCCAGCTCTGGAGGCTCTTGTAGAACACTGGAATTACCTGAAAGTTTGAAAAACGACAGATGCTTGAGTTTTTTGTATTTTGTTTTTTCCCTTGAGGGATTATAATTTAATTGGTCTGACATGATGCCTAAGCACATAATAGAATTTTAGAGGTAGTCCCAATGTGAATCTGAGGCAGAGAATAAGTGTTTATTAGCCCATTCAAGGAGAGAAATACTTTATTTCAGAGAATATATTATCATTTTTGGAATTTACAACATTTTTTATTTTGAGGTATAATGTCACAAGCTATTACATAAGAAATAAGTCAGGTTTTGTAATGTCATTTCAAGACTGTTACATAAATGGAATCCTTTTGTACAGCGATTCTCTATCTGTGGGTCTTGCCTGCTTTGTGATTGAGTGACCCTTTTGGGTTTTTTTTTTTTTTTTTGACCCTTTTGTTTTTGTTTTTGTTTTTGAGACAGGGTTTCTCTGTTTAGCCTTGGCTGTTCAGGACTTGTTTTTTTAGACCAGGCTGGCCTCAAACTCACAGAGATCTGCTTGCCTCTGCCTCCTTGAGCATCACCATGCCTTACTGAATGACCTTTTCACAGGGTCACATGTCACATATCCTTAATATCAGATACTTACATTATGATTCATAACAGTAGCAAAATTACAGTTATGAAGTAGCAATGAAATAACTTTATGAAGAACTGTATTAAAGGGATTAGGATGATTGAGAACCACTGCTTTAGTATGTCCCTTTGTAAAGTTGTCCTTTTTCTTTTAAAATTTTGATGTAATTCCCTTAAGATTCACCAAAATTGTTTGATGTGTCAGTAGCTAAGTAGTTTTCCATGTAGGTAGATATGTATCACAGTTTGTTTAATCATTCACCTGTTGGAGAACATTTGGCCTATTTCCAGTTTGGCTATTACTAATAAAGTTGCTGTTTGAACATGCTTTGGTATAGTCATAATTTTCTGTTTCTCTGGATGTTTAAAAGTGCAGGTGCTGAATTGTATAATGAGAGTATTGTTGGTTCTGTAAGGCCAACAGAGGGGTGTGTGTGTGTGTGTTTTTGTTTTGTTTTTTTGAGACAGGGTTTTTCTGTAGTGCTTGTTTTGTAGGCTAGACTGACCTTGAACTCTGAGATCCACTTGCTTCTTCCTGCTGAGTGTTGGGATTAAAGGTGTGTGCCACCATGCTTGGCTTATATTGAAAATATATTCACCATCACTGTAAAAAATGATCCAATGTTTTCACATTTGCTACATATATGTGTGTGTGTGTGTGTGTGTGTGTGTGTGTGTGTGTGTGTGTGTGTGTGTATTACACACACATCAGGGTCTCTATGTAGCCCTTGGCTGTCCGGGACTCGCTTTGTAGACCAGGCTGGCCTCAAACTCACAGAGATCTGCCTGCCTCTGCCTCCTGAGTGCTGGGATTAAAGGTGTGCGCCACCACGCCCAGCTTTTGCTACTAATATTTTAACAGAAAAATTGAGAGTCTTTTAAGAGCAGTTTTGTTTGATTGTCTGTTTCTTTTACTGTTTCATTTTGATAATTAAAAAAAAATACATTCTAGTGAAATCTTTTATTAGGTTTGAGGTTTGGAATTTTCTCTTGGTCTGTAGCTTGTCTTTATATCTTGAACACAGGTCACAGGCATGATGAAGGCTGCTGTGAAAGTCTATCAAGCAGGTTTCCCTGTCTTGGTCTTGCTTTTCTTTTCTTTTTTTTTAATTATAATTTTAAATTTAATTAATTTATTTAGATTACATCTCAATTGATATCTTATCCCTTGTATCCTCCCGTTTCTCCCTCCCTCCAGCCTTCACCCTATTCCCCTCCCCTATGTCTGTGATTGAGGGGGTCCTCCTCCCCCTGTATATGGTCACAGCTATCAAGTCTCATCTTGGTTTAAGAACTCCACTAGCTGTAAAGAGTTTTTTCCTAGAAAAAAATTTTTTTCCCCTGAAAGAGGCTTGTAATTTTACTTTAAAAATATTTATTATTATGTATTCAGTGTTCTGCCTACATGTACACCTGCAGGCCAGAAGAAGGCACCAGATCTCAACATAGATGGTTGTGAGCTACCATGTGGTTGTTGGGAATTGAACTCAGGACCTCTGGAAGAGCAGCCAGTGCTCTTACCTCTGAGCCATCTCTCCAGCCCTATAATTTTACTTTTAAATCTGTGCTGCATTTTGTTTTTCATAGACTGTTGGTTATAAATTAAAGTTTCTTTTTGGTGTAGTTTGTTCAGCTTCATTTGTGGAAAAACTATCCTCCACTGAATTGCTCTTATAGTTCTGTAGAAATTGCTTCAGCATGTTTTGTGTCTCTGTGTCCGGGTTCTTTATGTTTGTCACTTTAAATCTTCATTACTAAAGCTATATGATAAATGCTTAAATCGGGTGCAGTGTTCTGTTTCGCCTTTTTCAAAACAGTTTTAGCTATTCAAGGTATTACAATATAATAGTCTGCCCCCCCCCTCCTTTCCCCTCCCTCCCTCCCCTCCCTCAATCCAGACATGCTAGCAGCTGGGCTGTGGTGGCACATGCCTTTAATCTCAGCACTTGGGAGGCAGAGGCAGGTAAATCTCTGAGTTCAAGCTTGGCCTGCTCTACTGAGTGAATTCCAGGATAGCCAAGGCTACATAGAGAAACCCTGTTTTGAAAACAGAAGAAAATAACAACAATAAAACCAAAAACCGACTAGCAATTTCAGTAAGTTTATAGATAATTTTGGAGTTAACATTTTTATTGTAGGTCTCTTTAGCATTGGATTTTGATAGATTGGAATGAAGCTAGAAAGTAGTTCCGTAGATAGTACTAAAATTGTTAAAATAGTGTTGAGAGATATGTATAATTAGTAAAACATTGAACTTTTAAAACCTCCCAATAAAGACCATTAATATAATGGAAGTAGGAGCAATTGTTTATACCTTTATTCACTTTGTATCCTTAAACTTCTATCATGGGACAGACACTGTTCTAGGTACTAGAATACAGTGGTGAAGATAGATATGATCTCTCCTTTTATTGACCTTATATTCCAGTGGAGGTAGAGTCAGCAGAGCCCAATAAATCTCATGTATTAATGATGTTACTGTTGTGATTTGAATTTGAAGTGGTTCATATGTTTGGACACTTGGTCCCCAGCTGGTAACGCTGTTTGAGGAAGTATGGAACCTGTAGAATGTTGAACTTTACTGAAGAACATGTCACTAGGGGCAGGTCTTGAGGTTTTATAAAGCCTGTCCTCATTTCCTGCCCTTTGTCAGCTTCTAGGCTGCTGATGCCATGAGCTGGCCTTACACTCCTGCTGATCCTTCCTCTCTCTGATGCACTGTATCCCTTTTGGAACTGTAACCCAAGTGAGCCCTTTCTCCCATAAGTTCCTTTGGTCACATTATTTTATCACACCAGCAGAGAGTAATTAAGGTAGTTAGTGTGCTTGTGGTGAAAGTTACAGAAAGATAAGGACATGGAATAACAACATTTTAAGTGTCTTCTAGAAATGGAAGGGAATTTTGTGATCAACATTGATAATGCTAACCAGGAAGGAGAACAGCAAATGAGAGTGAAAAGGTAGAATGTAATTTGTTATAAAATGAGCTTAGTGGGGTGGAGAGATGGCTCAGTGGTTAAGAACACTGTTGGTTCAATACCCAGCACACACGTGGCAGCTTACAACTATCTGTAACTCCAGTTCCAAGGGATCTGACACCTTATACCAATGCACATAAAATTAAAAAAAAAATGAGCTTATTTATATTTACTTTGAAATCTTCATAACAAGGTAAAGTTACATCCTCTAGAGTTCCTGTTTGCTCCTCCCGCAATTCATGGACTTAATATATTAAAGAAAATAAATAGTCTGTAGGGTGTGTTTGAGTGTGTTAACACGTACTTACACATGTGGAGGTCAGTGTCTTCATTGTTTTTGTTATTTTTTAAAAGTTTCTCACTGAATCTGGAACTTGCTGTTTCAGCTGAACTGGCTGCCAGTGAGCTTTCTCCTCTCCTCTTCCAAGGTGAGGAGTTATAGAAGTGGGCCATCACTCTTGGTTTTTATGTGAATTCTGGGAAGCTGAACTCGGGTCCTCAAGCTTGTGTGGCAGGCACTTTACTGATTGACCTATCTTTCCAGACTCCAGTTAGGATTTTTTTTTTCTTTTTTTGGGTGTTTTGAGACAGGATTTTTTGTGTAGCCTTGGCTTTGTAGACCATGCTGGCCTTGAACGCAGAGATCCACACCTGCCTCTGCCTCTGCCTTTGTGCGTGCTGGGATTACAGGACTGCCACCATGCCTGGCAGGAATTGAATTTTCAAAAGTAGTTTGAGATCATCTTGGGCTGCGTAGTGAGTTGAAGAAGAGCCTGGCTTACCTGAGACTTTACCTCAAAAACTAAAACAAAACAAAACAAAACAGGCTGGAGGGAGATACGACTCTTTTGCCGCTCTTACAGACAACCTGGGTTTGTTCCCAGAACTCAAATGATTACTCACAACCATAACTCTTAATTCCAAAGAGTCTGACAGCCGTATTTGATCACGGGCACTAGGCATGCACATTGGTATACATACAGGCAAACACTCTTTAAAAAAATTTTTTTAAACAAGTATACAGTGTTCTGCCCACATGTACGCCGCGTGTATGTCATGTCAGAAGAGGGCACCAGATCTCACCATGTGGTTGCTGGGAACCAAACTCAGGACCCCTGGAAGAACAGCCAGTGCTCTCAGCCTCTGAGCCATCTCTCAGCCTCTCGCAAAACACTTCTACACATAAATAAATCTAAAAAGTACAAAACAAAAGCATTGGGATATAATGTGTTTATATATATATATAACTCTAGGTTTAGCGCAGTGCTGAATTTGGGGTAGACAACTGGAGTATAAGACAGTCCTTACTTTCATTGACCTGTGTAAAAGAGAAGTCCAAAAGAATAATGGGAGAGGACTTTTTGTGGAGGAAGGTTTGAAGAGAAAGCAGGACTTAAGTAGAGAAGAAGGACAGTCCTGGGTAGGAGAATACTATGTGGAAAATGGCTGGAAACAAAATAGGCTTCTGGTCAGAGGTTTGAATGAGGAGTTATTTACTAGCCTCTGGCTGAACTCCTGCAGCCAGTGCCTGGATTTAGTGAACTTGTATCTGAGTTCTAGATAAGAGTGTCATGTAGAATTTATTTTGGGGGTACTTTAAATAATTTATAAGTTAACATCTCTCTCTCTCGTGTGTGTGTGTATGTATGTATGTATGTATGCGTGTATGTTATCTGTCTATCTATAGCCATCTAATCTATCTCATGGGTGTGTGTTATGTGTTCCTGTGTTCCTTCAGAGGAAAACCTATAGGAGTTGATTCTTTCACTATTTGTGTTCTGGTGATCAAACTCAGATTATCAGGCTTGGTAGAAAGTGCCTTTACACTCTGAGAGCAATGTGGTGGTTAGTTTTAATTATCAACTTGCACACAATTGATTCACCTTTGTAGAGAATCTTAGTGAGGGATTGTTTACCTTAGCTTGCCCTGAGGGTATGTTTGTAGATGATTGCTTCAATTGTTAGTTGATAGGAGTCTGCCCCATTAGTACCTTTGCCTAGTACCTACTGGAACTGTTCCGGTAGAAAAATGAGTTGAGCTTAAATAAGCAAGTGAGCACACACATATTCATTTCTGCCCCCTCTTACTGTGCATGTGAAATGACTATCTGCTTCAGACTCCTGCCACTATAACTTAGAATTGTAAGCTGTTTTATTACAGCAAAAGAATGAGGCAGGACAGAGGTGGGTTTTTTTTGTTTTTTTGTTTGTTTGTTTTTTAAGTGAAAGACTTATGTTTACTGTGTTGTAGCTTTCCTGTTGTATATGTGTAAATTGATGAAGCTTTGTTGATTTCATGCATTAAGATTTATTCTTAGAGGCAATGTAAATTTCTGAAAATTTTCTGGGTAGGTAGTTTCCTTTTTACATTTTTAGATTAGTTGAATTTCAACTCTTTTTTAAATAAATTCATGTGCATATGTGTGATGCTAGGATAAATTTGTTTTGAAAACCAGTTTTATCAGAGTTCTATACAGTCTTATGTTTTCCTACACAATCCTGTTTTTTGCTATGATGATTATATTAAATATTCAGAACCTAGGATATGCTTCTTTTATGCAGCTGTCTTCTATTGTTACTGTCAATTAGATAGCTGCTAGTGTGTCTGTAGGGGACTTTTCATTTAATTGTATATCTCCTAGAAGACATCACATCACACTATGTCAAGGATAATCTTTGGTAGTATTTTAGTGTTTCACTGATACATATTAGCTTCGTGATCTTGTGCTGGATCATGGTAGACTTTATAATTTTAATAAGAACAGCTTCATATTTACTGAATGATGGGCACCATATTTTCTGTTGAGCAACTTTAAATCCTGGGAATACCTAATTTAAAAATAACAGCTCAGTGACATGTTAGTATTGCTTCTTTTGTTCCCTACTTTAGGTGTCATATTGTTTGTTGGTGATAACAGAGGTTGATTTCAAAGTCCCACAGTTAGCAGTGGTGGAGCAGGGATTTGAACCTGGGTAGTCTTGACTTCAGAGCTTGTCTACTTTTTTACTGCTGTGCTTTAATGCCTTTTTGGGAAACTGTCATCATAGGGATTTTATCTTTCTTTCTTTCTTATTTTTTTTTTTTTTAAAGGATAGGGTTTCTCTGTGTAGCCTTGGCTGTCCTGGAGTTGATTTGTAGTCCAGGCTGGCCTTGAACTCACAGAGATCCACCTGCCTCTGCCTTCCTAAGTGCTGGGATTACAGGTGTACATCACCTCTATGGAGTTTATCTTTTATATGTCCCTGTATGAGGACATTAGAAACCTGGTTCTGAAGCCTGGTGGTGGCGGCACACTCCTTTAAGGCCAGCCTGGTCTACAAAACTAGTCCAGGACAGCCAGGGCTACACAGAGAAACCGTTTTGGAAAGAAGAAAAAAAGGGGGGAGGGGTGGGGAGAAAGAGAAAAAGAAAACTGGTCCTGTTTGGGATTCTTTAGTTGTACTTATCATACAAAGTGTGTTGCCTATTTTAATAAGTACAGCTAGTAAATTCCCAGATTTCAGTGAATTATAGTAGCCTAGGGCAGGTGTTTCACATTAGCACATTTTTAAAGGTATTTAGGGACCTAAGTGAATGGGGATTTTATCTTCAGTGCAGTCCCCAAGGTATTTCTTATTGGAAATGTGGGACAAGAATTTCTCTTAGAAGCATGTTAGGTGAGCATTGCACAGCATCCTTTCCAATCCCACTGCTGAGCACTTAGTATCATTAGCCTTATCCAACTCAAAGCGATTGGAAATTGACATGTCCTTTGCTTAGTGTGTTTTCAGTTATGGGATCTTGATGTAGAGATCTCGTTGCAGCGGTCACTCTTGGGAAGTAATGGAGACTAAGTTTCGGTGGAAAGGTAGCAGTCTCTACAAAAGCTATGTATTGAGTTTCAGTCGAAATACTTGAATAAAGGCTGCTGGTGGGGGGTATCCTCACCTCCTTTTTGAGATAAGTCCTTACTCTATAGCCATGGCTGGCTTGGAACTTGCTATGTAGATCAGGATGGCCCTGAACACAAAGATCTGCCTGCCATTATCTCCCAAGTGCTGGGATTAAAGGTGCCATCATGCCTGGATATTCCCATTTTAACACACCAAACTTCACAAGCTTTTTTTTTTTTCTTAAAAAATTTTTTGATAACTTTTCTTGGAACCCTATCTTGTTATAGATTCTTTTCCTTAGTTTAGAAAAGATAACTTTAGTGTAGCTGAATTTTAATGGCAAGAATCATGATTTTATTTTTTCTATATAATAAAGTACCCTCTAGCTATTCTTTACAGCTTTGATTTTGCTATTAATGGGAATAGATCAGATAAATGCCATCTTCTTCCCTCCCCATATTATCTTCCTTCCCCCTACCCATGTGTTCTCCAACATAAAACCCAGGACCTTGTAGCATGCTAGACAAGGGCCCTGTTACTGAGCTATAACCAAACCCACAAGAACTGTTCTTTTTGTACCTGGTTTGTGACCTGTAATCTTTAGGATACAGTTTTTGCTTTTTGTTTGACAGGTTATCAATAAATGTTTAGTAGCTTATAAATTCTTTGAAGCTTCATTGAAGTCTGTATCATTCAGGCTAATATTCTTTGGATAGTTTTTCAAGAATATAGTAACTCAGGTCTTCTGTTATTTTATATATATGTATATGGAATAAAAAGTAAAACTAGATTAAAGAAAAGTTACATATAAAATTTGTTCTACTGTTGGCTAGGAATGGAAAGTTCTGTCATTGCCTCTTTGTTTGCCTGAAATAACTTTTGTCATTTTAATAAAGCTCAGCTATAATTGGTTATAAGATATGCCATTTGAATCTTGGCCATAATGTGATTTCCTGTATTCACCTGTATTAATAACACGAATGTCTAGTAAAAATAAAAATTAAGCCATTGAATAGATGCAAAATATTGGCCCAGATGAGATGTAGGTACTCTGTAATAGTCTCCTGAAAAAAGGGGAGGGAAATGTTAAGTACAAAGCAGAGTGGGCTAGGAAAATGGGTCTCTGGACCAAGAGTGCTTTGCTCTGGAAGCACGAGGACCCAAGCTGTAGTGACTAGTCCCATGTACAAAGGTGGGCATTGCTGTGTGTGCCTGTAACCCCAGCACTGAGGAAGCAGGCAGGTCCTGAGAACTTGCTGGCCTTGGCAGCCTAGGTGACATGCGGACCTTCCAGTTCAGTGAGAGACCTTGTCTGAAGGCAGTAAGACAGAGAGAGATAGGACATTCTGGGCTTTGCATGTGGTATGCAGGCATCTTCACATTCATGTACGTGAATTGCGCATATGAGCCCCCCTCCCCACAAACAAAACAAAACCAAAAAACCTTCACCAAAACAAAAACATGAAACAACAAGAACAAAACCAAGTACAGACAACAGAAAGAGCATTGGATGAGCCTGGGATTTGAGCAGTGTCACAAAAAGCTATTTGGTTGGTATCTTTGCTAAGATGCTTCACTGCTTTGGAGTGAGAAATGTTCTTGTTTTAGGCATTTTGACAAGTTTTAGTTAGAAGTCTGTGGTTATGTCTGTTTTGCCTTGTGAAGAAAGTTAATAGCATAAAGCTTCAAGGTCTTTTTCAGTTGTTTTGATGAATGGTTATAATAGAAGATTGCTTTGAATTGTTCTTTGAAAAACAAGTTTTACAGGAGGCATGAAATGGGAAGTCTTTAGTTTTATGTTTTATTTGTGCTTCATTGTTGTCTTTCTCTTTGTATATTTGAGACAGCCTTACTATGTGGCCCTGGCTGGCCTGGAATTTGCTAGATAGCCAAAGCTGGCCTCAAACTCACTTGACTGCATAGAGATTGACTCACCTCTACCGCCTGTGTGCTGGGATTAAACCATGCCTGTCTCATGGTTCCACTTTAAAAGAGGCAACAAAATGAGGAAAATGGACCCAGTACTTTGAAAGCGTATTGCCTAAAGAACAGAACCCACTTAGTTACACTAGTTGTTTTTTTTATAATTTTCATTGTAAGGCTGAAGGCAACATATATAGTCTATTAACCAGAGTATCTGTATGTATATAAACTGAAGTCAATGCAATGTATTACTGTTAAAATTCTCCCTGATTTTGTTATTAAAATCTCAAACATTCAAAAAGTTGAAATAGTTACATATATTCTGCAATCAATACATCAGTTTTAGTGTTAATATTTTCTTTTATCCTCATTTTCTATCAGTCCATCTTTTTTGATGAATATAAAAACTACTTTTGGACAATGGTGGTGTATTCCTTTAATCTTAGTACTCAGGAGGCAGAGGCAGGCGGAGCTCTGTGAGTTTTAGGCCAGCCTGATGTTAGAGGTAGTTTAAGGACAGCCAGGGCTACCTAGAGACACCTTGTCTTGAAAAACAAAACAATTATTTTTATTGCTTATAGCATTTCAATGTTTTTGTTTTCTGCTTTAGACTTATGTCTATGAGTGTTTTGCCTGCATGTATGTGTGTACATCACACGTGTGTCTGGTGCTGGTGAAGGTCAGAAGAATGTAGTATATCCCCTGAAACTGGATTTACCTGTGATTGTAAATGACCATGTGAGTCCCAGGTGCTCTTATCCACTGAGCCATCTCTCCAACTGTAATTTGGAGAGGCTTAGGTAGGACTAGAAGCAACAGTCAGAGGCCTTTAAGATTGTGTTTTCCAGACCAGGTGTGGTGGTGGTGCATGCCTTTAATCCCAGCACTTGGGAGGCAGAGGCAGAGGCAGAGGCAGAGGCAGGTCGATCTCTGTTCAAGGCCAGCCTGGTCTACAAAGTGAGTCCAAGAAAGCCGAGGCTACCAGAGAAACTCTGTCTCGAAAAACTAAAAAAGAAAAAGATTGTGTTTTCCTATACTACTTCACTCTGCCGACCCATGGTAGTTCTATTCTTTTTGAGGACCTTTTTCTTCCCAGTAAAAATGTGTGACTGTTCTCACAGCCTTTATTTTTGTCTTCCACACAGACATAACAATTTTCTATTTTAATTTAATGTCCATATTTCTAGGAGGTAGACTCTGGCTCAGTCATTCCTCAGTAGTGCATGAGCACAGGGCTTTGGAATCTATCCTGGTGGAAGCTTGCTTTTGTGGTTGTCTAAGATGCCTTTGTGTTAAGGAAGGATAGAAAAACCATTCGCAGACCAGGTATTTGTGTGTAAACTTGGTAGATACTGAAAACCATTTCTAACTAACTTTCTAGATAATTAGTGATAATTTTCTAGATAAGACCAGGGTATAGGAATAGCATTGAAGGGAAGGAGATGAATCACTATTTAGGTTGGAGTAGGGGTAAATAACTTCCTGGAGAAATGGGTAGTTTTGTCTTTGAAAGACAAAAGAGGGTACATCAGGGTGAAGCAGCTTTGTGACCCATACATAGAAGCACGACAGGAGAAACATGCATGGGGAATGGAATGCTTTGTTTAGGTAACTTTTTTTTTTTTTTAAAAACAAAAGAAAAATAGTTTATTTATAATGTCAAATGGAGAGGCCACAGATCAAGCTTCAAATCTGCTTCTCCAAAGAAAGACTTAGCATTTGGACAATGGTGATTTGAGAAGAAGTAGCAAGAGGCACACACATATGTAGTCAATACTTAAGGACTTTTCATAAGACACATTAAAAATGATGTTCACTTTGGCTGTCGAAAAATTGACATCCGTGTGCCATGAGCCTGCCAGTTAGGTTACATGGTGCCATGTTTAGGTAACTTAGCTGTAAGCAGGCCTATCCACCTGCAGGATACATTTGGCAGAGTGGTTTTGATAGGTGGCAGAGGAACAGGGAGATTGGATTAGTCGGTGGGAGGCCTGAGCTGAGGAAAGTGACAGTCAGATTTGTGTCTTTAAGAAAGAGTCATTTTGGATTTCAATTCTAGAACTGAGGATGAGAGGCAGGTGAGTCTGTTCTAGGCCAGTCTGTTCTACAAAAAGTAAAAAGACCATTTTATTTTATTCACTTACCTCTAGAGGCAAATAGGATAGAGATAGTACATCTTTTGAGAGCATTGGATTGGAGGAAAATGTCCTGGACTGTAAAAAAGAGGAGAGAGCTGCAGGCATGAAATCTTCAGTACTTAGTATTTTATTTGATATTGACAGTGGATAGAAGCTTAAGATGATTCCTCCTGGTCTTCTGACTCTGAATTAGACTATCAGCCAAAATAAGAAATTTAGGAGAGACAGGCAGTGGTGGCATATGCCTTTTAATCATATCAGGAGGCAGAGGCAGGTGCATTTCTTAAGTTTGAGGCCAGACTGGTTTACAGAGAAGGTTCCTGGACAGCCAGAGAAACACTTGTTTAGAAGAACCAAAGAGAAAAGAAAAGAAGAAGAAGAAAAAAAATTGAGAGGGCTGGAGAGGTGTCTTAGCAGTTAATAGCAGTTGTTGCTCTTGCAGAGGACTCAGGTTTGGTTCCTAGCACCTCTTGACTTTTCTGCTTTGTACCAGTACTTTGTGCATCCTGAACATAGCTGGAAACACATCTCTGTGTACACACATAGACAACCATGCTGACTGACCATATTTTCAAGTTCTTGAGATTAAAAAACTCGGTGAGCCTTTAATGCTGCCAGGTGATGAATGTTTACTCCACTCACTCTATTACTCACTCAGTAGTTATTGGGCTACACGATTCTCTTTTTTGCTCTGTGTTAACATATAGTCCAGATTGTAAGCTCATGCTGGCCTTTGGTTTAAGATCCTCTTGCTTCCCTCTTCTCTGTGAGGAAAAGCTGTACACTACCACACGGGACGTGTTTGTCTTTCATTTTAAATGAATAATAACCTCACTTCAATTCAACTGATTACCTTGCTCCCTCCTTCACTAAAGACAATGAAGCACTATGTATCTGTGCAGTTTCTGCCTTCATTCTTCTTTGACCACATACTATCTGGGCCTTTACTAAATCAGGCTCTTATGCACTATGTGTTACCCTCTTGCCAGCTACTCAAGATAGTGATGTAGGAATCTTCTTTATCAATTTTCTTTTATCACCATGTTTTGTTTTTTTTCTCCAGACAGGGTTGCTCCACATAATGGGCATTTTTTTCTCGTGTTAAAACAAATGTCCTCACTTTAACTGACATTTAAGCTACCTTGGCCTACCATTTTCTTTTTCCATTTTTTTCCTTCTCTTTCTCCCTTTTTCTTTTAAGACAGGGTCTCACTATGTAGCCTTGGTTAGCCTGGAGCTTGCTATGTAGATCAGGCTGGCCTCGAATGCAAAATTTGCCTGCTTTTGCCTCCCAAGTGCTGGGATTAAAAGATTGCACTAAAAGACTGCACCATCACACCCAGGTCTTTACTTGCTCGTTCCACCCCCGCCCCATAAAACTTCTTAAATTTGTTTATGCCAACTGCTTTTCAGCTCTTCCCATTTCTCTTCCATCTATTGTTGTTGCTATTATTAATACTAAAATGTAATCCATATGTGGTGGTTTGAATAAGAATGCCCCATGGGCTTATATAGTTAAATAGTTGATCATGAGGGAGGGCCCCTACTTGACAGGGATTTGGAGGTGAGTGGCCTTGTTGGAGTAGGTGTGGCCTTGTTGGAGGAAGTGTGTCACTGGGGTTGGGCTTTGGTCTTTCAAAAACTCAGCCAGGTCCAGGGTTTCATTTTTCTGCTGCCTGGGGATCCATATGTAGAACTCTTAGCTACTCTTGGCTGCCTGCATGATGCCATGTTTTCCACCATGAGGACTGTAAGCAAGTCCCAACTAAATGCATTCCTTTATAAGAGTTCTTTATAAAAGAACTCTGACACCATATAAAATTCAAGGTTATGTCTCTGTGCTTTAGTGTTTCATTTTTGTGCATTCCTTACCGCTGATTCTAGAACATTTTTGTTACCCCTTAAAAAACCCTGAGCAGTTTCTGTCCTGTTTTCTTCCCAGTGCCTGGAAATCACTGATCTGCTTGCCACATCTGTAGGACTTACCTATTTTAGACAGTTTATGTTAGCGGGATCATGTAAATCATGGTCTTTATGTCTGGTTTCTTTGCCTATTTATGTTTTTGTTTAATGTTTTTATTGTATGAAATGGAGAAGGGATTGTTTTTGGCTTATAGTTCCGGTTGGTATAATCCATCATAGTAGGGAAGATAAAGCAGAAGTCAGGGTAGCAGGGAGCTATCAGGTCTCACTCATTTCATCCATACTCAGGAGGCAGAGTGAACAGGAAGTGAGACCAGGCTATAAAACTGTAAGACCTGCCTACAGTGATACATTTCTTCCAGTAAGACTCTTATTTCCTAAAGGTTCCAAAACCTTCCCAAGGTGGGGACCGAGTGTTCAAACTGCGATCTTATGAAGACATTTTACATTCAAACCTTGGTGGTTTTCAAGGCTCATTCATATTGTACCATGTAATCAGCTCTTTGTTATCTCTTATGACCAGGTAATATGTCATTATATGGGTATGCCACATCTTTTCATTAGTACTAGAGTTGTTTCCATCCTGTGAAAAATATTTATGATTAACTTTTTTCTTCTGGTTTTCTTTGAGACAGGGTTTTTCTGTGTATCTTGACTGTCCCAGACTTTGTAGACTAGGCTGGCCTCAAACTCACAGTGATCCTCCTGCCTCTGCTTTCCGAGTGTAATTTTGATTTTGTTTTTGTTTTTTGAGACAGGCTTTCTCTGTGTAGCTTTGGCTATCCTGGAGCTTGCTCTGTAGAGCATGCTAACCTTGAGTGCAGATCCACCTGCCTCTGCCTCCTCAGTGCTGGGATTAAAAGCATGTACCACCACCCAGCAATCTTTAAAAAGGTATTCTAGAAATGCTTATGGATAAATACTTAGCAATAGAATTGCTGTCACATGTTATATTTGATATTTTGAAGAACCTTAACTTGTTTTCCGAGAAATGATTGCATGATTTTATAGCCCCATTGGCAATGTATGACTACGTATTTTCTCCATCATGTTCTCAAGCTAGTTTGTATCAAGCCTTTTCTGCTTTTCAACTGAAAGTGGCCAGCATGCCTACATTTACTTGTAAGTTGTCAGTCTTCATTTGGTTTGATATAAAAGCAACAGTTGGCAGCTTTTAATCCCAGCACTTGAGAGGCAGAGGTGGGCTGATGGCTGTTGAGTTTGAGGCCAGCCTGGTCTACAGAGTGAGTCAAGGACACCCAAGGCTGCACAGAGAGACCCTGTCTTGAAAAACAAAACAAAACAGAACAACAACAACAACAACAACAACAAAAACAAAACAAAAGCAACAGCTGACAGTTGAGCACTCTCATACCTCCTGAAGTACTCTTGGCTTTCAGGATGCGGTATTGTCTACCTTCAGTCTTCCTACTTCTAATTTTATTGATAAGTCCTGATCAGTTTCTTTATCCTTTGTTGTTTCACACTTTCTTTCATTTTAAAACCTCTAGAACCTGTTGAGGGCACCATCTAGACTTGTATGTCTTCAAAGCCATATATTTACACTAGGGTGTCCAATAATATACATTTAGAATGGAACATGCTTGCAAATCATTCTCCTTTTACAATAAATTAATTGCATAATTTTATACTCCCATAGGCAGTGTGTGACCTTTCCAATTTAGATTTCCATGAGAAACATGCTCTATTCATAGGTCTCATTATGTCTGATGAAGATGGTGCTATCTACCGGTTGTTTGGTCAAAAATCCACGGATTTAAGTATCATTTGTCTCATGCTATATCCAGTCTCTAGGAAGTTCTGTGGTCTTACCTTCAAATTGTTAGCTAAGTTGTAACAGTTCTTGCTGAGCCATCTCACCAGCTCGTTTATTTTCTGAGATCATGCTTTGCTATACAGTCCAGGCTAGGCATGGACTTCTTTTCCTCCCTACTCTCTCTGCCTTTTGAATGTTGCCTTGTGCTACTGTGCTCTACTTGAATTATTAGCGTTTAATCATCCTGTGGTTGTTGGCTCTGCTTATATTACCACCCAAAGAAATGGTAGTGTCACTGCAAATTCCAGAGGCAGTTGTGACTAGAGGAAATAATTGCTAAATCACTAGGTGCTTCTAATTTAGCGTAATGGAAATGGAACTTCTCTGCTGTCCTCTTACTGACCTGTATTTTGTAAGTCCATTTAACATTTTATTACATTGTATTTAGTTTGTGTGCCAGGAAGTATACACCTGTGTATCCACGTGTGGAAGTGAGAGAACAACTTCCAAGATTCAGTCTTCTTTTCCACCTCAGGGATACCAGGGATAGAACTAAGGCCCTGGGTAATCTCATCAGTCTCTAAATAAATTCAATAATAATCCCCCAAAAAGTCAAGTACATTTTCTCTGCCTATCTTCACCCATAGTGTTGAAGTGTGTGTGTGTATGGGTATAGAGGTCAACGGACAAATTGTGGCAGTTTCTCCATCCACTGTGTGAGTTCTGGAGATTGAGCTCACTCAGGTCAGCAGGCTCAGTGATAAGCACCTTTGACTGAGAAGCCATTTTGCTGGTCCATGCTTTAAAAGTCCTGTTAAATATGAGGATTAAGACTTTTGAGAAGTTGGCTTTTTGGATTTCAGCATTTGGCAGTTTGGAATTATGATTTCTAGGATTTTAAGCATTACATTTTGGTGTTATGAGATTTCAGCATTTGGGGATTATGAGCAATAATGGTCTGGCTTTTTTCTTTTCTTTTTTTTTCTTTTTTTTTTTTTTTTTTTTTTTTTTTTTTTTTTTTTTTTTGAGACAGTGTTTCTCTTGTATAGTCCTGGTTGTCCTGGACTTGCTTTGTAGACCAGGCTGGCCTCGAACTCACAGAGATCCGCTTGCCTCTGCCTCCTGAGTGCTGGGATTAAAGGTGTGGGCCACCACGCCTGGCTTTTTTTTTTTTTTTTTTTTTTTAAATTAAAGACAGGGTTTTTCTCTGAAGCTTTGCCTGTCCTAGCACTTACAGAGATTCGCCTGCCTCCTGAGTGCTGGGATTAAAGATGTATGCCATCACCACCTGGCAAAGGGTTCATTAGTCTTTATGAAGTTGAAATGCAAACATGTGTCAGAGAAGCTGGTATAGATTTGCAATATTAAAATGTCAGTGTCTTTAGATGTTGTCAGTAAAAGAAAGTAGAAAATAAATTAAGAATGGGCACCACTTATATATTTATTTTACTATTTGGAATGTCAAGCATTAAATCAGTTGTCTTTGGGGAAAATAACGTAACAAGTTGCTAATTGTAATTTGAAGTGTGCTTAACTTTTATTTGGCAACTGTGTACTGAGTCATGTAGATTTGCATTGATTAGAATATTTAGAGATATGCTGTTCAATGCTACATAAGTCCAGAGATTCAAGACTTGGTTCTTAGATTATACTTTAGGTCCGTCACTGGTTTTCAACCTTCCCAATCTGTGACCCTTTAATACAATTCCTTATGTTGTGTTGACTCCCAACCATACGATATCTTTCTTGTTAATTAATAACAGTAATTTTGCTACTGTTATGAATTGTAATATAAATATCTGATAGACAGGCTCTCTGATTCACGAACCCTGTAAAAGGGTTGTTTGACCACAAAGGACTTGTGTTCCACTGATTGAGAACTACTACTTTAGGTCTTTTGTGGTCTGATTACTGGAGTTTCAGTTGGCAACTTTAAAAAACTCCTTTAAATACAATTAAGTTTTTCCATTTGGTTTTTTTTTTTTGTGTGTTCTTTATGTTTCTTCTTTCTTTCTTTCTTTCTTTCTTTCTTTCTTTGTTTTTCTTGATTTTTCGAGATAGGGTTTCTCTGTGTTTGAAGCAGTAAATCAGACAACAGTTGTTACAGTAATGTCTGTTAAAGCTGTTAGCTGTGAAAACTCAGCACCACATTCATCAGAAGGACACTCTGGACGAAGTTGACTAATTTTGTCATTTTCATCCACCCTGTAGTATTTCAGCACAGCCAACTTAAACTTCTTTCTCTCATGCTTATTCTTCTTGAGAGTGGTATAAGACTTCTTTTATTAGCAACACCATGAAGTCTCAACACAAGATGAAGGGTGGATTCCTTTTGAATGTTGTAGTCTCACAAGGTGCTGCCATCTCCCAGCTGCTTACCCGCAAGGATCAGCAGGAATTCCTTCCTTATCCTGGATCTCGGCCTTTATATTATCTATAGTATCTGAGGGTTCAAGCTCGTTCCTGCTGGTCTTCCCCGTAAGGGTCTACACAAAAACCTGCATCTTGGTGGTGGCTCCACAGCAGGTGGAGGATTGGAAAGGAAGAGCTGCGTAGGCCAACGGAGTTTCCCAGCCAAAGCTTCATCATTGTTTTTAAGAGGAGTGGCGGATAAAATACAAAATAAACTTGTTCTGTCACCATTATCATCATCTGCAACCTTGATCCTATATCCTTTAAAAAAAAAAGATTTATTTATTATTGTGTATACAGTGCTCTACCTGTGTGTACATCTGAGGGCATCAGATCACATTATAGATGGTTGTGAGCCACCATGTGGTTGCTGGGAATTGAACTCAGGACCTCCGGAAGAGCAGTCAGTATTCTTAACCCCTGAGCCATCTCTCCAGCCCATATATCCTTTCGATAGATGCCACCTGCCTTTCTAGGCCCAAGATAACTCAGTGCTGAACATAAAGATCTTCACTCCTTCCTACCCCCCGCCCTCCCCATTTGCTTTGCCTGCCTTTGTCTCTCCCTGTTTCCTTTTTTGTCTCCTTTTCTCCTTCCTCTTTCCCTCACTATGCATCTTTCCCTCTCTCTCTTTATGGTGCCAGGGAATCTTTGTATGTGATGGGCAAGCTGTTTAATTGAGGTGTACTTCATGCGTACATGAACTTGGAGAGAGACCCACAAGTATAAGGAACCCCTCCATCATCCAGTTTTAGAACTTAACAATTCAAGGCCAGCGTATTTTGGGAATATTTTACTCCGCTGCTCATTCATTTAAAAAGTTTTTTCAAGAAAATCTCAAGATGCATAAAATTTCATATGTAAAATATTTTGGTGTGCATATTTAAAGGGTATGGACTCCCATTACAGAGAAACTCATAGGATTTCATTTTTACTTTCTAGAAATAATCCCAAAATGTTCAGATTCTGAAATATGTCTAGGTTTCTTCTGTTGTCTGTTTCTTAGGATTTCTTTCTTTCACAGTGTTTAAAATATGAAATTGTATTGTAAAATTATATATACATATATGTATATTTGTTTTTGTTTTTGAGACAGGGTTTCTCTGTGTGGCCTTGGCTGTCCTGGACTCAATTTATAGACTTGGCTGTCCTCCCAAGTGCTGGGAGTAAAAGCAAGTGCTACCACTACCTGGCTAAAATATAATTTTAAAGAATAAGTTAAATCTGTTCATATTAGATATACTTGGAGAGTTGTCACTTATCATAGCTCAAGTTTAAAGAAACTACCTAAAAATAATAGGAGTGTAGTATAACTTAAAAAAAATTCACATTTATTTATTGTATAGGCGGGTGCCTGTTAACTCATGTCTATGGAGATCAAAAGATAGCTTTTGGGAGGTGGTGTTCTCCTTCCACCATGTGTGGTTCAGATTTTCAGACTGTCTGCAAATACCTTTACCTGCTGAGCTATCTTACCATCTCACTCTAATTTTATGAGTGAAGGAATGAATGAGACTCACTCAAAGAAGTTGGGTTTTCCCCAGGCATGGTGTTGCTCACCTGTAATTCCAGCACTTGGGGAGGCAGAGGCAGGTGGATCTCTGTGAGTTTGATGCCAGTGAGTCCAGGACAGTTAAGGTATCGAGAAACCAAAAGAAACAAACAAAAAAAGTTGGGGGTTTTATTCAGATTTGACTAGCCTATTTCTCAACAGTAGCTAGAATGAAATCTGACTATAAATCTGTTGCTTTACATTAATTATATTACATAGCCTTTTTAAAAATTTAATTTTATTTTACTTTTCCTTAAATTATTTTACTTTTACTTAATTTCATCGTTTTAAGTCTAGTACTTTATTTTTCCTCTTGTGGCTTTTCATAGATTATCAGTAGTGCTAATCTTGTTATTTATGTCATAATTCATTTTAAATGGAGCTTGTTGAAGGGCTGAGTTATAATACCAACACATGAGCTGGAGATACTGAGCTGTCCTGTAAAGGTCACCGTTTTCTCTGACCCAGATACACAGCTTTTAATCTGGTGAGCTGTGCTGGAAAGAGGAGTGAGTGTTGGAAAGAACTGGAAGTTAAGTTGTTTTATTGGATGGTGTTATAGTTATAGTTATTTTTATAAAACTGTGTGTGCTTCTCTCAACTTGGCTATCACACAAATAATTGAGATTCATATTATTTAAACAAGCTTCACAGCACAAGAACTGAGCAATTATTAACTCTATTCCTAACCCTCTAAGCTAATTTGGTTTCCTCTCAGCTTATCCAGAGATACTTGGACTTTATAGCTTTCTCTGTTGAAGCTCTTCTCTTGATGCCTCTTGGACATCTCCTATGGCTGAATCCCCTTCTTTTTCTTCTAACTTCTCCTTCCTTGCCTGGCAGGAAGTCCTGCTCTATTCTCTCCTGTTCAGTGATTGGCTGTAAGCTGCTTTATTGGCATATCAGGAAACAGTTGTGGAGCAGTGTTTACACAACATTGAGACAGGATATTCTCAGAACAAGAATTGCGACCAGATATGGGGGATACAGAAATCAGCATTTGAAGTACACAATACTACAAAAAGGCCTGATATATTTAATATTCAACACTTTTGTATAACTTAAACCTTTTTAGAAAGATTATTTCTTATTTATTATGTATTCAGTGTTCTGCTTACATGTATGCCTGCATACCAGAAGAGGGCACCAGACCTCATTGTAGATGGCTGTGAGCCACCATGTGGTTGCTGGGAATTGAACTCAGGACCTTTGGAAGAACAGCCAGTGCTCTCAACCTCTGAGCCATCTCTCCAGCCCCCCTAAACCTTCTTTTAAAGGCAAAAATACTTATTTTGTTAAGGTGCAAACAAAACTTCTCCTCCTCCTTCTCCTCCTCCTTCTCCTCCTTCTCCTCCTCCTCCTCCTCCTCCTTCTTCTTCTTCTTTTTTTAATTGCTAAGTTTTAACCTTGTTGGATGTTGAGAGCTAGAGTGCAGGCTCTTGGGTTACTTGCAAACCTGCCTAAGTAAGAGAGACATTTGTGTTCATTTCGTCTTCAGGTACCTTCTTTGTCATGGTATTTAGAGAATACCAGCAGAAGAGTTGTTGAGAATCAATACTGTTGGCTTGTTTACCAAGGTGTTTTTTGTTACCCATCTGGGATAAGTGTACCACATCAGGTTCAGGGGATAGGAAATATTGGGGCACCAAACTGTTTGTTGACATATTGTCCCCTTCTCCTTTTGGTCAGAATTTTCATAGGATCTGTAAATTCTACAGGTAAGATGAACTATATCACAACCTTTTCACTGAGAAGAAAATAAACAGCTGCTGTGGCTTGCACAGTTCAGTTGCTGTTTCATTCTTAAGCATAGTTTAAAGGAAAAGATACCAGGTTGAGCTTTTACAAATTATTATGCAAAATTAAGTGTATATTTGCTCTATCATATGATCCTGGAAATCTTTGCCATTATCTCAGAAGGGTTCTGGAAACACTGGTTGCAGGGATGCCTCTGCAAGTACCACACTGTGGTTGTAGAAAAGCCATTGAACATGATTGTGTATCGGTGCTTTTATATTACAAAATAAATTTATGCCATTCTTCTCACTACTTCTCAGGACTGTTGAAAGCATTAAATGAAGTACCATATAAGAAAATACTTTGAGGAATTCTTATTTTTTTCTTTGTGCCAGGAACTGTTACAGCAGTAGAAAACAGTAAACATTAAAGCTTTCATGTACCAATGAGACATCTGTTTGAGACTACTATAGCAGGTATATGTTGAAGGGTGATTTTATTGTCTGATAAGGAATTGGCTTTATGATAGTGTGACATTTGAGCACATTCCTGAAACAGTGTGGAGTGGCGACAGAATTACATGATTATGAAGGATAAACTACTAACAAATACAGAGGTCCCAGGGTGGAACCTTAAGCAAAGATTCCACTGTGGATTGTATAAAGCAAGTGAGGATAGTGTCAGAGGAGGCAAAAAAAATGGGAGTCAGACTACTAGAGATTTATAGCCTTAGTTATTAACAAGTGTGTACTGAGACACAGAGGGCAGCTATTAGAAAATTTTAAGCAAAGACATGCCATTGGCCTACTTTGAGATTTTAAAAGAAGCTATTCTGTCCTGAGATGAAATATGATGTGGGGACTTGAGACAGAATGGATCCAGTAGTATAGTTTAGATGAGGGATTTTATTGGTAGATGATGGGTTTGGTCAGGTTTTAGATAGCTAGAAGGTAAAGATGAAAGCACTTGTTGATGGGCCAGATGTAGGATGTGAAAGGAAGAGAGGAGTCAGGCCCTGACTTCTTTGTTTTTGACCTGAGAAGTTAGAGGGATGGAGTTGTTGAGTAGTCACATGGAGAAGTGGGAGGAGAAAGAGGACGCTCAGGAAGGAAGAGGAGAGAACTGGTGTTTGAGAAGTGGGCTTTGTGTGTGTGTAGAGTTGACTGAGACAACAGTGTACTAGGCATCCAGGTGTCTCTATTTTTATGCTTACTTGGAGCCTGGAATTTGGGTTGATAGAAATTTAGGAATTTTTACCGGACAAATGGCATTTACAGGAGGGTAGTTGCTGGCCTCCAACTTTTGGGCTATGAACCCTTTAGTGGGTCATATCAGATATCTTTCATATCGCATATTTATATCACAGTTCATAACAGTGGTAAAATTACACATAGGAGGAAGTAATTTTATGGTTGGGGCCATCACAACATGAGAAACTATTAAAGGGTCACAGCATTAGGAAGGTTGAGAATTACTGACTTGAGAGGTTTTAGAGATGATAAGACAGTAAAGTAATTTATAAAATTGGGAGAGAATAGAGTGACTGACTGGTATCTTGGTTGGAAGGAAGCCAAGGGAAGTAAAGTGGGACAAGTAAGGAAGAGTCCATTGTGTCACCTGTTGCTGAAATGTCAACCAAGAGAATTAATCATTTACAGCACTGAACATTGTGCAAATTCTAGGGCATCATGACCATATGGTTTTCAGAAGTACCCTAGTTACAAGTTGATTGGGGTGGATTTTAGAGGAACATGAAAGGAAAAAAAGCCAACCAAAAATATAGCCCAAAGAATTGTGGCCTTAAAAGGGGAACAGAGAAATGGGTTTGTAGCTATACCCATGCAAGAGGTCAAGATTTGTAAAATGTTCTCTCTAAAGATGGGTGCCATTATAATGTGGGACTGCTGATAGGTGGTCCAATAGAATGGAGGAAATGATGCAGATGACAGGAGTGTTAGGTTTGTTTTGTTAGACACAAAGGGATGGCAACAAGTATGGTTAAGTTCAGAGGTTTGTATTAGGACTGGAGACAGTTCATTCATAATACTAGGGAGACAGGAAAGATAGGTGCCTTAAGATACACTGGCCCTGTGCATGTTGAATGAAGTAGGAAACAAGGGTGGCTTGTTGAATGTGAGGTAGTAGGAAAAATGTTTATGTGTTCAAGAGAAGTTGTAAGGAAATCAAGAGATTGTTCAGCTATCCAACACTCATACTGTAGAAGGTGAGAACCAACTCCTGGCTTTCCCATGTGTGCTGTGACATGTGTACACCTTCCTTTCTCCCTTTACACAAAATAAACAAAAATGTAATAAAAAAGTGAAAAAGTTGAAAAATTTTCAGTAAGATCCTTATTTGCCAGTTAGTTGGGGCAGTCCTTAAACACTGGAGCATATCTAGACCTCCAAGTCCTGGTAACCACTAGGGACCTTGTTTTTCCTAATACTGTGATATCACAATAGGAAACGTAGCATTTTCTTAAAAATATTATTTGTGTGTATGAGTATGTTTTTGTGTGCATGCATATGTGTGCCTGTGGAGGCCAGAAGAGGGCATGGAATTCTCTGGAGCTGGAATTACAGGTGGCGGGGGGCCGGGGGGGGGGAGTAAGCTGCTAGGATCTGAATTCCTCCTCTTTAAGAAGACCCAGTGCTTGGAGCCATCTCTCCAGCCACAGATTTTGCATTTTAAATATAATTATTAAATACTCCCAAGGGTGTAGCACCACCTCTGTTTGAGGGAACTCTTATTGAGTCCTTGAAGTCTAAAGCTAGCAGAGTTGTCCTCCGAGGGCCTCCACCCAGCAGTGCTTTGAAACAGATGCTGAGACTCACAGCCGAACATGAGGTGAAACATAGGGAATGTTATGAAAAAGTGGGGGGAAGAGAAAAGGGACCGGGAGGAGACATAGAGCCAACTAACCAGGCCCCAGAGGGCTTGGTGAGATTAAAACATCACCCAAGGACTGTGCATGGAGTGGACCTACGTCCCCTACAAAGATGTAGCCAATGCACAGCACAGGCCTCATGTAGGTCCTCCAGTAAGGTAGTGGCTTCCTCTGACATGGACTTTGTTGCCTCCTTTTTTTTTTTTTATCACTTCCCTCTGGCGTGACTGCCTTGCCAGGCCACAGGGGAAGAGAAACACACACAGTCCTGATGCAACTTGATGAACTGGGGTGGATTGGAAGTATGGCTCCTCCTTTCTGAGGAATAAGGGAGGGGGATGGGAGAGAAGGGAGGGTGGGACTGGGAGGTGAGGAGAGATTGGGCCTATGTCAGGATGTAAAGGCAGCGGCGGCGGTGGTGGTGGTGGTGGGGTGGGGGTGGCATTAATAGCCAGGCAGTGGTGGTGGCGCATCAAGTTTGAGGACAGCCAGGGCTATAAAGAGAAACTTTGTCTTGGGCTTGGGGGTGGAAAAAGAGCCATTAGCTTGCCTGTGAGACTCCTACTCCTCCCATTTTCAGCTGCTGAAGGTTACTGATGATATAGCTGAGAGGGTTGGATTTAACTAGGGCTGCTATTTTATTTCTCAGGCGAGGAAAGGAATTACTGATGTGAATTTCAAATGATGGATATTAAAAATTGAATTAGGTAAGGATAGACGTGAGGGTATGAAGAACTGTGAAGAAATGTTAGCCATGCTAGATTATAAGTCCTGGCCTGATGGAGAGTAGTTATCTAAAAAAGGAAAGAAATAAAATCTGTAGAGGACAGGAATATAAAATAACAGGCCAGAGTTTTAGAAAGGCCATCTTTGTGGTTTTAAAATTCAAGGATTGGTGACGAGAATAGAACTGAATATGTATCAATGAATCTGAGCATTATCCTGGGACAGTGAGAAGAGGTTTCAGAGAATTTACCCAACTATGTCAAAAAACATAATTTGTACTGTATGGCCTGGAATTATAGTAGTATGAGAAATGGTAGGGAGAGAATTATGTTAGGATTTTACCATAAAAGACCTTGGTGGATGCCATTCTTGCTGAGTGGATGCAGTTGCTTAGGTAAAGTCATTGAAGTTTTGAAGAGGAGCCTGAGGTTTTCAAAAGAGTTTTCCCCAAGCATAGACAGAAGTGTTGGGATAGAGTGGTGCAGAAAGAAGGCTGAATTCCTGTTTATGGCAAAGCTACTTCATCCAGTGGTGTGTATATACGGCTACCAAAGAGTTATATTTGAATTAGTAAACATTCATAGTTGAAAAAACAAAGACTAAAATTAAGGATTTTAGCCATGTGTGTTGGTGCATACTTGTAATTTTAGCACTTGGGGTGCTGAGGCAGGAAATCCAAAACCTGGATCCCAGGGTGAATTTAAGTTGTATAGGGAAACCACACTTACCACACACGCCAGGATTCCCACTCACCCACTGCTTTTATTGTCCTGCTTTTAGATCTTGAGCCTTCTGTGCTTCTTATACTTTGTTTCTGAATGACACAGTTCTCACTTTTCATTCTACTTCTCAGGTCACGCCTGCGCCTACCCCCCCCACCCCCACCCCCAATAATTTTATCTTGTATATCCACTTTTGTGGAATCTTCTGGTTTCACTGAAAACTGCCATATTTACTAAATCATATTTTTTTGTTGTCAGCTTAGCTTTTAAAGGCTGAGCCATATCTCCAGTCCCATATTTACTAATCTAGACTTTTTCCTCCCGAGACAGGGTTTTTCTGTGTAGCTTTGACTGTCCTGAACTCACTTTGTAGACCAGGATGGCCTTGAACTCCCAGTGATCCACCTGCCTCTGCCTCCCAAGTGCTGGGATTAAAGACGTGCACCACCACCGCCTGGCTCCTAATTTAGACCTCTTAAATCTGTTTCCATATCCAGCTTGCCTCCTTGGATATATAGTAAATATCCCAAAATGGGTTAAAAATTCTACTTCTGACTTTACTCCTAAATTCTATGTACCTTGTACATTCTTAAGCTAAGTGTATAGGTCAGAACCTTTGATGTTAAAAGAAAAAAAATTATGGTTCATGTGTACAGACGTTTTCCTTGTCAGTATAGTAATGCAGTGTAAGAATGGTTTATATAGGGTCTCCATCACATTAGGGGTTATAAGTTATCTAGAGATGATTTAAAGCATATGAGGGTGGTCTGTAGTTCTTTACAACCTATACCACTTTATCACACAGACTCCAGCACCTCACGTTTGAAAATACTGAGAAGTCTCTATGCTGCTAGACTAGTCACTAAGCCTCCTAAGTGGTCTCTTCTTCCCATTCTCTGTCCCCCACGAGATTTAAAAATAAAACATGTGCATGTGGATGCATGTGACCCATGTTGGACATACCTGTAAAATGCTGCCTTGTACCTGGTTAGTGGTGTGACCTTAATTTTTTATTCTATTTCATTTGTAAACTGTGAATTGATTTATAAGTTCATTTTATGCTTTCCCCCCACCAATGTGACCTTGTAAACAGTGCTTTTATTATCAGTTATTGTATTATGTTGTTACACTGTGAAGTTGTCAGGGGTTCTTGTGTGCACAGAAGAATTGCTCTTTGTGTAAAACAACTGCTAAGTCAATGGTCAGGATTCCTTGGAAACATCAGAAGTTTCCCTGTAGTGTTGTTATTGCTGTGTTTGCTTTTAGTCTTCTTAACCAATTTTGTTGGTTTAATAGCTTCACCTTTTTACAGAGTAAAGTTTATGGACTATCAGTCCTTGATACCCTTCTGGTTGTGAGCCTAGCCTTTACTGCCTGAGCCACCCCTCCAGCCTGTATAGACTTTTAGTTTTTACTGAACACAAAGCAATCTTTTTTAGCTACTGGATTCACAGCTATGTATTGAATGATTGACTCCCTTAGAATAAAATAGTGTTGAAAATGGGAGGTTGCTGAAGACTCCATGGGTTTTATATGAATGTATAGTTTTACTGAAAATAACATTTTAAGAGACCTCTTTCCAAGCCAGGCGTGGTGGTGTACGCCTTTAATCCCAGCACTTGGGAGGCAGAGGCTGGTGGATCACTGTGAGTTCAAGGACAGCCTGGTCTACAGAATGAGTCCAGGATAGCCAAGGCTACACAGAGAAACCCTGTCTCGAACCCCACCCCCCTAAAAAAAGATCTCTTTCCAAGAAGTTATGTTTTAGTAGTACTTGTGCATTCTCTTTGTCACACAATATGTGCAATAATCACACTTTGTATGAACCTGTGTGTGTCCTGTGTCTCCTGTCAAATTTTTTTTTTTTTTTAAATTTCAGGGAGATTTTGTAAACCAATTATAGGAATAGTTGTGTATGTAGATCATTTGAGTTTAGTTATAGGTCTATGTTTTCATGTAAATATTAAATGTCTTAATTCCAGAAGTCCAAAAAAGAATTTTATTGTTTACGAGAGCAACTATAATAATTTAAAAAACCTATTACTGACAATAGTATTGAGAGAATTTCTATATCTGAAGCACCCTTAAAGACTGCTGCTTAGATGAGGAAGCTATTTGTTCTGAATCTCATAGCTTTCTTGTTTTGATAGTGACACTGTTAATACACAGGATCTGTCTTGATCTAGCCCCTATTTGTTTGTATAGCTGGGATATATTTTACCTACCCTCACAGTTTATTATTTTTTTTACCTGTAGTAAAATAAAATCTCATGAACTAGAATAGGCAGTGGAATGATTATTAGGTTTCGGCAGGCCATTCAGGGGAAATGGAGAGTGATATCTAGCAGCAAGGAAGTAACAGAGGCATAAATGTAGTGACTTTTCAAGTCTAGGTCATGGTTAATATCCAGGTTAAGGGGGTGCTTGAGGTTTTGTTTTGTTTTTGAGTTAAGGAGACAGCCAGAAAAGCATTCTGAATTTTAATTCTAAAAACAAAGGATAAACATTATGCCAACATGTACTGTCAGTCTAATGGCAGTTTTAAGTGGGAAAGTGTCATGGTAAGTCAGTGGTATTGTTACCATTAAGATGCTTTTTGCATTCAGTTTTTATGTAGGTCTGATAAAGTACCAATTTTTTATGTAAATCTGATGGCTAATTGAATGAAGTATTATTACCATATCTACCGGTATTGCTTTTTTAGGTGGTTTCTCTTGGGTGAGTCTGCCTTGTAAATATATTTTATGTTAGGGAGGGCTAGGGATCTAGTCACCACAATGTAACTTAACTACCAGGAGGGTTGCTTTTCTGCCCATATCACTTAGACTTTTGGACCCAAGCCAATTTTTATTTAGTATAATGTATTACTTAAAAAGTAAGGGCCTCAAGAGATGACTTAGTGATTAAGAGCAAGTTCTGCTCTTCCAGAGGACTTATATCCAGTTTCTAGCACCTATGTAGCTTGGAACTACTTGTAACTTGAGCTCCAAGGGATCCAAAGCTGCCTTCTGGCTTCCTTGAGTGCCCACATAAATGTGGCACACACACAAAAATACATAAACAAACAAACAATAAAAGAGATAAGGTAATTTTTTTCTGTAAAGAATTTTTTTTTTAAATCCACATGGTTCATGTTTATGGGTTCTACATTTGGATTTGAAACTAATTGTAGACAAATTTAAAAGTTATTTTTCTTTTTTCTTGCAGGTGTATTCCAGAGAACAGTTTTCAAACATCCTTGCTTATATTTGGCATTGAGCAGTCAGGGGATTCAGGCATATGAGGAGGTACTGTCACACAAAACAGTGTCTAGTGAAGACAACAAGAAAGAGAGAAAAGGATCGGAAAAAGAAGCTAAAAGACCATAGGAAACCATGGTGGGTGATGACTGACATTTCTTTCTTTTTTTAGTTATAGATTATTATATAATGTAAATTTGGAAATGTTAACATTTGTGTTGGTTTCAGTCTCCTCAGATAAATACGGTTGCTCTACTGTTGAAGAAAAGATAGGGAGCTAGGGAGCACATGGTGACTCACAACCATTTGTAACTCCAGTTCCAGAGGATCCAATGCCCTCTTCTGGTTTTCTTTGGTACTGCATGCATGTGATGTGGCATACATGCTGTGTGGCAAAGCACCCATCCATGTAAAATTAATAAACAAATCTTAAAATAAGAGAAGGTTTAGAAGTCACCTGTTGAAGCCTCATGCTAGTGACAAAGAGAAGGAATGCTTCCTAATAATATTTTATACTAAAACTGGCATTAACAAACCAATATAGCTCAGTAATCTTGCACTTAAAATGAAATAATTTCTGTCTAGACTTTTACATGAAGTTCAGATTTCTTTCTCATGAAAATTAGTTTGCATAGGGCTTTTATCTGGTGACATGAATGGTGGAGGAATTTCTACAATGTGAATGTTTTGGGTCCAAAGGTAGTACTTACATACTTTTAAAATAATAGAGTTGTCAGCTATACTAAGGAATGTTAGAAGGAATATCAAGGAAAGTTTGGTTTCTGTGAGAGGTTAGACTTCGAATTTATGATGTTAGATGAGGTAATTATCTCTGATGTAAAGGTCCTTATATTTTTAAATTGTATTTTTGTGTAGTGTGTGTATGAGTGAGGGGGGAGAGAGAGTGTGTGTGTGTGTTTTCCGGGCGGGGGGTAGAGAGAGGAGAGAGAATTTTCTTGTCATGGCATATGTATGAATGTCAGAGGACAACTTAAGAGAAGTTGAGTCCTTTTTTTTTTTTTTCCCCTACTATGTGGGTCTCATGAATTAAACTCAGGTTGTCACTTGGTTGTAAGCATCTTTACCAGCTGAGCCATCTCACCAGCGTGGTACCTAGGTAAGATTTGCTGAGTTTTCCCTCCCGCAACAAATTTTGTTTCTAGAGGATATTGTATAATTTTTTCCCCTAAGTAAGTGAGAGGGTTTAAAAGACATTGTAAATCAGGAGAAAAAGCACAATAATAATAATCAGCATATTTTGAAATATATTGCTTAGAAAGAATGATACTGTTTTTTAAATTTTTATTTTATTTTTTTATTGTTTTGGCTTTTTGAAACAGGGTTTCTCTTTGTAGCGTTGGCTGTCCTGGACTCTCTTTGTAGACCAGGCTGGCCTCAAACTCACAGCGATCCGCCTGCCTCTGCTTCCCGAGTGCTGGGATTAAAGACATGTGCCACCACGCCCAATGATACTGTTATTTTTTAAAAAATGTTGATTTGATTTAATATTATGCCAAGGTTTGAAAATATTCAATTTGCTTTTTTGTATATATAAGCACACTGTTGCATGTATGCTTGCATGGCAGAAGAGAGCATCAGATAGAAGAGGGCATCAAATTTCCATTATAGATGGTCGTGAGCCACTATGTGGTTGCTGGGAATTGAACTCAGATCTTTGAATGAGCAGCCAGTGCTCTTAACCACTGAGCCATCTCTCCAGCCCCAATTTGCTTTTTTGGAAAAGAAAGCTAACTTGGGGTTTTCCCTTTTAGTTTTTTGTGAAAATACAGAAAGAAAACAACAATAACAACATTGTGACTTTGCGTTTCCTTTTGAATTATCTGCTCTTAGCAGAGTATATTTTTGCTGTAATTATAGTTTTTACAGTCTTATATCTTAATCTCATAAAAACTTTGTAGAAATACTTTGTAGTATTTTCCATAGTTTATACTATAAATTTGTATCTTGTATTATTACTTTTATTATATGGTCTTAATTTTATTTTTGTTTCTTTTTGGTTTTTTGAGACAGAGTTTCTCTGTTAACACAGAGCCTTGGCTGTCCTGGATTCTCTCTGTAGACCAAGCTGGCCTTGAACTAACAGAGATCCATCCACCTGCCTCTGCCTCCCCAGTGCTGGGATTACAGATGTGTGTCACCGTGCCTTGCTTATATGGTCTAAATTAAAGTTGTGAGAATTGTGAGAATTTCTAGTACTTCAGGAGGTGGGAATTGGCTGGGTGTCCTGTTGTGAGTCACCATCATTCATTTCTAGATAATGATTTGGCAGGGGGTGGTGGTGGTGGGGAGTTGGTAGGGTTGGGGGCGATCAGAAAGCCACAGGTTCAGCCAAAAGACAAAGTGTGTATAGTGTGACTGTGAACCCTGCCATGTGAAATGTCTCCTGTTTTGGGTGTGAGGTTTAATAAAATAGGACTTTACTTCCCAATCAGGAACATGCTTTTATTGTTTGAACATTAACTGCTTTACAGTGGTTGTCAGTTGGTGCTGTGTAGACTTAAAATATACTTATGTTATCCTTATGAGGTGACATTCCTTTTAATTTTTTTCTTTTTTTCCCTTCCTTCTAACAGAGATCTATTAGGTCTTTTGCCAATGATGATCGCCATGTTATGGTGAAACATTCAACAATCTATCCATCTCCGGAGGAACTTGAAGCTGTTCAAAATATGGTGTCTACTGTTGAATGTGCTCTTAAACATGTCTCAGATTGGCTGGATGAATCAAATAAAGGCACAAAAACTGAAGGGGAGACCGAAGTAAAGAAAGATGAGGCTGTGGAAAACTATTCCAAGTGAGTATTGAGTATCTTTTGTCAAGCTTTGACCAGAGGAGCTTGTGAATCCTCTGGATTGAGTTGGTGATGTGCTGGCTGTTCTTTGAATTTTATCATGTGTAACATAACCAAGAAAGTTAGTGTTTCATGGCACTTTTTTCCCTGAGTTAAATTCTATGGAAAGTAAGGAGGGATAATGAGTAAAATCAGAAAAAGAAGATATTTTTTTTAGGACCCCTTTTGAAAATATACCAATATTTGAGAGTTATGATACGTCATTTGCTGTGTTGATTCAGCCTTTTAAATTACAAAATAAATACTGTTTTTATTTCAAGGAAGTCATTAACATACTGTTTATAGTTGGGCATAGTAAGTAGCACATGCCTTTAGTCCCAGTGGGAGGCAGAGGCAGACAGATCTTTGCGTTTGAGGGCAGCTTCATCTACATAGTAAGCTTCAGGGCAGCCAAGACTACATAGAGACACCTTATCTCAAAACAAAACAAAAAAAACATTGTTTCTGTTAGACATTTTGAAATCATGCTATAGAAGAATATAGAAAAATGTAGTAGCAGTGTTAACTGTATTTACCTTGTTAATTCATAGGCTATATCAGCATCTATACTGCATATTGTTAATGTACATTTTTGTTACTTGTAAAAGGAAGGACTAATGGAAGGAAGCCAGGGTTTGTAACAGTTACAAGAGAGGTGTTGTAAGGTAGGCATAGTAGTTCCATAAGATGGAACCACAGTGCTGCCTGTGATCAGATCATGAGATTGTATGTCATGCCAGTTTGGAGGTACTGTTTTGAGCACTGTTACTGTGATTAGAGTAACTCTATACCTACTTTGAAAAATGAAGTCTATTTGAATGGTTGTGTCATATTTATAGGTGTAAAAAATTCTGTTAGCTATGACTTATGCAAGTGGAAAATAGAGGTTCCAAAATTTCCCTCCAGCTTTCAGTTCCTTTTACATCACTGTGATAAGTAGACAAGGTGGAGTAGGAGAAGGTTGATGAACAGATGGTCTGTACTGAAAGATAGTGCAGCCTTTTCCTTCAGCTCAAGATGAGCAGTGAGCTTCATACTGAAGAGTGTGGCAATTACAGAAAACTATACACTGGATTGTGTCTCAGTGTGTAGGTTCTTGTAAGTAATCAGTTTTTCTCAGATTTGGTGGTTTAAAATATTGTTTAATTTGGAGCTCATGCTAATAATATTTTCTAGTGGTTGTGTCACTGATGGCATCCAGATTTAAATTGTAGTATTTATGTTGCTTTTTCAAATTTTTGAAAAATTATAGTTTAACACATAAACACATGTAGACAACATGCCCCTCTCTATTCTTATTTTTGAGTCTATGTTTCATGGTAGGTCCTTTTGTATCTTCTAATGCTTTTTTCCCCCAACGTTGTCTGTGATTCTTCCTACATGGTTGAGCTCAAGGAGTACAGAATAGATCTGTTTTTACTCTCTATAAAGCAGGGGCTGATATGTCTTTCAGGGTTAGAGTTGTGCTCCATAGACACATATATTGTGCTCCTGGTCCATGATAAGTGCCCCAAAGGATGTAAATATAAGTGAGATTGAGGCACTCTTGCACATCCTCCTGTCTGTGCTCTCTTACAGGCCTGTCTGTGCTCTCTTACAGGCTGACTCCAAAGCCAAATAAGTGACAGTAGGTCTCACAGTTTGTATGACTAGGAATGTTAGAACCATTCTAAGTAATTTATTATATTGGTTTGCTTGCTTTCTAGTAACTTATATTCAAATTCATTATTTTTTTAAAAAAATATTTATTATGTATACAGTGTTCTACCTGTTTGTATGCCTGCAGCCAGAAGAGGGCATCAGATCTCATTATAGATGGTTGTGAGCCACCATGTGGTTGCTGGGAATTGAACTTGGGACCTTTGGAAGAGCAGCCAGTTCTCTTAATCTCTGAGCCATCTCTCCAGCCCTCAAATTAATTATTTAAGTTCAAGACTTTTGAATAAGGACTTAGTTTCCCTGCTCAATTGTGCTGTCTTCTACCTGTGGGGTGGTAAGATCAAGCATCATGATTATAATTTAGAACTTAACACTGGGTGGTGGTGGTGCATGCCTGTAATCCAAGCCCTGGGAGGCAGCGGCAGGTGGATCTCTCTTGAGTTTGAGGCCAGCCTGGTCTACAGAGCAAGTCCAGGATAGCCAAGGCTACATAGAGAAACCCTGTCTCAAAACAACAACAACAAAGAAAACTCCAACCAAACAAAAAAGAACATAATTTAGAACTTAATCAGTGAGGTAACATTTACTGGGTGCCAGCTATTATTCCACGTTATTTGTCATATTATCCTTCAGTAAACATGTAAGCATAAAAAGAGAAACAATAAAACATGTTGGGACCACTTGCATGGTCTTTTGGATGTCTGGATGTACAATAGTTTTTCCATTTATGTAGGTATTCTGGAAACCAATGATGATTAATTGTAGCTTGGAAAATGTTTTAGAAATAATAATATGTGGGCTGGAGAGATGGCTCAGCAGTTAAGAGCACTGACTGCTATTCCAGAGGCCCTGAGTTCAATTCCCAGCAACCACGTGGTGGCTCACAATCATCTGTAATGAGATTGGATGCCCTCTTCTGGCCTGCAGGTGTACATGCAGGTAGAACACTGCATACATAATAAATAAATAAATAAATAAATAAATAAATAAATAAATAAAATAATAAGGGCTTTTATTTGTAGGGATCAAGGTGGCCGAACATTGTGTGGTGTAATGAGGATTGGCTTGGTTGCAAAAGGCCTGCTGATTAAAGATGATATGGACCTGGAGTTGGTTTTAATGTGCAAAGACAAACCTACAGAAACCCTGCTAAATACAGTCAAGGATAACCTTCCTATTCAGATTCAGGTAAGTACTGTTGAACTGCACCTGAGAATTTGTAAGTCAGGGATAGGTATTAAAAAAAAACAAAAACAAAAACCCAGCATAATCTGGTCAGTGAGGAATCCACATTTCTGGTGATTTATACTCCGCATATATTTACCAGAATAAGGCCATTAATGTAGAGTCTTAAACCTTTCAGGCATGTCTTGCTGAGGCTTGATCTACAAAGCAAGTCCAGGACAGCCATGGCTACACAGAGAAACCCTGTCTTGGGAAAAAAAAATTGAAGATTTGGTTAAAGTTTTTAATTTATTAACTGGGGTGTGTGTGTGTGTGTGCATGTGCACGCACGTGTGTTTGCATATGTGAGGCCAGAGGACAACTTTGTGGGTCTAGTTTTCTTCTTTTACCTTTATGCAGGATCTGGGGACTGAACTCAGCCTGTCAAGGTAACATGCCAAACAGTTTGACTTGCTTATAAACCTTCTTGCAGGTCCTAAGACTTAGTTTAAAGTTACCCATCTGTTAAGTTTATGAAAAGTCACTATTTCTGTTTGGTTTCCAAATTACTTTCGCATTGGCTTAGGTCTAGAAAATTTTAATGCTGGCATGCTCTTGGGCTCTGGTTACCCTAAGACTCACCTTGTTGGCCTATCCAGAGATGTGTGCTACACTGATTAGGAAGCTGATGTTGTCTTTCATTTCAGTTATGTTACTTGTATTCTTTGGATTGCAGTTTATTGGTAACTGTATTTTAGGCTGTCTTCATATCTGTGTCGCAGAAACAGATGTCCGCCTACAAGTCTAAACTTCTGAGTTGGTGAATGTGAATGTTCATCTGTCTGTCCATGCTTGCTTTCCTTTATTCTTGAAAAACTATGTTAAAATTTTTTTTCATTTTTTAAATTTATGGAGCTGGAGAGATGGCTTAGAGGTTAAGAGCACTGACTGCTCTTTCAGAGGTCCTGAGTTCAATTCCCAGCAACCACCTGGTGGCTCACAACTATGTACAATCCAATCAGATGCCCTCTTCTGTCCTGTAGTTGTACATGTAGGCAGAGCACTGTATACATAATAAATAAATATATCTTTAAAAAATTTATGTGTATGTGTGTTTTGCCTATGTTTATAGGAGGCCAGAAGAAGGCATTGGATCTCCTGGAACAGTTGTGAACTAACCTGTGGGTGCTGGCAACAGACCCTGGGTCCTCTGGAAGAGCAGCCGTTGTTCCTAACCATTGAGCCATCTCTCTAACCCTCTTTGTTTCTTTTAAAATTTGTATTTTTTATAAATGAGACAGATACTTTTAAAAAAACAGTTTTTAGTTTTGATTAATTTAGGTGTGATTTTTTTTGCAAGTTTTAAAAATAAAGCTAAAAAATACAAAAACAATATTAAAATTTTATTGGGTTATTCTGATATATATAGACCATTTGTTTTGATCTATTCAACAATTTGTTTCCTTCTTTTGTACTCTCCCTCTTCTACTGGTCTCCTTCCGAAATATTCTTCCCTTTGCTTTTAAGTCTTAAAAACAAACAAAATAACTCTTCCTTCAGCTATTTATTTGCTTCCTGTGGAATTTTGAAGACAACTTGCAAGAATCAGTGTATGTAGGTTCTAAGGCTTGGCACCAAGCATCTTTAGCCACTGAAGTTGTCGTGCCTCCCTGCTTTCCCCCTTTTAAAGTTTAATTCTCGTAAGAAAGAAAACATAAAGACATCCTGGAGAGCTGGCTCAGTGGTTAAGCATACTTGCTTTGTAGAGGATCTGGGTTCAGTTCTCAGCATTCACAAGGTGGCTCACAGCTAACTATCTTTGACTGCAGTTCCAGGGGATCTACTGCCGTCTTCTGCCTTCTGTGAGTACTACACACATGTGGTCGACTTAATACACACAGGCAAAACATTCATACACACTAAATAAAAATACATAAAGCCTTTAAAAAATGGAGAGTGCGCATACTATTTTAAAACTCTCTCTCTGGTTTGTTTCCTTCCTTCCTTCCTTCCCTTTCCTTTTTCTTTCTCTCCCTCTCTTTCCTTTGTTTTTATTTTTGTTTTTCCAAGACAGAGTTTCTCTGTGTAGCTTTGGCTGTCCTGGAGCTTGCTCTGTAGTGCAGGCTGGCCTTGAACTTAGAGATCTGGCTGCCTCTTCCTCCTCCTGAGTGCTAGGGTTACAGGCATGGGCCACCACCTCCCATTCTCACATCATTTCTGCAGCTTTGAAGATATAGCATATTTGATAGCTTCTGTCTAAACACTAGTGCTTTCTCTGTGCAGGTTTTACTTGTTGAGCTCTAATTGTGTCTTTCTCAAGTGAGGATCTTTATTTCTGGGCACCTTGATTTTAAAATGTCACTGTTGATCTAGTGAATTTTCTAGGAAAAATCTCAAGAGAAGGTATACATTCGCAGACCATCTCAAATTTTAGGAAGTTTGGGCTTTCAGGGCTGGAGAAGACTAAAAGGATATAAAACATTCTGAAGTCTTCTAAGAGTTAGAAGAGGTGAAAAAAGCTTGAACATTTAGGGCCAATGGTAGATATTATGAGACATATATTTCAATTTAAAATGGATTTCTATATTTGGGCGGAGGCACATTTCACTGGAAAGTGCAATCTTAATTGTCCACCAATGTTGATTAAGGTATACACATGTATACACATTTCCTTCTATTTAATCACACACATATAATTAATATTTCAGGAAATAATTTTTAGTGTGACCTTCACATATTCCCTACTACGCTCTACGTGTGTGTGTGTGTGTGTGTGTGTGTGTGTGTGTGTGTGTGTGTATGTGTGTGTGTGTGTGTAAAATGATAATCTCTGACAGGACCTTTCTTACAGACTACTTACTGTAGAACTAGTCCAGCCGTGTACTATGTTAATTAACTGAGATAGAAATATACTGTTTTCTCTCTGTACTCTACTAGGGTGGTTTTAGAACTTTTTTGAACAAAGGAGGCAAAGGTTGACAAACCCAGTAATCTTTGAAGTTAATTTAGTCTAAATTCATACAATGTTTTTTACTTTGGATGTATATTATAATTGAAATTTTTAGTTTGACTTATTTTCCAATAGATATTTAAAAAAATTTTTTTTAAATGATTTTTTTCATTTTAATGGGCATTGATGTTTTGCCTGCATTTATATCTGTGTGAGGGTATCAGGTCCCCTGCAACTGGAGTTACAGATGGGAATGACCTGCCATGTGGGTGCTGAATGCTGAACCCTTGCCTTCTGAAAGAGCAGCAAATGCTGTTAAATCACTGAGCCAGCTCTTTAAGAACAGATCCATCTCTCCATGCCCAATAGATTGTGTGTGTGTTCCTGTGTGTGCATTTGGATGTGGAAATCAGAGGAGTATTTGTTGTGTTGCCCTTCGTGAAGAACTGTTCATCTTCTTTTTTGAGATATAATCTTGGTGCGACCGGGGGCTCCTTAGTTAGAATAGGTAGGATGGCTCGCCATTAAGTCCCAGGGATTCATCTGTATCCATCTCCCAGTTTCAGGGACTCGAGGCATAATACCACCATGCCTGTTACTTTAAAATAATGTTTATTTTTATTTTGAGTTGTGTGCACCATGTGTGATGCCTGAGGAGCCAGAAGAAGGTATCAAGTCCCCTGGAACTGGAGTTACAGATGGGTGTGAGCTGCCATGTGGGTGCTGAGTGCTGAACCTTTGTCTTCTGCAAGAGCGGCAAGTGGTGCTAGCCACTGAGCCAGCTCTCTAGTCCTGTCTATTGTTTTACATGTGTGCTGGGATCAAACTGAGTCCTTGTGCTTCTGTGGTTAGCACTGTGTGGCCAACTCATCTCTCTAGCCCTCCAATAGATAACTTTAATGATTTTTTTTTTTCCTCATTGGCAAAATGAATGTTTATTTTGCTTCTGGTTCTTACATTCATTGTGTGGTTTTTTTCTTCTTTGAATTCTGCTCAACATTGAGTTTTCTTTTTCTTGTTATTTTGAAGTACTTAATATTGAAATGATAGTTTAAAAAAACTATAAATAAGTTTTTTTAGAGCATACCCTTTATTATTTAGCCTATTTTATGTCAGTAAATTATATATTAAGCTTGATCATTAAGAAATGCCTTGTGCTGTTGTGGCACACACCTTTAATCCCAGCACTTATGAGTCAGAGGCTGGTGGATCTCTAAGTTTGAGGATAGCCTGGTCTACAGAGCAAGTTTTAGGACAGCCAGGGCTACACATAGAAACCTTATCTAAAAAAAACGAAAGAAGGAGGAGGAGGAGGAGGAGAAGAAGGAGAAGGGACAAGAAGAAGAAGAAGAAGAAGAAGAAGAAGAAGAAAAAGAAGAAGAAGAAGAAGGGACTTTAATTGTACATTTAATATTTTATGAAAGCCTCAGATTATATGTTTATCTCATTGTATGTTAAAAGAAGCAATATAAATTTCCCTGTGAATGCCAGTTGGCTTATCTCATAATGACAAGTCTCAATAGTTTCGTAGCGATTTCTATCTTAATTATACAAGGCTACTGTTTATACTCATTGTTTTAGGTGAATATAAGCAGACTTTTTTTTTTTAAGTAGACATCTTTTTCACTCACAATTTTATAGTCTTGTATTCTGTCAACACCACTGTTGTTTTGGAGAACATTTCCAGCTTATCTGCATTTATATGATAATTTACTATAATAATTTCAAGAATACTTATTTATACTTTGCTATAATACTGCTTATTGACATTTTACATGGAAGAAAAATAGTTTTAAATATTATTTCATAACTGTCTACATGGTTGACATGGTTCTTTTATGAGGGATGGAGAATTAGCTTGCTTAAGTTGAAAGAAGTTATCCACAAATTGAGGAACTAGTTATAGTTGTGGATCTTATTTGACTTTTTGGCATAGTGATACTAATAGTTATTATTATTTACTAACTTAGCACAAGGGTTCCCTTTTAGAGACTTTAATCTGATTAAATGAGTGTTTTTGATATCTCATTGACTTTCAGAAACTGACAGAAGAGAAATACCAAGTGGAACAATGTATAAATGAAGCATCCATTATAATTCGGAACACGAAAGAGCCAACATTGACTTTGAAGGTGATACTTACTTCCCCTCTAATTAGGGACGAATTGGAGAAGAAGGATGGAGGTACATATGTGTATATATATATATACACATACATATGTTTCTTTTTCTTTCTTTTTTTTATTTTTCCATGTAACAGCTCTTTTCAGTACTGTCTTAATTATGCCTTGGTATTTAGGAGGCTACAGATTTCATTTGCTTGTGTAAGCCATCTGATGATATTTTAAAGTGCACTTTCAGAGACTTGTGTTTATCATGTGAGCTTTAACTGTGCTTTAATTTTTCTACCACTTTGGTGATCTGCTTTCTTTTTTTTAGTGTAACTTCAAGTCATTGATATCATCCAACCTGTTCTATTATACTAGCTTACCAGTCAGATTATGCTAGTTTACTGGTCAGATGTGGTATAAACCAGAACTATTTTTAAATTCATTTGCTGATTTAGAAATTACTTACTTGTATGTTTGACTTCTAATAATTGTATACCTTTGTAAAGTTTAGTTATTTGTTATTTCTATGTAGATTTGGTTTATAGTATAAAGAAAAAGAACCAGTGAACACACACACACACACACACACACACACACACACACACACACACACACTTTTTATTTTGAAGACAAGAGCCTCACTGCATTGCCCTGGTTGCCCCAAAACTCACTATCTAGAGTTGGATGGCTTGAAACTCACAGAGATCTACCTACCTCTGTCTCTTAGTGCTGAGATTAAAGGTGTGGGCCATCAGTAAATTTTTGAGAAGCTTTTGACCTGTTAACAGTTTGAATAGGATATATGTTAAAAATAATAACTGTGTGACATTGTCATCCTCATAAATGAAGAATGAGAAATTATTTAACTATTAGTTTTGAAAAGTTCAGAGATGTGTGATGAGCTTTTTTTTTTTAATTTAAATTTTTAATTTTTTTGTTTGTTTTTCAAGAGAGTTTCTATGTGTAACAGCTCTGGCTGTCCTAGAACTCACTCTGTGGTCCAGGCTGGCCTTGAACTCATGGAGATCTGTCTGCCTCTGCCTCTCCCTCCCAAGTGTTGGGATTAAAGGCATGCTCCACCACTACCTGGCTTTTTTTTTTTTTTTTTTTTTGAGGCAGGGTTTTTCTGTATAGCCTTGGCTGTCCTAGACTACTTTGTAGACTAGGCTGGCCTTAGAGAGATATGCCTGCTTCTGCTTCTCAAGTGCTGGGATTACAGGCGTGTGCTACCAGCTTGAGCTTCATTTTTTATGTTTTTATTTTGTTGAGTGAGTTTGTATTCTTAGTCCTTTTCAAAGACAACATGCCAGGTGATAGTTCTCTTGTGTTGGACTTTTGATCAGCTGACCAGTCTCACAACAATTTTAGAGACACTCTTGTACATATGGGCCAGTAGGATACTTGTATTTTTCGTCTGTCAGATTTCAACAAATCTCATTGTGTACCATAAGTACCACTAAAGTGGAAAAGAATATAGGTCAGTTTTGTAGTTTACTTTAAATTGTTGATAATGATACCTTATGTAGATTTTTGATTCTTAGACATGAATCATAGAATCCTGGAACTAGAATAGATGGCCACCTTTTAAAAAAAAGATTTTGTTTTTTTTGCAGGGGGTGGGAGTTGGCTCATGTGGTCAACTAAAATCAGAAATAAAGCACTCGGGAGGCAGAGGCAGGCGGATCACTGTGAGTTCGAGGCCAGCCTGGTCTACAAAGTGAGTCCAGGACAGCCAAGGCTACACAGAGAAACCCTGACTTGAAAAACGAAACAAACAAAACATTTTTGAGTCATATTTAAATTACTTTCAATCTATAGTTGGGTTTAATGCCTGTACTTTACCCTTTATATAGCATGTCTATAGCACCTCAGAGGAACTGGTCTCTTAAATGGCTTAATTTTTTTAACAGCAGATCTAGGATTTCTGATTTCTGGTGTATCAAGATAAGTGTTAATTCTGGTAGGCTGTGTTCTTCTTGACCCTGTAGCACAAAACCAACTGTTTCTATGTAGAGTTCTAATTATAGGTGCTACTAAACGTTATTTTTGTATTGAGAGTTGTTTGTATCTGCTCCTGCCTTTATCTCTTTGAAGGTATCAGGAATAAAAGCTTTTTTTCCCTGTGGGCTTTGTGTATTCGCATGGGATTTTGTCATAACTTTCAGTGTTGAGTCCCTCAGGCTTAACCTGTTGCTTTTAAAACCTTGATTTTGGTTCAGAGAGGCTAAAAACAGGCTTTTAGTATATTAATGCCTTTCTGGAGCACTAGTAATGATAGAATGGGATTTGTATCAAATAATAAGCACAATCTTTATTTAATTGTTTTAAGTTACTGAGGTTCTAAAGGCCTCTATGTGATGACTCATCCATCAGCTTGTTGAGAATTAGGTAAAGCGAAGGGGTCAGCTAATGTTTAACATATGTTACTTGTCTCTTTGATGGCAGAAAGATTCACTTTGTTGCTCTTTTAATATCCCAGCCCTGGTGACCAACTTGATATTTTACAGTTTACTTGTTTTTTCTAATCTGGTCTTTGCCATAGATACCTTTTTGTGTATATTCCTGGGCAGTTTGGAGCATCTAGCATAATTGAGCTTCTGCATTCTGGATTATGTAATGTTTGTTCACCTAGACACTACTGTTTTCTTTGACGTAATTCTTTCCATCTCCATGGGGTGGAGACACAAGGCACAGTTACCTTTCAGGGATACCTGGTACTGAAAGATAGCTTTTTCTTCCCTTCTTTTTGCTTTCTTTCTTAAAGTTAAATAATGTCTTGTAGCACCTGACCTCCACTCTGAGACATTTTGTCAAAGTATTCTGACATGCTTTTACCACTCCCAAATTTTTACAGTAGATACACAAGCCAAGCACTTTGCTTTCTTCTTTTAACTTGCTAAATGATTTTAGCAAAATGTAAGTGAGAGGAAGGTTGAGAACAGGCAGAGGACTGGGACTAGGTAGGGCATGAAATTTATCTTTAATATTGTCTGTGTAGAATTGTATATAACCATTTATGTTCTAAGTTATCAAGAGTTCATAATGATTTTTTAAAAAAAGTCACAAATAAGACTTCTATGTTATCAATATTAACACACTCTATTTATTTGAAGGCCTTGTACTATTTATTTCCTTAAAAGAAAAAAAATGGCATAGGAGAAAAAGCACAGATCTTGCTGCATAACATCTGCGTGTTCAGTTCTCTACTTTATTAGTGTTGTGTGACACTGGGCAGGCTTCCTAATTTCAGAGTATAGATAATACAGAAACAACAAGTTCACAGGTTTCAGTGAGAGACTTTATATACAGTGAGGTATATAACTACATTCAAAGGAGGAAATTGCAGGAACAACTCAGCTACTACTCCTACTCAGATCGTCTCACAAGGGAGACTAACGTGAGCACACTAGAGTCAGGTAGCCAAACCTTGACACAGCTAAGCTACTTTTGGGGTTTTTTTTTTGTTTTGTTTTGTTTTTGAGGCAAGGACTTACTATGTAGCTCTGGCTGGCCTGGAACTCACCAAGTACACCAGGATAACCTTGAACTCACAGAGAACCTTTTGCCTTAGCCTCTGGAGTACTGACCTGCCTTACTACATCTGTCCATATAGTGAACTTCAAACCATGCTTGAAATCCATTTTTATAAGTGAATATACAGTATACTCTGTGGTACTCGTCATGAGTTGGCTTATTGTGTAGCTTATGCTCTGTGGAAGGCACATCTTTTTCCCCTCCTCCTACCCTTATCTCTTATCCTAAGCACATAGGACACAGAGGCAGGTTACCAGAGACCATCACAAATGAATCTGTACAGTGAATTTTCAGTCAGCAGAGAAAACACAGTCCAGTGTACAAAAATGATACTGCCAATGGGCAGCTTGAATAATACTTCTTTTACGGTATTTTTATGGCTCACCATGTTATAAACATTTTCTCATATATGATTTATTTAAAAATGTCACACTGGCCCTAGGAGGAAAGTAACTATTGCTCTGTTACAAGCAGGAATGTATCATATTTGCTCAGCTAACCTGACAAAGTCCAGTATAGAATCAATCCTCTTTCCCATTCTTGCCTGGGATTACTGCATGGACACTTTAGCTGTCCCCCCCCCCCCTTTTTTTTTTCTGACAATTATTACACAGCCTCAACTTTGGTGCTTGTAATTTTAAACTAGAAATGTATTTGCTATGGGAGGTGATAAATTGTATATAAAATTAGTTTACATTGTGATTTTAAACCAAGCAGATAGTGAACGTAGAGCCTTTTCTTGCTTATTCTAAAATCAACTTTTGTCCTCAGTACTAAGGTAGAGTCAGAGCTTGACAGAGAAGTTGTCCTGGAGTTCCTTTTCACCAGTTGATGGTAGACTTTGTTGCAGTCCATAATTGTGGTGCTGCAGGCTTTATTTTCCTGCCTTCCCCACGTGCTAGATATGCACTGTTGCAGAGCAAACCTATAGTCATTTTCTGTCCAGTGCTTGACTATCACTAAGATACTGTTCGTGGCATAACTAGACAAACTAGGAGGACAGTGCTTCTTGCGTCCACCTGTTTATATTACTGTGTCATTTTTTTTTCATGAACAATAGCTTAGGCATGTCTTTCCAGAAAGCTTCAAGGAATTGAGAGAAAAGAGGTTTCAGGATATCCTTAGACGTACTAAAAAAAAAATTGTGTCAGGATGAGCCGAGAGCTCAGCTTTATCCAGATTTCCATGGAGACTGCCATGATTCCCCAGCTCTGTTATTTTACTTTTGAAGAGCCAGGTTCTAGACACATAACACAGCCACAGTCATGTCTGCCTTTCCCCCTGTTCTTCCTTTGTAGATTAGTGTTCTGTTAACAGGGGCAGATACTTTGCATACAAAGCACTGAGAAAAATTGACTGCCTGCTGCAGAATGATGTTCACTGATCTAACCTTTAACCAAATGAGCAAGGTTAGGCATAATAGCCTTTTTTCCAGTGCTCAGAATGCTGCATGTACCTTCATAACCTGATGGTAGGTTACAAAAACATTTTTAAAGCCCATTTTTCTTTGCATTTGACTTTTTTGTCAATACTTGCCCATTTTCCTGTGCTATTTCTTATGTTTCTTATAAAGCAAGTGAAATGAATCATACTTGTATATACTTAAAAGAAAAAAAAAATTTTTTTTTTTTTGACAGGGTTTCTCTATGTTCCCTTGGCTTGGAACTCACTATGTAGACCAGGCTGGTCTGGAACGTACAGATATTCATCCACCTGCCTCTGACTTTCTGCTCTTTGGTGGGGGCGAGGGCCTGAAACAGGGTTTCTCTGTGTGGCCTTGCCTGTGTTGGAATCACTTTGTAGACCAGGCTGGCCTCGAACTCACAGAGATTCAGCTGCCTCTGCCTCTCCAAGTGCTGGGATTACAGGCGTGCACCACTGCACGCAGGTGCTTTCTGCTGTTTTAATTAATTAATGATGACTTTAAAAAAAAGAATCTTTGCTTACCTAATAAAGTTGAAACAAACACACGTAGACCTCTCACACCTGTGTTAAAGTCCTAAAATATTTAAATTGAGGTTATGTCAGGAGTGACATTGTTTTCCCAACACCAGTTTTGTGATTGTGACATTAATGAAGTTTTTTTTTAATCAGTGAAAATACGTAAAAATATATGAGCCATATAAAGGGAATAGACAGCATGGACTTTTAAGTAGCATTGTAGTGCTGTATGCTTATATATCAACATAATATGAAAGTCTTTTCAAGATAAGTGTATTGTTATAGTTCTGCTGTTTCCAGCCTCATGAATAATAAAACATTTTGGATCTTTTGACTGTCAGAGCATGAAGAAAAATGGCCATTTTGATGTTGATATAAAGGGAATCTGCTGCAAATCCTCAGTGCTGTTTTTCATCTCTTCTTAGTAAAATCTGTTGTTTCCAAATGTTGGCTGTCTGTAGCAAGCTGATGTCTTGACTTTTTTTTCCAATAAGAATTTGTGGTTATAATCTAATTTTGACATGAAAGAAGTCATCAAAAATATCTTTCTCTTGTCTCTGCTAAAAATATCTATGTCACAATTAGGGTAAACTTCTTACAAACAATTGGAGAAAATACTGGGAGATGAACAGAGTTCTGGCTTCCTGCATCTTACCTCTGCCCCTCTTCCTTTCTGACATCTTGACTCCATAAGGTTGTAGAATAAAACTTAACTATTAATTTAAAAATTGAAGAAAAAAATAGGCAATTTGGATTATGTTGCTTAACAGACAGTCAGCCTTGGTCGGCTCTACCTTTTAAGAAGTTCTAGTAACTCATTTAGACATGTTTTATCTTTTATATGAGTTTTACACAAATGCTTGTATTGAGTAAAATTAAACAATTTGATGACAAAACATTAAAATGACTCACTTGTATATTTATGTCTGTAGAAACAAGTCCAGGAGTACCATATTTGTTTGGATGTATAAACAAGTCCACATTGATAATTCTTTTTGAGGCTTCTAGTTTTTGAGAAATGAGTAATGGAATGAGATCCAGCATTGTGATTTTGGCTGGCAAGGGTTAATGGGAAACAATGCAGGCACCTGCAGTGAGGCTGGCTTGGCAGAAAATAAGTGTGTAGCACTAAAGTCATCCTCTAGTGTCACAGCAGTGCAAGGAGCTCACAGTTCTTCCTTTTGTTTGTGCTCTTAGTTAGGCATCATGCCTTCAGGTTTTGTAACACTTTAACTAGTAGAATAAACACTGGATTTGCCACTGTAGAGTCACTGATAACTAAGGAAACCAAAAAATACCCATGTTCTTTTGTACCATTTAAAGTATTTACATTGCTTGGACCATGCAGTGCACTCCATATCTGCTGTTAATGGGAATAGTGAAACAAAGTGTTGGTGGGACTCTTATATTTAAAGCTTGTCCTCCCTGCCTTCCTCCCTCCCTGCCTTCCTTCCTTCCCTCACTCCCTTTCTTTTTTTTTGAGACAGGATTTTTCTGCCCTGGTTATCCTGGAACTTACTCTTAGACCAGGCTGGCCTTGAGCTCACAGAGATATGCCTACCTTTGCCTCCCCAGTGCTGGGATTAAAGGTGTTGTGCCACAACTTCTTGGCTTAAAAGCACTTTTACGAGAGAGTAATAAATCTGATTTAGGGCTTAGACAGTCCTTTTGTAGGAATACTTTTTTGGAATTATGTTTTCAAATAATGCATCAAGATTTAAAAAATTGAAAAATCCACTTAATAGCTTAGCAGAATAAGCTTGGTATTAGAAACTTGTATTTACTATCATGTGACATCTCAAATATGTTGTGGTTTTTATTGTTAATCATGTTTAAGTCCATGATTAGGTAGCAGTCTGTAATGAACTGCCTTAAAGAAAAAGCAATCAATAAATAAGAAATATGTTTATTTTATATTTGTAGTTGTAAAATTTTGGCTCAAAAGAAATATTGAATAAACCTCAAAGTAGCTTTTGAGTTCTCATCAATGGTTATTATTTAGTGATTGAGTTTGTTTAGAAGCAATTAATTTTCTTTTTGATCATAAACAATTAATTTCTTTTTTGGTCACACGCAGTATATTTTCAGCTTATCTAACATTATTATATAAGAGCTCCAACTGTTAAAGATTTTGATGAGTTATCAAAATGTCTTTATTGCTATTGTTCCCAGATGTGCTACTTTGTAGTTTGCCAAAGAAAGCAGTGCTGTGTACTTAGTTTGTTTACTATGATGGTGCACATGTTTATTAATAAGATCCTGGATTGATAATCAGAAGCAGTGGTCACTAATCCCTTTGCTGAATTCCTTTTGCATTTTTTGCACAGAATCTGATGACTATGTAAATAATGTGTCCTTAATCTTAAAAAGAAGCAACAAAACCAAATTATAAAATTTTTTGGTAGTCTTATAACTTTACTCAAATGCTGCTTTCTTTTTATTGCTGTTGCTGTTTTCTTAACAACACCCTTTCAGACTGTATCTGTTCCCCTTTATCCTATTTTATTATTAGAAAATGTAATGGTGAAAGACCCTCCGGACTTATTGGACAGGCAGAAATGTCTGAATGCCTTGGCTTCGCTTCGACATGCCAAATGGTTTCAGGTTGGCACTTTGTTATTTCCTTACTGTTTCTGTATAGCCATGTGTAGATTAATTTTATTTGGAACCCCTGTCACTTAGTGTTTTCTGTGCGCTGTATGAAATGGGGATACTTTGTAGCTCATAGAATCATTGTTGGAGTAAATCAGTTCCTTTAGATAAAGTGCATTGAATAGCTTCCATTGTAGTGTGCATGTACCTGTGTGTATGAGCTAGCCAGAGCCCAACTTCAGTGTCATTTCTCAGGAGCTATCCACCTTCCTTTTTTTTTTTTTTTGGAGATAGGGTCTCTCACTAGGATCTGGAAGTCACCAAGTAGGCTAGGCTGACTAGCCAGCAAGTCCCAGGATCATCCTATTTCTGCTTCCTCAACACTGAGATTATAAGTATCTGCCACCACACCTGGCTTCTAAAAAATAGATTCTGAGGGTTGAACTTCTATGCTTGCATCGGAAGCACTTTATCCACTCAACTGTCTCCATGATGTTTTGTTGGCATGTGATTTTTTTTGGCTTATTAGTCTGAATAGTAGATGGTGGCTTGTAAAATGTAACTGTAGAAAAGCCAAATGTTAAGATATAGTTCATGGAATTGGGTTGTCATGCGTTTACAAAAGGAGGTTTTCTAATGTTACTTTTACTCAAAAACCTGCCTTTCTGAACCATAACTGCTATTTTTCATAACTTGACGTTTTGATTTGCTTGAAAGCCAGTAAATTATTTGGTAATTGGTATTCATTTTAAAAAACTTATCCATGATCAATGTATTTCAAATGAGAAATAGATTTCTATAGGGATATTGGAATCATTTTGTTTGTTTTAGGCAAGGGCAAATGGATTAAAATCATGTGTAATTGTCCTCCGCATTCTGCGTGATTTGTGCAACAGAGTACCGACATGGGCACCATTGAAAGGATGGGTAAGTATTTAAGTGTAATTAAAAAACAAATCTGAAGCTATAGCAGAGAAATTGTAGAAATGATGCTTTTATGGAATGGCTATTTTTTGAGTTAGTCAAGGCGTGTATTGTCTGTTTTTGCCTTAGAAATTTATGCAGTTTTATGAAATCTTTTATGAACACAACTTCTTTTATATCTTGTCTTTTGTGTTTTAGAGCTGATATATTTATATAAAGGTTTAAAAATCTATATTTATCTCTCTCTATATATTATCTTTATTTTTTTTTTTTTTTCTGACTTAAAGGCTTTATATCTTTTGGAAGTGCTGTTCTTCTTTTTCAGTCACGAATCACTTGCTGCCCATGATAGCCTTCTTGGGTGGCTCATTGCCTTCAGTGTCATTTTTGTGGAGATTATCTAATAGACTGGTGTCTTTTGAATTTTTCATCAAATGTAGACACAGACCCAACATGTTAGGTTAAGTGCAATGTTACAATATATACTTTAAACTATGCAATTAGGTTGAGTGTAGTATTTGCCTGATATTAATTACTAACTGTGGATATAATATATATTGTAACATTGACTTAATTTGGAAATTATTATGCTTGATTCAGTCCAGATTACAATTTTAAAATCTATGAAAATAATGTAAAGTTACAAAGACCCATTTATAAAATAATGAATAACTGAATATTTGCACACCATCACAAGTTTTCATTTTATCTAATGAAGAGAAGTAGTTCTTTGTTTATTCTAATCATTGCTCTTGGAGCAGGCTATTTGATGAATTTTTTTATGTAGTTGAGTGCTTCCTAACTTAAGTAGAATTTAGATAAACCAATTTGTATCTTGGTTGTTTATTAGCTATTACATATTTGAAAGCTTGTTAATCATAATTATATGGCTAGTGTTTTTAATAAAATCTTTTCAGGGTAATTAAAAAATCATAAAGTTTTTGTCTCATGTTTTCAGAAAATATCTAAAAATACTTGATTTAAAAAATGGTTGAATTAGAGTAGATAATCATGGGGAAAGAGTTAAATGGTTCTTAAGTGCTAGATTGTCTACACTTTTTTGGCTTTCCTTTTAGATAGAAATGTCAGCTCACATTTAACTGGAATCCTTTTAACACTTGGTGCATGTACTAATTTGTAATTTAATATCTTCTAGCCACTAGAGCTTATATGTGAAAAGTCTATAGGTACTTGTAATAGACCTTTGGGCGCTGGGGAGGCCTTGAGACGAGTAATGGAGTGTTTGGCATCTGGAATACTACTTCCTGGTAAGGGTTTCAAACTCTCGAGGCAGAAGAATAAGAAAAATCTCATTTTAGTTAATTTATCTAAACATATGCTAAGTGTTTGTCCTCTGCAGAGGAGAATGGTGTGTAGGAGTTGTATTCTTTGGAATTTTAGCAGCTAGAATGTTTGTGTGTTTTATGTGTACTAACATAAAGGATACTAATAGAAGCTGTCTGCTACGAATTAGAAGTCTGAATTTGGAAATATAAATGCTTATTTTAAAATGAAGTTCATTTTGATTATATTCTAGTATTAAATTTTGAAAAATTAAATATAAAATTCATTTAAATATTAGGATGATTCATCATGCTATTCTAAATTCTTGGAGTAAGACTCAAAATTTTGATTAGGTGACTTTTGTATAAAATAAAGACAGTTAAGAGCTAACACTGCAGATGACAGAATGTCCTTAATATTCCACTTAATTGAGCAGAATTTTAATTCTTCAGTTTTTCCCCCTTTTCTCTTTTGTTATTTTGCTATGTTCTAGACTTTGTTCTAAATTTTTATTATTCCTTGCCTTTGCCAAAGGCGGTCCTGGTCTTCACGATCCTTGTGAGCGAGACCCAACGGATGCTCTGAGCTACATGACCACTCAGCAAAAAGAAGACATCACTCACAGTGCACAGGTATGAGATTGGTATAATATTGTTTGCTTAGAAAGACACCATAACCTTCATTTTAAAAATTGTTCTGTGTGGCTACTTTTCTTGTATCCATAAGTTAGGGAATTCTACCAGTATATAATATCAGTATATAATGCATGTTATTTATGTTAAATGCCATATAAGCTAGTAATGGTTATTGAGATTTGATTAAACATAATGTTTTATTCCTTAGCACGCACTTAGACTATCAGCCTTTGGCCAGATTTATAAAGTGCTGGAGATGGACCCTCTTCCATCTAGTAAGCCTTTTCAGAAGTATTCCTGGTCAGTTACTGATAAAGAAGGTGAGTATGAAAGCTTTGTTTCTGTTTTTTAACTAGAGTTGATAGTGGTGGTGTGCACCTTGTTTAAGGGACTTAATGCCTTGTCCATCCATGCTACCTCTTTTCTTCTTAACTTAGTTGGCTTCTATCCCAAACATCGGTGGCATCAGTTGGCTGTCTCATTTGTTCTTATTAGTGCTTAGCTTTTTTTTTCCTGTGTTAGATTTTGTTACTAGATCGACGTAAGGACCATACTTTAGGTCTAAGGAGAGGAGGTAAACCATAAGCCATCACTGGTCAGTGTGATGAATTTCATGATGCTTGAGGGTGGTTTATAGAAAGAAAGAAACAAAAATACAAGGGATGAGAAAAATGTATTGGAAAATTCATGCCTGTACTCATTGTTGTGTGACAAAACTTCCAGTGTAGGATAAACATACTCAACTTCTCGCTCCAGATAGGGAGCCCACGGCAGAGCAAAGTACAGACGCCATCTCAGTCCAGCTTGGTGAATCGGTGAATTTTATTGGGGTTACTTACGGTAATGTGGGTGAGTGGTTACCTACAGGAGCAAAAGTGACTCACAGGTATCTGCATCATCAATGCCCACCCCAGCACAGGTGATCGATCGCTCATGAAAAGCACACTTAGCTACAGGCAGCACAACAGGTTGGAAAGTCTTTCTAGTGCCTCCGTTTTTCCAAATCCCTTCCAGGCAGCTCGTCTTGAGAGTCTTCTTCACAGCTGGCCTCTGCTTACCCGGCAGGGGTGGGGTCTGGTGGGTCTAGCTGGCCACTTCCAGGGAGCGCTTGAAGCTAATAATCTGTTGTTGTTCACCTCCCTGCGTCAGGCCCTTCCCTGCAGGATGCAATGCTTTAGTCTGGGAGAGTACAAACTCATCTACTCTGATTAGGATATCAGAGCAATGGCCACTTCCAGTAGTGGAATTCTAATTATAGCTCTGCTATGTACTAGTTTGAGGCCTTGACAACGATTTTCTTTCTCTCAGGAGAGCTATTACCATCTCCCCCCCCCCCTTTATTTAAATTCTGGTGTCAGATTAAATTGTCTGAGAACACATGCTCAAACATGAATTTGTTTACTCTGTGTGCCCTCACTGTCCTCCAGAAAGCATTTCATGGTTTTGTATCTTCCCATCAGTCAGAAGAAGGATAGGTTATTTGGTACTTGATATTCTTTATTTAAGATGTAGCCTATCTCCTACAATTGATGTTTCAATAATTTTGGTATTACAAGGATAGTACTCAATGTATTTATTTGGACAGCATATTATGTCTAGTTTTAGTCTACAAAATCAAAATTGTTGCTTAGCTGGCTGTGGCAGAACAGAACCACAATCCCAGTACATGCAAGGCGGAGGCAAGTGCTTTAAGTGTGTGAAGCCAGCTGGTCTTCAAAACCAACAAAATACAAAGCTATTATATGAAAATAATGAGACTTTTGAGAGGAAGGGTGTTTTTTTATGAAGGCAGCGTCCCAGAAGATCCTATGATGTCTCTTGTCTACTGGAATAGTCTTTTATATTCTGTTTTTATACTTCTGTTTCTATTTCTATTACATTACATATGGACATGTAGTTTTTAAACTAGGCCTCAGCAACTTCAGCACACAGAGTAGTAGTGGTTCTGAGAATCACTGCTTTATATTGTAAGCTGCTGAGGAAAGAAGTGCTCAGTATATCCTGTAGGAGGAGAATACTTGATTCTTGTTGGTGATAGTCCTGGAAAAGACATGTCCCTGTGATATCAGACATTTTCCATAAACTGGATGAAGTGACTAAAAAGTTTAAATATATTATTTGTGATTAATAACATTTTTTTATTCCAGTCACTTAATTCATAGTAGTAGTACTCTTCCCCCCAGTAGGTAGTAAAACTATATCTATTGGTATGTTACTTAGGGTCTTTTTAATTTTAAAATGTAAAGATCTTAGTAAGAATTTGAAAACTGCATGTTTGTCAACACACAGCATAAAACAACCAGAGAAGCAGTTATGTGTTAGTTGTCACTTCCTAGCTGTATGACTAGGCAAGACAGTTAACTACCATGTCCTATGGCCAAAAGATGATCTCTCTCACAGTTTGATGCTTTAATCACTAGGCTTCCTGATGTTTACATTTAAGTTTGTTCCTATAATTTTTTTCCTTCACATAGAATATTCTTTTTTAAATAGTGTTTTTATTAATTCTTTGAGAATTTCATAGAATGTAATTTGGTCATATTTATCCTATTCCAGTTCCCTCACTTCCCTACCCATCCAACTTGATGGTCTCTTCTCTCATGCTTGTTCTCTCTCCACCCCTTCCTTCCTCTCTCCTTCCTTTTTCCCCTTTCCCTTTCCTCCTTTCCCTTTCCTCCTGTCTTGCCTCTCCTTGTCTCCTTCTGTATCAAGTCCAGTTTGTATTGGCCAATGACTCCTGTGCATGGGGCTTGCAAAGGAGTGTGGTCTGTATACCAGGTGTGACACCATTGAAGAAAATGGACTTTCCCTCCTCCAGCAGCAGTCAGTTGCTGATAGAGATGGTACTTCATGCCTTCCTCTTCTCCTCCATGCTGGGGTTTTGTGTAGCTTGATCCTGTTTGTGTAGGCCTTATACGTTTGTCACAATCCCTTTGGTTCCATATGTGCCTTTGCCTATTGTAGCTGGGAGACACCATCCACGACCTCAGGCTCTAATCTTTCCACCCTGTTTTCTACATAAATCTCTGAATCTTGAGGTGGGTGGTTCTGATAATAGACATTTTAGGGCTTGAGAATTCTAAAGTCTCTGAATGTTGACCACTGGTGGGTCTCTGTTACTTGCTGTGTATTGCAAGGAAAAGCTTCTGGGATGAGAGTTGAACAGTGCACTAATCTGTGGGTATAACAGTAATTCATTAGGAGTTGTTTTATTGCTATATCTGTTTAGGAGAATAATAGTAGGTTTTCTGCTAGGGATGTGATCTGTCTAGCCACAGGTTCTTTGACATGTTGACAGTGTCAGATGTGGGTTCCATTTTGTAGAGTGGGCCTTGCATTGAAATTGATTGATTTATTTTAGTTTTTTGAGACAGAGTTTCTCTGTGTACTTTTGCTGTCCTGGACTTGCTTGGTAGACCAGGCTGGCTTTAAACTCAGTGATCTGCCTTCCTCTGCCTCCCAGAGTGCAGGGATGAAAGGCCTTGCACCACCATGCCTGGCTTTCTGTTGAATTTTAAAAGGTGGCTGTTTAGTCTCATAATGTTTGTGCAACTGTTGAACCATGGGACATGTTTTGCCAGGCCATTTGTTACTGTAGCTCAGAGTATATTGTAGTTTGCAGCTGGGTGATTTTGATGATTACTTTTTTCCCTTATGATCATGTGCATAGCACCTTCCAGCACTATGAAAGCTGTGTAGTAGTGATGAAGCTTCTAGTTGAGTACCAGCTAGATTTCTCCATGTTCTTTGACTCAAGTATGTGTCTCTTCAGCAATAGTGTCTTATCCTCCAGTTCTGGAGGGAAATCAATAGCACTGGCAATAACTATAATGTGTTTAGGGGGTCTTTGAGACCCACATTGGCTAACAGCCCAAAAGAAGTAACTCATTTCTGGTGCTGGGGGTTTTATTCAATTAGTACGTGCTGTCTAATTGGGTTATTGTTCCCCATTATACTGTAACTCTATTTGAACTATTTTTATATGTGTATGTCTTTTAGGAAGCTTTTACAGGAGCAGTGCCTTCAGTGTGAGTTATCCCTTCCCGTATTCCCTCCTCTTCCCGCCCCTTCCACCTCTTACCTCCTTTAATCCCTCCTGTCTTGTTTTTCCTTCCCCCTTTATAACACTGCATTCTATCTCCCTTTCATTGAAAGATCACCTCCTCTCTAATGGTTCTTACTAGTTATCTAAATAACCTCTGGGGTATTCCAAGTGAAATAGATGTATCTAAAGCTTAAAAGCCAATATCCACATATGAGAGAAAACATGTGATGTTTGTCATTCTCTGTCTCTGTTACCGCTCTCGGGATGACTGTTTCTAGTTCCATCCATTATATGCAAATGCCTTTTTTTTAAACAGTTGAATACTATTTTGTTTTGAAAATATACCATATTTTCATTATCCATCAGTTGCTGGCCATCTAGGCTGTTTCTAATTTCTGGCTATTATGAATAGTGCAGCAACAAACATGGATGAGTAAATATGTCTGTAGTAAGACAGTGAGTCCTTTGGATATAGCCCGAGTGGTGTAACTGGATCTAAAAGCTTTCAGCTTTTAGAGGAAACTATACGTTTTTCACAGTGGCTGTGTCAGTTGCACTCCTACCAGCAGTGAAGAACTGTTTCTTTCTTTTTTTTTTTTAAACTAAATTTTAAGCATCTGCTGGTCATCTATATTTTTGATCTTGGACAGTCTCATTGGGATAAAATTAAATCTGAAGGTAGTTCTAATTCACATTTCCTTGATGGCCAAAGGTGTTAAACATTTTTTAAAAAGTGTTTCTAAGCTACTTGTGTGATCTTTTGAGAACTCTGTTTAGTTCTGTGCCCCATTTTACATATTTTCTTGATGTTTAGTGTTTTGAGTTTTTTGTATGTTCTAGATATTAACACTCTTATCAGATGTATAGTTGCTAAAGGTTCTTTCCCCATACTGTAGGTTGCCCCTTAATCAAATGATTGTCCTTTGCTTGTTTCATGTGGTCCTGTTAGTCAGTTGTTGGACTTACTGTGTATACTATCAAGGTCTGGTTTAGAAAGTTCTTTCTGTGTCTGTATGGTCAATCATATTCCTTTCTTTATGCTCTATCAGATTCATAATTCTTTGAAGAATTATGTTGGGATTTTTGTCGGAGATTATATTAAATATGCAGATTGCATTTGGTAGGCTAGTCATTATCACAATATTAACCAATGCATGAGCATGGGAAGTTTTCCATTTTCTAGTCTCATCTGTGATTTCTTTTTTTTTTCAGTGTCTTTTACTTTCATATTTAGGGTTTATTCCGAGATTGTGTGTGTGTGTGTGTGTGTGTGTGTGTGTGTTTCTGTGTGTGTGTGTGCACGTGTGCGCGCCCTCTAGGGCATGCTTATTTTTATTTAGGAAGGCTATTGATTTGTGTGTTTTAATTTTGTAACCTGCCAGTTTGCAGAATGTATTTATTGAGCTATAGAAATTTTCCTGGTGGCATCTCTAGGGTCTTTTATGTATAAAATTATATTGTCTACAACTGTGGTTACTTTTTTTTTTTTTTTTTTTAACATCTTCCTTTATTTGTATCTTCTTGCTCTTCTTCAGTTGTCTTACTGCCTTAGCTAAGACTATGAGCAATATATTGAATGGCACTGGAGATAGTTCTCTTGTTCCCAATTTTAGTGGAAATACTTTGGGTTTATCTCTGCTTAGAATGATGTGGATTGTTGTAAAATGTCTTTATTGTGTTGTAACCCAACTTTTATCATGAAGAAGGGATGTTAGATTTTGGTAAAGGCCTTTTCTGCCTCTAATGAGATGATCATGTGGTTTCTGTCCTTTAGTCTATTTATATGGTGGATTATGTTTATTGATTTACATATGTTGAAACATATTTACAGCTCTTGGGTGAAGCTGACTTAATCATTGTTGATATAGTGGTCTTTTTGATACATGCCTGTATTCCTCTTGCAAATATTCGATTGAGGACTTTTACATTTATATTCATCAGAGATATTTTAGCTTACCATTTTTGTCTTTTGTTGGGTCTTTGTCTGATTTTCAAAATACTGATTTGTAAAGAGAATTGATAAATGTTCTTTCAGTTTCTATTTTGTGAAAATTTTTGAGAAGTGTTGGTGCAGTATCTTAGGATTCTCTGAATTTGCTCAGTGTGTTGTAATAGCTCCCTTTTCATTTCTAATTACAGTTAAAATATTTTATGTGTGTGAGTGTTTATTTTTGTGTGTTAATTTTGCATGTATGTCTGTGTATCATTCACTTGCCATTGGAGCCTCTGAATTTGGAATTATGGATGATTGTGAGCCACTACCGTAGTACTGGGGAACAAAATCCAGGTCCTTAGTAAAAGCGACTGGTGTCCTTAACCTCTGATCTGTCTTTCCAGCTCTCCTCTCTAGATTTGGGACATCTCTTCCTTCTGGCTAATTTGGCTAAAGGTTTGACAATTTTGTTTTCTCCTCGGCGCCCCCCCCCCCCCCCCCCCCCCCGAATCTGTTTATATCATTGATTCTGTGTTGTTGCTTTTCTGTTTCATTAGTTTCAGCCATGTGTTGATTACTTTTTCCTGTTTACTCTCTGGGTACTCATGCTCTTCTTAAGAGATCTTTCCTGGTTTCTTGATTGGCACCTAGTGCTATGAACTTTCCTCTTAGGGTTGCCTTCATTGTGCCACATAGATTTTGGCATGTTGATATGCGGTGTTTTATTTTGGTTCAGTAAATCCCATTCCCCACCTCCCCACCCCAACCCCAAAAACACACACACACAAGTACACACTCTGTAGCCCTGGCTTTCCTGGAACTCTGTAGGTAAACCAGGCTAGCCTCAAACTTCCCTCCCCTTCCCTCCCCTCCCATTTTTGTTTTAGTTTTTTTGTTTTTCCCAGAGACAGGGTTTCACTATGTTCTGGGCCTCTCTTTGTAGACCAGGCTGGCCTCAAATTCACACAGATCTGCCTGCCTCAGGCATAAGCTTGCCTGCCAGCAAATGTCCTTCTTGATTTCTCCCTTGACTCAGTTTCATTCAGTATTGTGTTGTCTTGTTTTCATGAGTTTGTCTACTTTCTGCCATTTTTATTGTTGTTGAAATTCAGCTTTATATCTTTGAGACCAGGTGTAGGATGCAGGATATTCAGATTTCCTATATTTGTTGAGATTTACATTATGTTCTATATATGGTCAATTTTGGAAAAAGTTCATGGGCTGCTGAGAAGAAAGTGAATTCTTTAGTGTTTGCATAGAATGTTTGTTAGGTCCATTTGATTTATGATGTCATTTTAACTTAAGAGTTTCTGTCTTTATTTTGTGTCTTGATAACCTAGGGGTGAGAGTGGGACATTGAAGTGGTACACTTTTACTGTTAGGGTCGGTCTGTGAGGGTTAGACTTTCTTTTATGAAGTTGAGTGCCCCTTTGTTGTGTAAATGTTTAGAATTGTAATAGCCTCTTGGTGGATTTTTCCTTTAATGAGTGTGAATTGCCTTTTCCCATCTGTTTTGTCTAGTTTTAGTTTGAAGGCTGTTTTGTTAGTTATTAGAATAACCTGTTTGTTTCTCAGTTCTTTCCTTTTACCGAAAAGTTGTGTCTTTAATGAGGAAGTATGCTTCTTGTAGACAAAGAAAAGATTCATTCTGTTTTCTAGTCCCTTTGTTAGTCTGTTTTTGTTGGTAAGTTGATATTGTTGCTATTTAGAGTTACTGTGGAGTAGTGTTTATCAAATTTTAAAAAAGATTTATTTATTAATATATATACAGTTCTCTGCCTGTAGGAAGAAGAGGGCATCAGATCACATTATATATAGATGGTTGTGAGCTATCATGTGCTTGCTGGGAATTGAACTCAGGACCTCTGGAAGAGCAGACGGTACTCTTTTAACCATTGAACCATCTCTCCAGCCCCCCCACCCCCCACTTTTTTTTTAATGTATTGTGTTTTTTTGTTTTGTTTTTTTTTTTGGTTTGTTTGTTTTTTTTTAATGTATTGTGGTTTTTTTTTTGTTTTTTTTTGTTTTTTTTTTAACTTCTTATGGCTTACTGTTCTGGGATTATTTGTTCTTTTCATCTCTTGGTTATGTTTAATCTTCTCTTCAGACAAAATTTCTTCTCGTAGCCTCTGTTGAGTTGGCTTAGTAGATATGAATTCCTCAAAAATGTTAAAAATTAATTTATACTTTACATCCCCTTTTTCAGCTTCTCCTGATTCTCTCCCCCCACCCCCACCCCGATCCCCATCTCTTAGTCCTCAGAAAGGGGGAGCTCTCTTCCCTTAACAACTGATCCCAGGCTATCAAGTCTCTTCGGGACTCCCTGTATCCTCTTCCTTTGTGGCTTGACAAGGCTACCTTGCCCAGGGGGAGAATAGTAGGCAACAGCAAGTAGATCCATATTTATCAGCCTGTACTAAAGTCCAAGTGGATCAAAGACCTCAACATAAAACCAGACACACTAAATCTACTAGAAGAAAAAGTGGTGAAGAGCATTGAACTCACTAGCACAGGACAACTTCCTGAACAGAGAACAAACAGCTCAAATTTGTTTTAGTCATGAAGCATTTTTATTTCTCTCGTTCAGTTGTAATAGATCATTTTGCTGGGTATAATAGTTGGGTGGACATCTGTGGTCATTCAGAACATGTACAACATTAGACCAGGACTTTTTTGCTTTCAAAGTCTCCACTGGAAAATCAGTTGTTATTCTCATGGGCCTGCTTTTCTATGTGACTTGGTTTTAAAATCCTTTCTTTGTCCTGCATATTTAGTATTTTTTATCATACATGGCCCTCCTCCCAAAGTCATGTTTGGTTTTCTGTATGCCTCTTGATAGCATCTTTTTCCTTAGATTTGGGAAATTTTCTTTTACCTTTTAAAAAAAAAAATATTTCCTATGCCTTTGGCCTGGGTTTTTTTCTCCTTCTTTTATACTTTGTATTCATAGGTTTGGTCTTTTCATAGTGCTCCAGATTTCTTGGATAATTTGTTTGGGTTTTTAGTTTAACCTCTTTTTTTTTTTTTTTTTTTTTTAAAGCTGAATGATTCATTTCTTCTACCTCATCTTTCAGTCATGGTATTTTTCCCTTCCACTTGATCCAGTCTGTTGGTAAGCCTTTCCCCTGGCTTTTTGTTAAATTTCCTGAATCTTTCATTTGAAGTTTTATTTGTTTGGCTTTTCTTTTCAGAGACTATATATTAAATTGTGTTTTCATTTAACTTTTTTTTTTTTCAGTTTTTATTCAGATATGTATCCATATCAGTTTTGAGCTTGAATGTATTCATGCTATTTTTGAAGTCCTTGTTTTGTGCATCAGTGAAGTTGATGGGTATTAATTTCTAGAAGAGGCATAATGTGTTGGTTGTTCTTGTTTGTGTTTTTGTGATGATATCTAGGCAGCTGGAGTTAGACTGTTTGTTTGTGGTGTTTAGGATACCTCGTCTTGCCTTTGTTGGATAGGTGTTTGGATCTTTGTTCACTGTTATTCCAACTTGTCAGGTTGGGGATCCATTGAATGATTCTTAGACTTCAGTATTAAAGTGACTTATTTTGAGTGGGGTTTTGGATAGGTGGGCAGGAATTGACTCTGGGGCCCTCAGCTAGGGTTCTAGGTTGCAGAGGGGAAACTGTCGGCCAGAAAGGTCAGTGGAATAGCTCTAGGAATTTCTATTTCGAGTTCTGGTTCAGATTCTGGGTTTGAACATCATGCGGTTACAGGCTGGCTCAGTGGCTGAGGTGGGTGGTTTCGGGAAAGGATTCTATTTATGTGATTTTAAATTTCAATTTCAATATTATAATGTTTTTCTCTCAAATTCCAGTTCCCTAACATATACTTTATTTTCCCTGTACCTTAGCCCTTTGCTCTAGAGACTGTGTGGGCTAGTCTTTAGCAATGGAAGAAGTCCCTGAATTCTCTTCATGGTTTCACTTCTGTCTTCACTGTATATCCTCTGGCTTATCATTATGACCACTCCCTGCAATACATAGAGCTTCTGATCTTGATTCTGCTTACTGTGTCTTCTGTCGATTGTTTTAATTAGTTGAAATTCATTTTCTATTGCTGAACATGGCTGTAGAAAAAACACATCTTGACTGCTCTCCTCCCTTTAAGCATTTTCCTTATGGGGACTGTTTGTGTTGTCTATACTTCTGTACAAGTGGAAGAGTTGTCTCATAGCACTCAAAAGCTCTTTAACATCTCTCATTCCATAATTCCTCCTCTCATTGCATGATCTGCATGCTTCTCTCTTTTTAGAGCAATATGTCTGCAGGTGACTGGACATATTCTCATCTTCTGTCTTCCATCTTTCCAGTATCTTATTTGATGATCAGCCTTTTTGCTTGTGTAGTATGTTGTATCTCCTCTGCAGCCCCCCATCTTTTTCTAACTTTTTCCCTGTGAATTGAGCTTATTCTATCAGGCTTTCTTCTTCATTGCTACTCAAGTATTACCCGTGACCTTTCCTTTACCACATTCAGTAGTTTGCTTTGAGCACTTTAAACATTTTATGTATTTGGCTGTTTTGCCTGCTTGTGCAACACATGCATGCTGGGTGCCTGCTGAGACCAGAAGGAAGGCATTAGCGCCCCTGGATCTGGAGCGATAGTTGGCTGCTATGTAGGTGCTGAGAATTGAACTTAGGCCTTCTGGAAGAGCAACTGGTGCTCTTAACCACAGAGTTAGCTCTCTAGCCCTTCAAATAATTATTTTTTAAAAAAGTTACTTATATAATCACTGCCATGGTTAAGAAACAGAATTTGTCTGTTTTTCAGGTGTCATCTGTGAATCCCACCCTGTTATGTTCTTGCCATGTGAATTATTAATCTGGATTTTTGGACAGTGTTTTCCTCCATTTTCTAGCTTTTCCTCCTGAGTATCCTTTTTTCAATAATTTTGTTTTATTTGCTTTAAACTTTCTAGAAACTGAGCTATACTTGTGGCTTTAATCTTTTTGTCCAGTATTGTTTGAGATTTTAGGTGTTGTAGTAGCTTATCTTATAGTCATCTATAGTATCTATACTTTTGAAGAAGTTTTAGGTTATTTAGTATTTCTCAGCCATCCACTGAATTGTTACAAGTACTTTCATGCATGCCTTTTGAAGTGTTGTCTTGGAAATTTTTTTTTTTTCCCCCCTCTGAGAGGGTTTCTCTGTGTAGCTTTGGCTGTCCTGGACTCACTTTGTAGACCAGACTGGTGTCAAACTCAAGTGATCCGCCTGCCTCTGCCTCCTTGAGCACTGGGATTAAAGGCGTGCACCACCATGCTCAGTGTGTCTTGGAAATATTATAGGCAACAAGTGACCTAGAAATTTGTCCTGTACACCAGTTTTCCCTTCTTCCAGCAAAGCATGACAGCTCCTACGGCCCTCTATTCTCAACATGTGCTATTGCTGGACACTTTTGTAACATGAAACGCTGCTTTTCTTTTGCATATCATATGATCACTTTCTCTTGGCTCTTTGAGCCAGCTTCTCATTTATATTTGTTTATTCTTCTTTGACTTTCTGAATTCTAAATATTAAAAATATCCCAGCATTCAATCTTCAGCCTGTGCCTTTATTTGCGCTTGATTCATTTAGTCTTCTGTCTTGAAATTCCTTCTTTTACCAAAACTGGCCCTAAAGTTGTACTTCTATTTTATTAATAGTCCTCCAATCCACAGTGCCTTTACATCATCATCACATGAATTGTCTAGCTTAATAACAGCTCAGACCTAAGATACCTAAAATATAACCTTAAAAAAAATCTTCATTTTTATTTTATGTGCATGAGTATTTTGCCTGCATATATATCTGTGCACCATTATGCTCCTGGTGCTTATGGTAGTTCAAAAAGGACACCAGGTTTCCCTGGAGTCACTGTGTACGTGCTGGGAATCAAACCCAGGTCACCTGGAGGAGCAGCCAATGTTCTTAATTGCTAAGCCATCACTTCAGCTCTTTTATCCTCTGTGTCTGTTCTTTTTCCCAGGCACTGGACATTTTTTTTTATCTTCTGTATTTGGCCAAAATTTTGAGTCAATATTGAGACCTGCTTTTACAATTCTTAATGATACCCAGTACTTTTATAGGTGGTCAGGGTCTGGGCCAAATGTTTAGAGGTTCTTGGATATTTTATCCATTGAAGGTAAGTGTTCACACAGACTAGCAAAAGAAGTAAGACAACTTTATTTTGAGCAAAGATGTACAGATCAGAGGAATACACTGCTAAAATTGACTTATGCATAAACACACTTAAGACCACAATTGTGGCTTCTTAAACACCTTTTACGCTGTTTAGGAAAAAAGAGTTTGGTTATAAATGGGCATAGTTTGGGTGGTACTGTATTTTGACTAATAGATCCTCCTCCTCCTCCTTCTTTGGTACTGTTCAGGTCCCTTCCCAAATACTTCTGGTTTTAATTATATGCACACCCACTTATGCATAGCATAAAATAGTAATGAGGTGATTCACCCTAAAAGTTTGCCAGAAGTCATAGTTTTACCTTGCTTAGCACCCAAATCAGTTCAGGCTAAATCAGTTCTTCTGTTCTTGATATTTGTACATGTTGGGAATACACTTGAGTAGAATTCGTCTAAATTTAATTGCCACTAGGGGTGAAGAAATTTAAAAAGTGTGTGTGTGTGTGTGTGTGTGTGTGTGTGTGTGTCTGTCTGTCTCTGTGCATATGCGCATAACCAAAACCAAATGGAGCCCTAGTTACCGAAAACTATCTCCTATGAGTACCTGCATCACTGTTATATAGCATGTTGTAATTAGTCTCCACCACTGTGGCCAAGTTCTTTGAGGACAGGGGTATATTTGTCCCTGATACATGTTAAGTACTTAAAATTGCCTTATTTTGTAAATGCTGAAAATCTCTGCTATTGAATATATGCATGCATGCATTTATAATAGAAATAAGAGATGCTGGCTTTTGAGTATACTTGCGAGGATTAAGTTATTACATGTAATGGATTTAAGGATGATACTAGACCTATGTGGGTAACATTTATGAAAAATATTTTGCCTCAGAAGTGATCTGATTACTAAACCATGAAGGTTAAAATGATTGCTTTTTATAAATGTAAACCTGTGTTTTCCCTGATTATTGTGATCAGCCCCAGGTACTTGAGCTCTTTTCCAATGCCAGGGCTGATCAGATGAAGTCACAGAACTCTATCCATGTAGCTTACATACTTAAATTAATGTATTTAGCCAGCTTATAATTTCTAGTCAATTAAGGAGCTGCTTTTAATATAAGCTAATGCGTAGGAGAAAGGTTGAATAAACATAGTTCCTTTTTAAAGCTCTAGAAGACTGACATACTTAGAGTTGTATGTAAATGAGACACTAACACTGAGCAGATGCTACTATTTTGGTGGAGAACATTAAGATCGAGCTGACTGAAAAGTCCTGGACTCAAACAGTTGCTCACCTCAGTGATTATGCCAGGGGACAATAACTTTTGATACTGAGAAAATACAGAACTTCACTGTTGTTGCATATTTTCCCTAGAAGTATCTAGAAATCTTGTTTCATGAATATCTTGAACATAACTTTTCTTAGGAGAAGTCCTGTTAACTGATATTTAAGTTGAAGACAGAATTCATTAATGTTCTGGGACAATCTGGAGACTTTTCCTCTCTTTCTCTTTGAAACTTGAACAGCAAAGCTCCTACTTATGCTTGGGAGCATTGCTAACTGGCTGCTTCTTCCAACATTTGTATTAGTACCAGTTAGTTTAGGTTTCTTTCTATTATGTTGTTCCTAAGTCTAATGTTAAAATACTTTTTAAGATAGAAGCCAAGTAGAAAATACCTTGGAAATGCAGTTAAGGATACACAAAATGTATATGCAAATAGACAATAATACACAATGTTCTTCTGACTAAGTAGGAAGTTGATAATGGGAGAAAAGCCTCAGAAAATTATAAATAAAATCTTGCAGAAGACATAATTTGATGATCAGATTTAAAAAACATAAGAGTTTAATAATTAGCCGGGCGTAGTGGCGCATGCCTTTAATCCCAGCACTCGGGAGGCAGAAGCAGGTGGATCGCTGTGAGTTCGAGGCCAGCCTGGTCTACAAAGTGAGTCCAGGATGGCCAAGGCTACACAGAGAAACCCTGTCTCGAAAAACCAAAAAAAAAAAAAAAAGAGTTTAATAATTGACAATGATAAAAGCAATTTAGAAATACTTAAAAAGATAGATGAATTTTTTCTAAAGGTCACTGCTTTTAATCATCTGATACATAGATGGCAGACTTTCTGTTCATGCTTATAACCGATGCTAATATATTCCATTCTAGTCTGTTTGGTCTCTGTACTGAAATACCTTTGACTGGGTAACTTAGAAGTGACAAAGGGTTATTACTCACAGTTATGCAAGCTGGAAGTCTAAGCTCAAAGCTCCAGCAGAGTTGATGTTTGGGTGTCTGGTAATGGACCTTTCCTCTTTCCTTTTTTGTTTTCTGAGACCAGATCTCACTCTGTACTCTGGCTGCTCTGGAATGCACTATGCAGAGCAGGGTGGCCTCAAAGTGACTGCCTGTCTGTGCTTCCTGAGTACTGTGCTATCACTGCCCCAGCACTTGGTAATACCCTGTTTCTAACAGATTGCACCTTATGTCTTCATATTATGGAGGAGGCAGTCTCTTTCAGACATATTTTACAAGCTCACTAATGTTCGTTAAGATTTTGCTTCTCATCATTGCAATAGGGGATTAAGATTCAGCATATGGATTTTAGGAAGACAGAAGCTTCCGGATTGTAGCATAGACATAGACATGTGCATACCTTGTTTCAAAAGAACATTGCACATTCTAGATTATAAAGATGGTACTTTAATTGATCACTGAAAACTTCTTTCTGAGATTTTTACACTCGAATGATTATATAGGATCATTGTTTTAACTGACAGTGAAGATCTGTAATTGTTTGTAGGTGCTGGGTCTTCAGCTCTAAAAAGGCCATTTGAAGATGGATTAGGGGATGATAAAGATCCCAATAAGAAGATGAAGCGAAACTTAAGAAAAAGTATGTAAATCCTTATTCTTATTGTGGTAACTAGAAGGTTTATAGCTTCAGAAAAATAAGAAAAGAAGAGTTTAATTGACCTAGGATTTTAAGAATAAACCTTAGTTGACAAAATTGGTAATTGAAGACATTAGAGTTTCTAGGTTTCATTACTGAAGACATCAGTGCTCACAAATGCATTAACATGACATTATTTTTACCATCCTATTATTATGAAAAATTTGAAGACTACTTATGGGGTGAATTTGTATTTGTATTTCAAAACTACTAAATTTTTAAACATGTGAAAGACCTAAAAACATTCTTTAGATTTATGTTACGGCTATGAATATTTTGCCTCCATGTATGTATTTGTACCATGTGTATGTCTGGTGCCTGCAGAGATCAGAAGAAGGCATCAGGTACCTAGCAATGTAGTTACAGGTGTGGTGAGCCTCCATGTAGGTGAGGTACTGAACCCAGGTCTTCTGCAACAGCAGCAAGTGCTCTCAACTGCTAATTCATCTTTCCAGACCATCACATGGGGGGATTTATAGTGATTAATAGGTGTTACAGGTGTACAGTTTGGAGCAAAATGGCTTTCTAGTTAATTTTAAATCTGATTTCTCTTTCTTTCATAGTTCTGGATAGTAAAGCAATAGACCTTATGAATGCACTAATGAGATTAAATCAGATCAGGCCCGGGCTTCAATATAAGCTTTTGTCACAGTCTGGCCCAGTCCATGCCCCAGTCTTCACAATGTCTGTAGATGTGGATGGCACAACATACGAAGCCTCAGGACCATCCAAGAAAACAGCAAAGCTTCATGTGGCAGTGAAGGTACAGTATTTTTACTGACTTCCTTTGTTTTGTTCTGGTAAGTGCTTACCCATGTCTTTAAGGCTTTAAGGACAGTAATGTAGAAGCTTTTTCACCTATGGATCACATTTGCTGTTGTGACATAATATTTGTTGATTGTATGCAATTTAGAAAATAAAGGAAAGTAAATCTGTCAGCATACTTGTGAGGGAAAGGTAATATTTATACATGATACATTATTCATGGTGATGCCCTGTTCTTGAGAATTTTTATAGGGAATAATATTGAAGATTTTGGAACAATCATGCATATAGGAAATTCTCAAAAAAAAAAAAAAAAAAAAAAAAAAGAATCTCTCAATAAATACATTTTATTTATTGTAGACTAATGCCAAAATGTCACACATCATGCATGTGCATTGAAGACTGATTTTTACTTAAATTCTGTCATGTAAGAGTGTATGGTGTAGTGGAGTGTGGTGTCGCACACCTTTAATCTCAGCACTTGGGAGGCAGAGACAGGCAGATCCCTGTGAGTTCCAGGACAGCCTAGTCTACAAAGTGAGTCCAGGACAGTCAAGACTACACAGAGAAACTCTGCTTGAAAACAAACAAACAAAAGAGTATATGGTGTAAAATAGAATTAGTCTGTTTTCATGGACATTACATTTGCTAAAATACCATTAATGTAGAGGAAACACTATGCTAGATGCTAAGTTAAGCGTTATGGAGTTTAATGTGAATAAGATGGAGATAGATATAATGAATATATGGAAAGTATATTGTATGTTAGATAGTGATTAAAAAAGAACTGTAGGAAAATAGTAGCAATATAAAAAATATTCTGCCTTGTTTATAAGTTTGGTGCTTAGGTGTGATGAGGGCATGATTTTTGAGACTGTGAATAGAACCCAAGACATCAGACTAAAAAAATGTTAGGAAACTGTTCTAGTTGTTTTCTATTGCTGTGATAAAGACCATGACCAAAATCAGTGGGAGCAGGAAAAGGTTTATTTCAGCTTACAACTTACATACAGTCCATCATGAAGGGGAGGGAGGGCAGAAACCTAGAGGAAACAACTGAAGTATAAGCTGCTTGCTGATTTGCTCCCCTGACTTTCTCAGTTTGCTTTCTTAAATATCCCAGGGGTGGCTTGCCCCCATTGGTCTAGGCCTTCCCACATCAAACATTTTTGTTTTTCAAAGCCCACAGACTTGCTGACAGACTTCTTATAGAGACATTTTCTTGATTGTGTCAAGATGACAAAAACAAAACAAAACTCACTAGTGCAAATGAGCTGTACTGTATACTCAGAGAATGAACCACAAATTTAAAACTAAATTCTATAGCAAGTGAGACAAAAAAGCTTGTGAAATAAACTATGGCAAAAGACCAGTCAGTTGGTTTCTGAGAGCCACAGTTGTATTGGTATAAGGGTTAAGTGGGCATTTCTTCTTGGGTAGATCTTCACAAAATAGGATGCTAGTGTCTCCTTTTACTGTATGATAGTGGCTTTATAGCAAGTTGCAGTTCAGTAAAATTGGCAGGTATCTTGGTATAGTGGCAGTTTTTTTTTTAAATGCAGTGTATTAGATGATATTTTTATTTGATGCTGTGATACAATACTATACCATGATGGATTATTTTAACCTAACTTGGTAAACATGGGGGGCTTGTAGCCTTATGGTTTCTCAGTTTGCTCTTTTACACATTTTAGAGGTGTGTAAGCACACATCTTAAACATGTTATAATTCTAATGGTATTGGGCCAGAGGAGCGAGTTAGCACCCTTTTATAATTTGTGTTTGAGAGGTAGATGGCTTTCATGCTTTTTCTCTTCCTTTCTTTCTCTCTTTTTTATTTTTTCTCTTTGTCTTTAGTTGTAGTTTGGGTATAATGTGCAGTTGAGTAGTAAGTAAACTATGTGAAGAGTTGAGTTCTGCCCATTGTGAAGGTCACTCAACTAGGTTGCTCATCCACTCAGAGGAAATGAAATATCAGAGTGAATCAGTGTTGACTGTTTGTTTGGTTTATGGTAGGTATTCAGCAGTGGGATATGGAGGTAATCAGAAGTAGCCTGTGTTCCTTTCTGGGTTTCCCCATTCTTATACACTAGTTTGTGTATTGGGCAGTTATAGTCTACAGTTTGCTTTCTGTGTTGAGGCAAAGACTTCTTTCTGAAGTTTTTATAAAGTTTTAATGTTAAATTTTTTTTATATTTAGTGTGTGTGTGTGTGTGTGTGTGTGTGTGTGTGTGCGCGCGCGCGCGCGTTTATGTGTTGGGGAGGATGTACACGTGTGATGGTGTAAGTGACTGTCATAGTACAACTTGGGGGAGTCTGTTCTCTATTTCTACTTAATGGGATCCAAGGTTTAAGCTCAGGTCATCAGATTTGGCAGCAGGTACCTGTACCTGTCATCTTGCCAGTATAATCTTTTCAGGGAGTTTTTATTGTGCATCCAGCTTTGTAAAAGTTGGCTTTTCTTTCTCTTTTTATATGTCATGTGTGTTTGTTATACTTTAGAGAATCTGTGAAACCTTAATTCCAACAGTTAGAAATAAAGCAATGATTTAACATTAAATATAGTAGGTGTATTTCTTCCAAGCTTTAATTTTACTTAAACTTGCAATTCCAAAATTCAAGAGCATGTTTACTGTTTGATGTAAACATGGGTTTGTACTAACTGGGTGGCAAAACCCAAGCTGAATTGATACAAGCCTATATTTAGTCTTTATTCAATTTATGTTTCTGTATATGAATATAGGGTAGTACTTGAGAATTCACTTGGGATTTGGCAAATAATTTAGTATACATTTTATGTTGGGTTTTAAAATGGAAACTTAAGAATTCTCAAAACAAATAGGCTCTAAGAGCTAGACCTATATGTTATATAAAACTGTACATAAAGTATTTTTATATTGTTTTGCTTATCTCAACATAAGTTGTTTTTCTATCAAAGATTATTCTAATAACTGATGGGTGAAAATTCATTTTTATCAAGCTATCATGAAGTAATTGTTTAGGATGTTAAAATTTATTGCTTTACATATTTTTGATCCTGCTGATTATCCTCTAAGATACATTCTAGAGGTGGAGTTACTGGGCCAAAGTTAATGAATAATTCACTTTAAAATGTATCAGGAATTCTATTATGTATCAGCAATATATTGCCAAATTGCCATCCCTGAAGGCTATCCACATATTTACAAATGAGTTCAAGAAACAGTATTGCATTTATGAAGACAGATCTTTTGATACAATTCCTTGTAGTCCATCTTTCCAGTCCTCTGTTCAGTAGCTTGGTGGGGGCACTCTACCTCTTCAGATAAATCACTCCAGAATCAAAGAAAAATGAATCAACTAGAGCTCTGTCTCTGCCACATAAGTGTGGCTTGGCTACCCAGCTGCAGCTTCCCTCTCCTCCTGCCACTCGTTTTCCTGGAAAGCCCCTGACAGAGAGTACCCCTGACAGACTCGTTTCATGAACATCGTGGTTGGTGTAGAGAAAAGATAGTATAGAAGGGGACAAAGAGTGAAGACGTTTTTCAAAGACAGGATCTCTGTGTGTAACCTGGGCTGGCCTGGAACTTACTCTGTGCTTATTACATGGGTGCTAGGATTCAAACCCAGGTCCTCACTGTTGTGTAGCAAGTAACTTTAACTATTGAACCATCTATTCAGTCCCTGAGTAGCAGAATTCTTTCTGAAGGCAGGCCAAGGTAATTGGACATTATCTGTGAGATTGTGTGAGATGAGAGGATTTGGTCAGATGCTGTGAATGATTTGCTAAGAACAGAACCAACTTAATGTAGCAGAATTCTTGATGCAATGGGCTATTGTAAATAACAACTAAGGATGGAGCCTAATTTAAACAAAAATGTCCTTAGGATCCTAGCTAGAGTTTGGTCAAGAAGTAGAGAGCTGTAAACTCTTCACTTGTGACCTCTGTCGCCTGTGCTAGTGCCCTGAGAAGAGAAGAAGCGTGGTAGAAAATGACTTGAAATTTCTTGTTAGTCCCTTACCTGTCAACTCTCCCTCTAGATTGAGTCAAGGACTTCATGTATGCCAGGTAAGAGCTCCAGCTCTGAGTGATGCGTCTGCCTTTTATTAGTTATTTTAAAGGTTTATGTGTTTTTTTATATGTAGCTAAGTGTTTTGTCTGTGTGTATGTGTGCCCATGCCTGGAGTTGGTCAGGAGAGAGCGCTGGATTTCCTGGACCCAGTTACAGGTGGTTGTGAGCCACTGCATGGGTGTTGGGAACCTAACCCAGGTCCTCCATAAGATCAGCCAGTGCTCTCAATGGCTGAAGCTCTTTCCAGCCCTTATCTGTTATTTAAAAAGAGTTATTAGGTATCTATTTGTATTGAAAGTACAATTTGTACAATTTCTATTTGTATTGAGAGATACTGAGCTTGGTAGTGGTAGCCCATGCCTTTACTTCAGCACCCAGGAGACAAAGGCAGATAGAACTCTGTGACTTCTAAGTCAGCCTTGTTTACAGAGTAAGTCTAGGACAGCCAGGGCTAAACAGAGAAACCCCGTCTCGAAAAACCAAATCAAATTAAAAAAAAAGGGGGGGTGGAGGGTGGCTGGAGAGATGGCTTAGAGGTTAAGAGCACTGGCTCCTCCAGAGGTCCTCAGTTTAGTTCCCACCAACCACACGACGGCTCACAACCTTATAATGAAATCTGATGTCCTCTTCTGGTGGGCAGGCACATGTGCAGGCAGAGCACTGTATAAATAATAATAATAATAATAATAATAATAATAATAATAATAATAATAATAATAATAATAGATACTGTAGTCTTCATGAGATAATATATCACTTTTAAGAACTATTTGTAAATGTACTGAATTGCATTGCTGTCTTAACTTGTGTTAATAAGTCAATGACTTAAGTGAGAAAAGCCACGAAGGAAGTGGTATTAAATAGTTAGCATTGCAGTTTTAAATCATCCATGTTAATCTGGGAAGTACTCTCTCCCATGCTGTGATTCTGAGATTTGAACCTAGGTCCTCAGAAGTCCTAGACCAGTGCTCTCGTTCTGAGTTACATCCCTCTATATGCCTTTATACTAGAGGAAAGAAGCCCCATTATTGGTGATACTTGGCTTTTGACCTATGGTGGGCATTACTAATGTTAGTTTTGTACCCGTGGCTCTTGTCCTGGGTGAGACTTCTCAGGGAGAGCATTATTTGCAAGACTCAGTGGAGCAGGTATTTTCTCTATGAAATAGTGATGTGACTAACCAAATGTTAATCAAATGTTAGTGTTCTTAGTGTAAAGTGCTGCCTGAATATTTTCAGAGCTGAAGATGTTAAAAGAAGTTCTTGGCTTTTATCTATTGCCAAATTAACTCAAGGAATTTATGACGAGATGAGAATATGCCAGGTTTTCCATATATGAGTTGTATGAGTTAATTTCAAAATTGCTTTGTACAAGGCTCAACTTCAGCCCCCTCTTTTGTTTAGAGTATTACTGTTTTACCTATATTAGTAAAAGGTTCTGTACAGGTACCGTTTTCTGTGATGGCTGTTTTTTTTTTTTTTTTTTTTTTTTTGTATGATGGAGAAATAGCACATTGCTTCTACACACTCAAGCAACTGAAAGCTGATCTTTTATTTTAGACTTTACCCCTATATCTGCGGACATTGTTTTAATTAAAGGCTGAGAGAATAGCCCAGAGATGAGTGTGTGGCAAGGCCTTGAAGTAAAGTAAAAAAGCTTTGATCAATAGCTCTCAAAGTGGTGTTAACTACTTTGAAAGACATTTAAAAAGATACTAATGAACTCTTTCTTTTGTTTATCATAAGAGCAGTTAATCTGGAAGGAGAGGTCAAAGGTGATTTACATATTTGTGCACACATATTTGCATACACGCATAGATAGGCAGTATTGTAAAAGCTTTGTTTCAGAAAACTGAGAAAACTCAGAACCATAAAACTATGAAGCCTTTAGAGAGATGGATAGAAACACAGCTGGAAAATGTGGCTCTACAGGCAAACAGAACCAACCAAATACAACAGAACAAAGCACTAGCAAAAACTCAATTCCGTTCATTGGCCAATTTCTCTTCATGGTTGTGACATAGAATTTAGAAGTCTGCTGACCTAGTCTTCCTCTTTTGCAGATACAGAAATTGAAGACCATAGGAGAGTGATAGGATTAAACTTTCAAGCCTTCACTTCTTTCAAGTTTAGTTTTTCCTCCCTCAGGTGCTATTTGACTGTGTGCACCCTTCCCCCCTTCCATTGGTTGAGCTTGACTGTGCCATATGTTCTCTTTACTGTTTATCTCCAATTAAATGAACTGGCAGCAATTTTAGGCTTGCGTTTTTGAAGTCTTGAAGCTAAGTACTCTGAGGATGTGTTCCTCCTTTCATGCAGTGCCATCCTGGAATGTGGAATGGACTGAACCAAGCATTTACAGATGTAGCACCATTCTTGTTTTTTACAGGTGTTTTAAGAAACTAAATGTTACAAATTTTGAAATTTATATATCAGAATTTCAAAAGGCTATTCTTTTTCATTTTGGGTAACTGAGTAAAAACTGTGTTTTAATGGAATTTGTACAGGTTTTACAGGCAATGGGATACCCAACAGGTTTTGATGCAGATGTTGAATGTGTGAGTTCCGATGAAAAATCAGATAATGAAAGCAAAAATGAAACAGTGTCTTCAAACTCAAGCAATAATACTGGAAATTCTACAACTGAGACCTCCAGTACCTTAGAGGTATACTTGTGTCCTTTACTTCCTTAGAGTCAAGTAGTGTGGGCACTGTGGAAAGAATGCGCTGTGTCTCATAGAGGCATATATTAATAACATTGTGTTTTATTTCTTTGAGTGGTGCTAGGTATCAATCCCTAACTCTTCTGCACATTAGGCAAGAACTTCGCCACTGAGACACAGCTGGAGCTCTCTGTTGCCTTTTGGTTTTGTTTTGCTTATTTTTGAGAGTGGCCTTTAGTAGTCCAGGCTGGCCTCCTCTAACTCCCTGACATTGCCATTGACCCTGGACTTCTAACCCTAACCCTGCTTCCACTTCCCAAATGCTGGGATAATAGGGCCATTGCCATAACATGAGGCTATTTGACCTTAATTGAGCCCATATTTATTTCTAAGTATATTTATGAAGCCAGCCATATTTGCACATAGCTTTACATCTTGATCTTCTGTCTAAAAAGAATCTGTTAATATACCTATGCAAAAAATAGATACAACCTAATGTAACAGCATACTGGCCACGGAAGTAACTTTTAGAATGCCATAAATATAATGTATCAAGACTCAGTACTAACCAAAGGATAAAAACCTAAAAAAATCTAGTGGAGGAAACAGATTCTTTTTTGAGGTATCTGCTAAGCTGGGGTACATAAGGGTGTGCATAATTCACCATTTAATGTGTAAATCTCACAGGAGTGTGTAGACTTCCCACTGTCTATTTCAGAATAAGAATCAGTCCTGAATTGTCAACTGGTGACCCTAGATAATAGAATAGGATGAATCTAAGTTCTGGGTATGTACGGTACTTTGGGGTCAGCCCTTTGTTGACTCTAAACAGTGGGCTTTGGAATAATAGGAAGAGCTCACATTGTCTATTTTTGAAGAAAGGTGTTTATTGGGAGTAAGGAAACACATACATATAGCAGACCTACGGAGATAAAGATTCTCAAAAAGTGAGATTTTATCTCAACAGCCCAAAACAGAAGGTGATACCTTCTCCTGTGTTTCCACAGCAGGTGCACACAATTTCACAGTGATGGGACCAGGGAATGACTGCGTTTATTGTTATTTCTAAACTTCAGAATCCATAGGATTTTTTTAAAAGATTTATTTATTTATAGTGTATACAATGTTGTGTCTGCATGTACAGCTGAGGTTAGAAGAGGGCACCAGACCTCATTGTAGATGGCATGGTTGCTGGGAATTGAAGTCAGGACCTTGGGAAGAGTAGCTAGTGTTCTTAACCTCCGAGCCATCTCTCCAGCCCCCAGAATCCATAGTTTTATAGCCTATTGTTTTTACATTAGGTGTCTTTAGGTATGTTTAGAGGGACTGAGAGGCTTATAGAAACACTTGCCTCCCACATGCAAAGCTTAGTTATTTCTTGCATACGTAAAGATAAAAAATAGTGAACCATCAAGACATCAAGCAAATTCTACTTGTTGTCTCTGCTTTGTTAGTTACCCGCAGTGTCAGAACAGGAACAGTATAACTCAGACCTTGGAGTTTTGAACGGAGCTGTCCTACTTCAAAAGCAGGTGGTTGACGACAACAGTACTACTGCTTACAGTTTCCTCACCTTTGAAAATGGTTTGCTACCAGGAGATTCATTTTAGCCCTTAAATGTTTTAAAGTAGACTTAATGAGTTTACCCTTTAGCATAATTATATTAAAAAGAAATTTAGTGTTCAGAGGTCTTGATTTAACCTCTCTTTCTTCCTTGTCCCTTTTAGGTAAGAACTCAGGGTCCTATCCTCACAGCAAGTGGTAAAAATCCTGTGATGGAACTCAATGAAAAAAGAAGAGGTCTCAAGTATGAACTCATCTCAGAGACTGGTGGAAGCCATGACAAGCGCTTTGTAATGGAGGTGTGTCCCTAGATACATGCCCACCTTATTTTAGTTTTTTTAATCTCACAGACATCAGATAATAAAAAGCATTTTTGACTCTTGTACTTTTAAGAGCACATTTTGGGTATTCTCTACCTTATGATATTTTTTTTTTTTTTAAACCTTACTTTTTAGATTGGTTTATTTATTAATGTTTTGCCTGCATGTCTGTATGTGTATTATTGGTCTGCTTGTTGGATCCCCTCACACTAGTTACAGATGGTTGCGAGCCACAATGTGAGTGCTGAGAATTGAACCTCAGTCCTCTGCAAGAGCATCAAGTGCTTTTAATGGCTGAACTGTCTGTCCAGACCTATGATATCTTCTAATTAAAACCACACAGAGGGAGTTGTTTGAGATAACTGTAAAGTGCTATTTTAAATTTCAGGTAGAAGTAGATGGACAGAAATTCAGAGGTGCAGGTCCAAACAAGAAAGTGGCCAAGGCAAGTGCAGCATTAGCTGCTCTGGAGAAGTTGTTTTCTGGACCCAATGCGGCAAATAATAAGAAAAAGAAGATCATTCCTCAGGTATGAGTTAAGCAAGCTTTGTAATACTCTCAAATTTCCTACTTACTTGCTGCTTTACCATCTCCTTAAGTTTTATTGTTTTAAACCCAGCACTTGGGAAACGAGGCAGGCAGATAGATCCCTGTGAGTTTCAGGTCAGCCTAGTCTACATACCAAGTTACAAACCAATCAGGGCTGCAGGTATAGTTGTGTGTCTCTGAATGTATGCCACATGTGTATAGGTATACAGAGCCCAGAATTGGGTGTGGGATTCCCTGAAGCTGGAGTTGCAGGTGGTATAGGCAGCTGTGAGCCACCGGAAGTAGATACTGGGAGCCAAACTCAGAGCAGTCAGCACCTTTAACTGCTGAGCTGTTTCCCTACCTCCAGCGTATTTTTAGTTGATATGTGAGGTACCGGGCTTCATAGTGACATTTATGTACACGTTAGTCATTGTGCTTTCCCTCCCAGCCATTGCCATCTGCGCTCCAGTCCTCTTCTCCACTGCTGGTTCCTTCCTTCTTCCAAATGCTCTTATTTTGCATAGCACAATGTCTCCAGTTCCATCCATTTTTCTGAAATACCATAATTTCATCTTATTTACAGCTAAATAAAATCTACTCCACCGTGCGTGTGTGCGTGTGTGCGTGTGTACACATACATCCATCACGTTTTCTTTATTCTTATGTGTTGAACTTCTAGGCTAATTCTGTGTCTCGACCATTGTGAATACTGTAACAGTAGATATGGGTGTGCAAGTATCTTTGGTAATATACAGATTTAGAATTTAGAATTCTTTGGGTGTATACCTATAGGAGTGGTGTTGCTGTGTTATATATAGATATTGTAGTTCCAATTTTAATTTATTGAGGAACCTTCAAATGATTTCCATAGTAGCTACCAAATTTACATCCCCACCAGCAGTGAATAAAGATTATTCTTTTAAAAAAATATTGGCTTTGTGTATATGGGTATTTTGCTTGCTTGCATATATATTTGTACCATGTATATACCTGGTGCTTTGAATCCCCTAGAAGTGAGTTATAGACAGTTCTGAACTGCCATGAGGATGCTGGGAATTGAACCTGGGTCCTATAGCGGAACAGGCAGTGCTCTCAAACACTGAGCCATTTCTCTGAGCCCCATGTATAAAGATTCTTAATCTACATCCTTGCTGGAATTTGTTGTTTGCATGTGTATTATTAGGTGGTAGGACCAAACTGGTGGGCAAATCTGAGGACCTTGGGCTTGTAGGACAGCCATTCTACCACTTACCTGCACGTCCAGCTTTCTTTCCTCTTCTCTTCTCCTCTGCCTCCACATCTCTCCTCCCCTCCTCTCCCTTCCCCTTCCCTGTTTTCTTGACAGTAGTTTTTCTGACCTGGGTGAGATAAAACTTCAGTGTACTTGTTCTCTGATGGTTAAGGACGTGTTGGACATTATTTAAAACACTTACAGCCATTTACATTTTTTCCTTTGAGAGCCTTAAATTCATTAGCCTATTTTTTTGAGTGAAAAAAATATTTTTGGTATTTAATTTTTGGAGGTTTTAAAAATTATTATTATAAATTATTGATAATTCTCTTATCTGATGTGTAGTTGGCCAAGACTTTTCTCCCATTGTGCACAATGTCTTAGCATCATTTTGATGACAGTTTTTCTGTTGTGTAGTGGGAGCTTTTTAATCTCATGCAACTCCAATTTGCCCATTCTTGAGTTTATTTCCTTTGTCATTTGAGCTCCTTTTAGAAAGCCCTTGCTGGTTCCTGTATTGTCCAACATTTTTCCCTTAGCAGTTTCAGAATTTCTGATCTTTCTTTAAATTCTTTGATCCATTTTAGGATTTTGTTTGTTTTTGGTTTGGGCGAGAAATTGGTCCTTTGTATCATTCCTCTACATGGATATCCTTTTTCTTTGTTGATGAGGTTGTCTTTTTTTTTTTTTTTTTTATACAATGTATGGTTTTGATACCTTTGACAAACAACAGTGGCTGTAGTTGTGTAGGCTTATTTCTAGGTCTTCTAGTTTAGTCCATTGATCTGTGTGCTGTTTTGTGCTAGTGTCATGCTGTTGATGCTGCTATGGCTCCATAGTGTAATTAGAAGTGAGCTATTACCATGCTTCCAGTCTTAAAGTTCACTATAGAGATTGTTAATCTCTGATTAAGTTTATTTCTAGGTATTTTAGTTAGAAGCTGTTTAAAAATTGGATGTTATTCTTGACAAATTTGTTAATTTTATATAGAAAATTTACCAAGTTTTATTTGTTAATTTTATATTCTGCCACTTTTCTGAGAGTGTTTATAAGATTTAACTTGTCTTTTCTTTAGGGTGTTTTAAGTATAGGATCTTGTTGGCAATTTAGAGTTATTTGATTTCTGTTGTTCCCCCCGCCCCAAAACCCCTTCTTATCTTTACTGCTCTAAGTAGGACTTTGAGTACTATATTAAATAACAGAAAAAAATAGGCACCTACCTCATTTCTGATTTTTTTTCTATGTTTAGTATAGTGTCAGCTATAAGTTTCTTGTATATAGCATTTGTTGTCTTGAGGTATGTTCTTTCCATTTCTAGTTTCTTTGAGGCTTAATTTTACTTTTTTTTTTATTATTATTTTTAACTTATTTATTGCTGTAGCAGACATACACATCAAGGCATGCATGTGAAGTTAGGACAACTTAGAGAAATTGCTTCTATTCTACACTATGTGGGCTTTGAATCTCTAATTCAGGTCATCAGGATCAGTGGCAGTTACTCTTACCTGCTTAAGCCATTTCATTGGCTCTCTTTTGGATTTTTTTTCTTTTTAACTTTTTATTGATTCTTTGTGAGTCTCACATCATGCACCCCAGTCCTACTCATCTTCTCATCCCCTTGTATTCGCCTTCCGCCTTTGTAACCTCCACCTACCAACATAAAAAAACACATACAACAAAGCATAGAAACACCTTGTCATGGAAGCTTAGTATGTCACAGTGTGTCCCACAGTATACACTTTTGTCCACACACCTTCACTGGTGAATGTTCATTGCAATGAGTATTGGTCTGTTTTGAGGTCGCTGTCTTCTGTCACACCAATATTGGATCCTACCCTGCCTCCTTCTGGTTATCCTGTTGTTGCCCTTTGGATCAGCAGGACCAGCCCTTTCACATGCCCCAACAGTCCACAGATGATGTAGATTTTGGGTAGGCCAACTCAAAGGCCTGAGTCTGGGCCTGAGTGGTTATCTGCACCACCAGGGTGACCTCTGCACCACTCTTTCAGCTAGGGCACCCAATGCTGCTATCGGCAGAAAGCAGGGTCACTTCTCCTGTGTTCACATCCCTGGGGCCAACTTTACCTGTGCCCCCTCTACCAGGGACAGCTCTTCTGTTTTCACAACCCAATGACCAGTTCTCCAGATTGCTAGAGGTGGCATCAGCTCCACGCCTTTGAGGCTGGCTCACTCACCTCTGCCATCAGGGTCAGCTTCATTGTGCTGCCTGGGTGAGGCACAGGGCCTACTCTCTTGAGTGCTGCCTCAGGTGAGAGGTTACTTTCTTGTCACTGACCTCAGCACAGCAGCCAGAGGTCCCAGCCCAAGGCAAGTCAGGTGGAAATTTTTTTAATCATGAAGAAATGTTGAATGTTATCAGAGGCCTTTGCTGTACCTATTGAAACGACCCTGCAATTTCTGTCAAGCTTGGTTATGTGCCACTCTAGCTTCTTCTGAATTTATCTATCTATCTATCTATCTATCTAGTATCTATCTATCTATCTATCTATCTATCTATCTATCTATCTATCTATCTGCTCTACCCCCCAGCTCCCAGCAGGGTTTCTCTGTTTAGCCCTAGCTTTCCTGAAACTACCTCTCTGTAGACTAGGAAGGCCTAAACACAGAGATCTGCTTGTCTCTGCCTCCAAAGTGCTGGGATTAAAGGTGTGCACCCCCACCATCGAGCTGAAATTGTTTATTCTTAATGACTTGGAAGCTTTTTCTTGGGATAGGATGTGAGTAATGTATATTAAGACAGTATTTTTCTGTTCAGTGGACTTTTTGGTTTATGCCCATACTTTATGGAGGGTAAAGTCATTGTTGATACAGTGAGGAGTGGAGGTGATTTGGGCTTTATAATATGAATATTTGTCCAGGTCAAAATATTAACTGACTACCCAGAGCTGCCACCCTTCTACTCTCTTACTACCATGTCCTTTTAAGGTTGGGGGAAGGGATTGAAGGGGGGAGAGGGGAGAGGGGGAAGGGGGAGAGGGGAGAGGTGAAGGTGTGAGTGCAGTATAAAACATGACAGTGTTGTCTGTGTAGACTCCTGCTTTGGGAATGCCAGTGCCACTGGATACCAAGGATCTTTATAAGCTATTAGGAAAAGATGGCCTCTAAATTACGTGTATTAAGCATAAGGTTTTTCTACCCCTTAATTTTTGTATTACAAAGACAATTTTTAATATTTTAGGTCTCAATTAGGTACATAATTATGAGGGGAAAAGATAATGTGAGTAAAATATAAGACATACTGTCTTCTTCACAGTGAGTACTGGTTGTGATACTAATGTCTGAATAATTATGTGATAAAAACAAATACATTGTTTAGACTAATGAAAGGAACTTAGACTAGTTGTGCTTTAATGAAACATTATATTTAGATTATTTGACGTATGGTAAGTTCGTACCATTACATTTTACAAAGAAGAAAATTAAAACACTAAAAATAAAAAACTGATTAAGGAAAAAACCTGATTAGGTAGTTAAATATTTAATTGATGCGAAGGAAAAGAGGGCATTAGAAGAGGAACAAAATATATATAAAATGTGATGATGAACCCATTGTGCTTGACTGATGCAGGTGGATCTGTGAGTTCAAGGTTAGCCTGCCTATATAATGAGTTCCAAAGCAAATGAAAGCAGAACAAAACCCCAAATGATGAAATAGGAAAAGCAACTGTATTTTCCATGTGGCTACACAGGGAAAACCGATCTAAGAAATGCACTTCAAGGGACATTAATATTCCTTGGTTACTCTGTGTAGACAAGAAAAAAGAAATGTTTCATGTGGGGAAAGGGGATATTGATAATCTGTTTTACCAATTGCTGCTGCTTCTAATATAAGAGAAACAAGCTAGGTCTTATTCTTATTTCACAATTAATAGTGGAGAGAGAGGATGTGATGTCATCAGTGATACATGGCATTTGAAGCAAATTGGGGATTCAGGTAGTGTTTTACTTAATGATTAATACGTACAGACACAGGCACATGTGTACATAGGACAGAAGAAACAGGCTCAAAGAAATCCCAGGACCTCATAGATAAGTGAGTGGCACCTGCATCTTTGTTCTTCCTGTCTTAGTCTATTTAAAAAACAAAAACAAAAAACTCAACACACCTTGCTCAGGTTCACAGATAATTCTATGTAGTGTATTGCAAGAATATTTGGTGCCTGTGGCTGGGAATTCAGTGGTTTTTAAACCAATGTGTCAGGTGTCTATAATTACTTTAGTCAGACCTAAAATGACTGGGTGTACTTTGACCACTCAGATTTGTATATGGTAACTCACTAGTGAAACATAGTTACTCAAATATTTCAATGTGTCAGCACATTCTTCAGAATAGTTTTTAAAATGTATTTTATTAATATATTCATATTACATCTCAATTATCATCTCATCCCTTGTATCCTCCCGCTCCTCCCTCCCTCCCATTTTCCCCTTACTCCTCTCCCCTATGAGTGTGACTGAGAAGGACTTCCTCCCCCTGTATATGCTCATAGGGTATCAAGTCTCTCCTTGATAGCCAGCTATCTTTCCTCGTAGTGCCACCAGGCCTCGCCATCCAGGGGACGTGGTCAAATATGGGGCACCAGAGTTTGTGTGAAAGTCAGATCCCACTTTGCACTCAACTGTGGAGAATGTCCTGTCCATTGGTTAGATCTGGGTCGGGGTTCGAAATTTACTGCATGCATTGTCCTTGCGTGGTGCCATAGTTTGAGCAGGTCCCCTGGGCCCAGACAGAATAGTTTTTTTTTTTAAACAGAATTAATCCACTTTATTTTTCTTGTAAAAACCCTTATGTGGTAGCCACAGCTGGAGCCTGGGTCCTCTGAACAGATGCTCTGGTGTGGGTTTTCACAAGATGGCCAGTGAATTCGTGATGAGAGTTGGTGAACACAGTTTCTTTCCAGAGATCGGGTGTCAGGTAGCTGTAGGTCTTGGAAATGGCATCAAAAGTGGCCTTGGCAAAGTTGCCCAGGGTGGCAGTACAGCCCCTGGCTGATGTGTAGCAGTCATCAATACCGGCCATCATCAGTAGCTTCTTGGGCACAGGAGCTGAGACAGTGCCAGTGCCTCTGGGGGCAAGGATGAGCCGCACCAAAACAGAGCCACAGCGGACTGTCACTTTGCATGGAACAGTGTGTGGCTTGCCAATCTTGTTCCCCCAGTAGCCTCTCCGCACAGGGACGATGGAAAGCTTGGCCAAAATGATGGCCCCTCGGATAGCAGTGGCACCTTCTTGGAGCACTTAACACCAAGACCAACGTGACCATTGTAGTCCCCAATAGCGACAAAAGCCTTGAACCTGGTCCGCTGGCCAGCCTGTGTCTGCTTCTGCACTGGCATGATCTTGAGAACCTCATCCTTTAGGGATGCGCCCAGGAAAAAGTCAATAATCTCGGACTCCTTAATGGGCAGGGAGAACAGATAAATCTCCAAGGACTTGATCTTCATGTCCTTAACCAGGCGGCCCAGCTTGGTGACGGGGATCCACTCCTTGTCTTCGGCTTTACCTCCACGAGCCCTGCGGCCACAACCGCCTCGCCCTCCTAACCCTGGGCCCCCGGGTCCTCCGGGCCCTCCTGCTGCACGGGCGGGCGTCATCCGCCATTTGGTGTTTTCCCGAGGAAGAAGCAGCCAGAATAGTTTTTTAAGGTGTAGGTGTCATTTCTTTTTTGAGATGGCCAACAGAAGAGTCTGGCCACAGATGGTTTACTGCGTCAGCGGAAGCCCCATAGTAGGTGATAGGCTGAAAGCTCTTTCTCTCCATGATGAAATTATTACTGTTGTTACTACAGGCAAAGGGTGTTGTGAATACAGCAGTATCTGCAGCAGTCCAGGCAGTTCGGGGCAGAGGAAGAGGAGCTCTGACAAGAGGAGCATTCGTCGGGGCTACAGCAGCTCCTGGCTATATAGCTCCAGGTTAGTGCCACTTGTTAAAGATAAATTGGCCTCTTTGATTCCAGGCCTGAAGAACACCATTTTCTTATTCTCAAACGGTATACGTGAAAGTCTCTGGAAATACTGCACATGAGTAAGAGGAACATATACGTCAGAAGGGCTCTACAGAGTCACTAGAGGCTTTCTGGAGGGAGAAGAAAGATAAGCATGGCTGACGTTGGATGGAAGAACGTGTTTTGAGAGGAAGGAATCTAAAAGCTGTTCTGTGAATTATGGTGCTTCGACAGTGTAGCAGGATGTATTCTGTGGGTTACTACCATAGTCATGCTTGGTTTACCACAATTGCTATGGAGCTTAATAGAGGTGAGTCCTGGATAAGTTAGCATTTATAAAATGCAGTATTTGAGAACAGTGAAAGAAAACATGCAACACAAAATAAAAGTGTGTGTGTGTATTAGGGGGAGTGAGGAGTTTATACAACTTATTTATTCAGAGCCCATTATATATACGATGCTCTATTTCTTCTTAAGCCTCAGTGTTTCCTTGGTGGAAATTAGTTTCCAGGTAAGGCAGCCAGGTCTGGGTGAAGCAAGCAGCACAGTCTGGACTTGGATGCAGGTGTTTGTGTTCCTGGAGCTATTGACTCTTTTGCTTCACCACATGGCTTAGGGAGATCCAGAAAGCTGCCCACTTCTCTGCTTTCTGTTCAAATACATATGTGGTTTTAGTTATGAATCATCTAGCTGGCTTGTCTTTTTCTTTCTTTCTTTCCTTCTCCTTTTCTTTTTTCTTCCTTTCCTTTCTTTTTTCTTCCCTTTCCCCTTTCCTTCCCTTTCCCCTTTCCCTTTCTTTTTCCTTTCCTTTCCTTTCCCTTCCCTTCCCCTTCCCCTTGGCTTTCCTTTCCTTTACCTTGGCTTTCCTGAAACTGCTTCAAACTCAGAAATCTGGCTGCCTCTGCCTCCCAAGTGCTGTGCTTAAAGGCATGTGCTGCTCTGCATGACAAGCTGGCTTGTTAAAGTGACAGTCTTTGTAGTGGTGAAGCAATGAAAAATTTCACTTGAGAAGCCATTTGTATTTTTTGACTAAGATGAAGCTTTATATGAAGATTAGGTCTTATCTAGCCCCTTAGAGTTCCCTTAGAATTGCTTCACTATGCATGCTGTTGCCATTTGGGAAGTTTTATGAAGAATGGCACTTTGGAATTACAATTTTACTCTGGTTGCATCCCTGGATGAAATGTCTTAAAAAGAGTTTTCTTGATTTGAAACGTACCAGACATAGATTCTACTCTTGTTCAGTTTACAGTGTGGAAGGTGAGGCATGGTAAGCAAGCAACAACATTTAAAACTGTGCAGCATCTGAGGGAGGAGATGGGATTGTGCCATGAAATGTAACAGTATCACCTGATCTAGTGTGCTGGGTCCATGAAGGCTTCCCTGAAGAATTGACGCTGGAATGGAGTGTGGAGAGTTAGCAGGTGTTGAGTGAGAAGGCTGGGATGGAAGAACACATTCTGTATGCAGAGACTCACTACTGTCGCTGGCCCGCCCTCTGGTTAGACATACTAGGTTCTTTCATAGACAGTAGTTGATTGTATACTAGCACGATCTCTGGAAACCTCCTAAAAGGCAGAGAGCCTTGAGTATGTCAGGAAAGGGTACTTCATACAGTTTTTGGCTTCTTCAATTCCCATATGGGCTATGTATACTTTGACTTATTATGGCTTGGATTTTGTCCTCAAATCTTAAGTAGTGTGGGAAGTCAAGGGTTTGAAGGAGAGAAAGGCAAAATTAGATGTTATTTATAAATATTACTCCTTCTATAGGGTAAAGAGTAGATGGAAGGACAGACATGAGCATCATGGCACAAACGTGAGGGCTATTATAGATGTGTTACCTGTATAGTAAACAGTGGATGGAAATTGGTAGATGCAGGGAGAGTAGATGGGTGACAAAATGTGAACAAATTACAGGAAGCAGCATTGTCCATAGGTGAAGTATTTAGACTGAAGGATGACATTTCAAGGGTACTGTCAAGGTTTTTAGCCTGATGAACCTGGGGAGAGAGGAGGGGAGTAATTGTACCTTTTCAGGGAATGAAAAATACTTAACTATGTGTGAAAGGAAATAGGCATGTACTTTGATTCAATTTGTGTCCAACGATACATTTTTGTGCATCTCATTTTCTTTATTGAAAATAAATATGTTAGCCTTATTCAGTAATGGGAACTTACTGAGATGAGTCTGGTTTTTGATGGTTTGTTCCTTTGGTGCACAGTCTGGTAACATCTGTCATTGCCAGATCTTGTGTCATTTGCTTCCTGCCTGAGGGATGTGCAGCTGTGTTTAGTACAGTGATGAGGAGAGGGATTATGTATGTATCCTGCTTGCCAGCTCTTCTGTTCATATATGGCATTTGTCTTAAGCCGTTACTTTGACCTGTACAAAGCCTGCCTTCTGAACCTTAAAAAACCAAACCAAACCAAAACAGTTCTTTTATTGGGCAAGAAAGGATTAAGTTTAGATTAATCTAGATCTTGAATGAATTTCTATTATTTGTGGAGTATCTTACATGTAGCAGGGATTGGAGTAGGTATTTTTACATGTACTTTAACTTCCCTGTCCACTTAGCTGCTGTTGTGTAACACTGAAGCTCACAGAGTCCCTAAGCGTAACTCGGAGACACCTTTCTGGTTAAAGGTCAGAATTAGAATCCTATTGGCCTTGTCAGTGGCCAACTTAACTAGTAGATTTATCTTTTAGGGAGGTTTTAGTAAAACCTTTGACATTGTAGCTTAAGGAAATAGCTCTCATTCCCTGGAATACATTTATGAAATATGAAGAAAATCATTAATTTTTATTTTGGCCTCTGCTACTCAGCTTTTCCTTGTTTATCTTAGCTGTATTGTGTCCTGTTGAAATCTAAAGTTTTAGTATATACTTTGAGTGTTCTGTCCCTATTTTAACAGAGTCTAAATGCAGACTGTGAAGTACAAAGTGATCTTCTCTCTGGCATAACCTTGAGTGCTTTATAAAAACTGAGCAAAAGGAACTAAGATCTAGCTTGTGGCCTAGTGAGTGCTCAGGGTCAGATGGGCAGGAGCAGATCTTTGATTGGGCATAATGCAATATTGGGAAGTTATAACATCATGGGTTGGGCAAAGTAGAGGACAGCAGTCCTGGGGAGTTGATGCTAGATGCTAGTCTCAATGGTAAGTCATTCTGAGCAGCATAAACTTACATAGTTCTAGAACAAACAGTTGTGATATAAAACGGGAGAAAAATTAGATTTCAGTAGGGATGTGTATAGTGTGCCTATGGTGTTGTACCGTGAGACAGTTTCACTATAGTGTTGGCTGGCCTGCAACTTGCTAATTTATAGACTTTGAATTTACAGAGATCCATCTGCTTCTGCCTCCCAACTCTGAGATTAAAGGTGTGAGGCACCATTCTCAGCTTGCTTTATTTCTATGTATTATTTTGAGACAGGATCTTGATTCATAGTTTAGGATGCCATGGAACCTTAGTACATGAAGTTAAGGCTCAAACTTGGCTCCTACTGTGTCAGCATCTGTGGTGCTGGGATTACTAGTATGCACCACCACCAAGTTAGAGACCAGTTACACTGTTTCCCCTGGGTCTTGACAAGGCCATTTCATATTTATACTTTAAGTTGTTTTTCCAGAAAGATGAGAAATTACAATTTTTGTTAACAGGGTGCTTGCAATAACACTATAAAGAAGCTTGGGTTTTCCCATTTAAAAGATGGGAATATGGTAAATTAGGTGCTTGTTTGAGGATGTGTAAGCAGTTAGTGCCAGAATTAACTAGTTCAAAAACATTAGTGCTAGTAGTAGTAGTAGTAGTAGTAGTTGTTGTTTTTACTTACTATAATGAAATTTATTTTTTATAGGCAATGGACGCTAGTATATCAAGTTATTAACTTTTACAGGGAGACTCTTTGTTGGACTCATATATTCAGATGCCTTTAAGTCATGGACTTTATCATTGGGCTCATGACCTGACCCATACATGCTCTTTAGTGGCATTTGAGGCTGCAGCATGCTCGTTCACTGTTTTCTAAAAGGAACAATAGAAAATTCTGTATTCCATCTTTGAGAAATTGGTATTACCAATTGCAGTTGTCTAAGTATTATTTTGTTTAACAAATGCTGTTTATTTTGCTAAGTTTAGGTGATACAAAGATAAGGTTTGATCTCTGCCACTTTAGTGGAGGCATAGAGACAAGTAGATAATTACAGTACAGTGTTAAACGTGCAGAAGGAGGGAGTGTGTGTGTGTGTGTGGGAGGGAGAGAGAAGGAGAGGAGAGGAGACAAATGACAAGAACAGAGGGGAGGAGGAGGGTGTTGGGGCCAATTAAGGAGATCTCTGTTGGCCATAGTGTGAGGCTTTTACAGCTAAGCAGGACTGGGACTACTCTGTTGGGTGCTCCGGGTGGTGTTTGAGAATTGGGCCTGGACTGATTGCTGTCTTCTTCTTTACACCAGGTTATGGAACACCATATGGCTACAGCACAGCCGCTCCTGCATATGGTATGTACACCTTCTTATTGATTATTCTTCCTAGTAAATTTGTCACAGCAGTCCAAAACATAGTTTTAACCAGAGTTTCAATAAACAAGTTGGAGGATCTCAGATCTAATCATTCTAGTGGCCCAACTTAAATTCCCTCTGGAAATGCCACAACCTTGTGGTTCTTGGTTTGGTTGAAGTTGCTCTTCTCTCTGCTTTGCCTGACTGGAGAACTGCTTGTTCTTATTGCCTGTTTCTGACCATATTGGAATTAAACATTTGAAGTAATTCTTCTTACAGCCAGCCTATACTCCATTCAAAGGCTACTGAAGGGCCACACCCAATTCCTAGCACTGCCACCTGCCAGTTACAAGGCCACATTGTTCATTTCTGTATGGAACTGTGAATGTGGGTGATTTGAGTCGAGAAAAGGAAGTCCTCACTTCAAATCTGTACCCCTTAGTCTTTGCGATATATTTTGCTTTGGGAATAGATAGATGTCATTGGTCCCACAGAAATGATGGGGTTTGTTGCCAATGTTACTGTTTCTTTTGTAGAAAGTCAGTAGCTGATGCTAGAAAATCCTAGGTGTATTGTTTCTTTTCTTTTCAAAATAAAAAAAGACCAGCAAACATGTGAATGAACCTTAATGGCCCTTTGGATAACTTTTGAATGAGGTTTATGTGGCAATGGAGGCAGTAGGTTTGGAGTCAGTGATATGCTCTTAGACATCTTTCCTAACTCAGGTGCTGTGTGTTAATAGAATCAGCCACCACCTACAGGATGCTTGCCAGTGAGAGAAGAGAACAAAAGTGTGTGTGTGTGTGTGTGTGTGTGTGTGTGTGTGTGTACACGTACGTACACGTCTACACAGCCCCAAACCAGGTGTGCATGCACACGGAAGGCAAAGGTCCTCCATGCATCGCTATTTGTGGCATGAATCCTCTACATGACCTCAGACCTTCACATTGTGCTGCCTTTCTCTTCACACATCAGCTTTACTATTTTTGTTTTGATAATTATAGGTCCTTAAGACATTGCTATATTGAAGTGTAGAATTTGAATAGTTTGTCAAGGATCAAAGGTGATGGGAGTTTTATTTGGGCAAAATACAGAGCCTAGACTTAAGTCCTTTGCCTGGTCATGTTCTCTGGCACACTGCTGTGGCCCAGGCTTCCCCATATTCTGAACGAGAGTAATCCCAGATATGGGGGTTCAGGACTAGCTCAAGAGTATGAGTTTTTAACCTATATTTCCTTCTGAGTTCAGACTGGCTCTTTTTTGTGTTTGACCATTGGAGTTTGCCCTTTCTCTAGCTTTTTAATGTCCCAAACACCTCATCCTGCCAGATTGGGGCCAGTTGGTTAACCCCAGACACAGCACACTTGACTTATTTGCTGTGCCTGAGTCTGTGTGTCAGTCACATAACAAGATGAAGTCTATCAAAGTGTTACTAGAGACTTTGTCTTTAAAAAATTTGGTTTTTAGACTTGAGTTACATCCATGTTTTTCCTTAGTCTTTTTAATTTTTCTTTTGTAGTCCTTAACATTCTTTCACCCTGTGGCCTCTGAGCCTCAGAAGGCTCCTCTCTCTCATGCGCCATATAACTGACTTCCAAAGCTGGTGTAATTTGATGCCCCATTTTTCACATAAAAGATTTGGTTTTTAAATGTTACTGTGATGCAAATCTACTAAAACAATGCTTTATTTTGGCTGTAAGGTAACTATGTCTTTTGGCCTTTGTAAAGCTGTTGCATGTGGGGTATCTCCCTCTGATCATCTGGTGCTCTTGAATACCTGCTGTTGCTGCTTTGTGATTTCTCCTAGGGTAAACATCAGCATAAGGACAGGGGCAGAGTTCAAATCCTCCTTAGTATGCAGGAGTTTGTGAGGCCACAAGAACGTATTAATTACAAATTAAGAAAACAATTAATCTTTCCAGATTTGCCATGCCAACATTAGTGGTAGCCACTGAGGAGACAAACACCTGGTGGTTGCTCTGGTTGGAGCTGTCTTTCTGGGAGTTGAGGCCTGTACAGAAAGCCTTATATCTTGACATATCTTTTCTTTAATATGTCATGTGCCATGTACATTTCTAGAGTCACTTTAGGACAGAAATGTTAATCACTATCATTGCTTTTGATCATTAGAATTCATGCCTGCTCACTCAGATGTCATTCTATAATACAGGCTTTTTACCTTTGAGCAGAAAACATTATGTATCAATATAGAAGAGCAATTGATTTGTGAAGAGATTTGTGGGCCTCTTCCAAAATGGTATGAAGTGGACTGACTAATCTGGAAATGGTTAATGATAATTATTGTAAGAATTTTTAACCTGAAATTTTTATTGGAGTCCTCTCCGTTTCTTTTTTCTGTAGGTTTGCCCAAGAGAATGGTTCTGTTACCCGTTATGAAATTCCCAACATATCCTGTTCCCCACTACTCATTCTTTTAGCAAATGGCAGAAGCTCATTCCTATTGAACAACAGTACAGTACAATGCAGAATGTTAGAGAAAAAGCCTTTTTATCCTGCTTTCTTTGAACACATACTTGATCAAAATTATTTGTAAAGAACATCTTTCCTACTTTTTGATTTTAACAAATGCAGATTCAGTTCTCTAAAACTTGAAAACAAACAAAAAGAAACCAGTTCTGTGAAATGGTACCTCATTCCTGGAAATAATTAATACCAGCCCCTTCGTTGTAGGGAAGTAAGTCTAGCAGCTCAAAGTTGACCTTTTAAGAGAGTATCAGATTATGTAAAGTTAAATTTGTGAAGGATGTATAGAGTCTCAACACTGATCACAAATAAACTGCTTTGTTGTAACACAGAGTACTGCCTGGTTCCTGATGCAGTCACTGATTCATAGCTGATTGATATGTGCTTGCCCCAGGGCACTTTAATTTGGGCTGTAGTTACTCTTTTTTAAAAACACAGTAGAAACTTTTCATTTAAACCTTAACTTTGTAAATAATGAAGTGTGTAATTAAAGCCAATAAAATATGGGTTTGAATATTGTTTTAGCTTATTATTTTTGATATGTTTTGGTATCAATAATTTCAAGGAATCGAAACTAATAATAACTTAGCCCTAGAAACCCATTCATTTGTAAGCAAGCTGCTAAAACCAAACAAAGATGATTGTCAGTTTGACTCAGTCTACTTTGTAAGCTCTTTGTACTCCAGTTGTACAAGGGCACCCCATGACACGGTTACACTGTTATCCCAGCATTGCTTATTAAAATGATGGCACCACCCAAAGATGCAGAAGGAGGATTGTGATTATTTTAGTTTACGAATTTCCAAGTTAAAAAAAAATAAATTAATCAATCACCCTCTTTTGTTCTTGTGGCCTTCTTCACTCTGTAAGACTCTGTGTTCACTCCTTGACTTTTTTTCATGAAGATAGATGATTAGAGTTTTCCTGGAATTCCTTGAAGGGTCTCCTTTCCTCTTCAATGATATCAGAATCTAAAGCAGCAACAGGATCCCCATAAAAACTTGCTCTCCGATTGTCCCAGTTCTCGTTGAGTGCTGCTGTGAAAAGTGACAGGTTTCAGCCATGGGTCAGCATTTACTTTAAAGACACCTGATTACACTGGTGGAAACTGGGAGTCAGTAACATTGAGCTGTCCTGGGAAGGGTGCAGACCCAAGTCTTCACTTGCATTCTCACCTTGTTTGGAAAGCTGATGATGTTACTAGAAGGTAAAGGTTTCATTAAGGTACTCACCCCATTCAGGCAGCAGCGGAGTCTTTTGCAGACATTTACCAGTCACTATTGTTAAAAATAAATTAGGAAATAACTACTTTTTTGTGAAATTCCTTTTTCAAAACCAAGCAGTGCCCATCACTTGAAAGTGGTCTTTGCTAAACTTGTGTGTCAGGCTCCTTTGGAAGTGAAGGTGAGATGGGCATGGAGGCACAGGTGCTGCATTACTGCGCAGATGTGTAGTATGCAGTCGTTTGTTCCTTCCCTGACCTTTGCTTTCTACTGTTGGAGGGTGATACTTTAATAAAACCTTGTCACTTGCTGGAAATAGCTTTACCTTGTCATTCTCATCATGTGTGTTAGTGGCAAGACATAATTAAGCAGGGCCCCTTTCAGCTGGGAATTTTCATGTTCATTGATTTGTTTTGCTGACCTATGGATGAAACAGAGCCATCACTGAGAAGAAAAAGCATGGCTGCTAGTGTACAGATTTTATTAATTAAATGTTTACAATGGTCGTCTGGTTTTGGAAATACTATTAATTGGCAGTTGCAGTTGTATTGTTATTTGAAATTGATCATCAAATTTGGACTCCAGGCTGGAATCTCCCTGGAGGTTTCTCTTTAGAAAATACTTTTGCAGTCTCTGACTCTGCTTCATTACTACACCCCTCTCTGATGGAGGAGGGAGCTGTGCTGTTCTCCAACATGATGGCCGTCATTTCAAATGGTTCCTACCAAGTCTTCCCCCTTTCTTCTTAATTTTGTTGTTTGTTGGAAGTTACTAACCATGTTGTAAACCTGCCCAGTTGCTGCAAACTTTTACATTTCTCTGCTTTACTTAAAACAATGGAGCTGTCAACCCTATGTTAGAAGTGGTAACCATGCAAGTTCAACTGTTTAAATTTTGTAATGAATTAAGTGTCCTCCCACCTTCTGCCCTTCCCACCCTTCATGTTGTAATGAAAATTCCACTTACAGCTGAAAGAGCAGAGAAATATAAATGAAGCTCTTAGCTTCGTTCAGTTGTGTGAGATTAACGTGAAGCTCTGCTTCTCTGCTCTTTTCTCCACTGTAGGTGGTTTTTTCATTGACAGCCCCTATTGCCAGCCTCTGAGCGTCGCACCATTTATTATTCACTTGGGCCCTCAAGATTTCTTCTCTGACTTCTAGAACCATCAGGTTGTCTGGCTTGAATGACAATTTTCTATATCTTGGTCTTAGGAGCAATGTGACCCCTGAGGCTTTCCAGCTTTCAGATCTACCACTCTAAACCTTTTTGAAAACAATGACTCAGAATTTTAAAGAAGAGCAATACTTTGTCCAAAGCCACGATGTCTGTTTTAAAGCTCTCCTTTTGGAAATGTAGCAATACCTAGACGTAAGCCCTTCATTGTAGCTCTTGTCAGGGAGTTTACAGATCAGGGTAGAGCTTAGACTCTGTGTGTGAGCTGTGCTACCCTCTGACACTTTTTAGTCGTTTTTAGCACATATCTCGAGCACATACATTTCTGACTGTGTCAGCTAGCAGTATTATAATTTATCTGAGACAGGTGTCCTCCTTAAGCCATATCTTTTGGTGGGGGCCAGCACTTCACCAGGGGTGTGGCTGGCAACCTGTGTCCCTTAAGGCTGCAGGAGTGCCCCATCTCTTGTGCCCCATAATGGCTCCATAGATTTCCAACATACCTCATGCTGATGAGGTTCGGTGCATAGTATAGTGAAATAAGGGGTTAGGTTTAAGTAACTCCTGAAATTGTTTGTGATCTCTCATATTGTTATCCTTGGGAATGAAATACTGATGGGTTTTGCTTGCATTAGCCTTTTTTGAAAAATTGGGTGAATGTTTGAAAATCATGAATCAGTCACCATAATTAATTGAAGAGCTGGGAATACCTCGTTAATGTATTTTTAAAACTGGTGTTGGACCCTCTGTGTATTTCAGGTTAATACTTTTAAGCAGTTTTCAGCACGTTTATCTCACTTTATTCTCGTTCTCCTCGGACCTTCGTAGCCATATCACTTGTATAAAATAGGCTGAGATATAGTGACTGTAAGCTGTGATCTCAGTATACAAAGGTAAGCTCTTTTATTTTCTGATTAAAGAAAAAAATAACCAATTAACACAACCTGCATATATGACAATCATATGATGTATTTGATCTCTTAGGTCTTATGTCACTGCATAACTTAAAATTTTTATGGTCTAAATATAAAAATAGTAATTTTCAGCATTTGTTTTAATACTCTTGTAAATGCTTTTTATTCAAGAGAAACATTTCACATTCACTGAGTCAAGTGTGTGTGAGTAGAAACTTAGGATATAGTATGTATGTCAATTACACATACGGAAGCACCTGTTTGGATATAATTACTCAGTCGTAGGAGCACTATCTAAGGAGAGTTAAAGTGACAGGGCACTGTCCTGGCTAAGGAGCTTGGATATCAGAAGCAGTAACACTGGTAACAGTGCTGTAGGACTCATGTGTGCATTTGCTGCACAGGCTGAGGGTACAAGTGCCAATCTCTCAAGAAGAGAACCTTCTCTGACCTGTGTTGCATGCCCAATACAGCAACAGCAAGAAGCCATTAAAAAAAAAAAAAAAAAAAAAAAAAAAAAGCAATAGAGAATTAAAAACAAAAGGTATGAACTATGGGAAATATGAGTAATTGGCTGAGTTAAGCTAATTATTTGCAGAATCAACTTGGGCAAGACTCAGAAAGATGAATACTGAGTCTATAGAAACCAAGTTGACTTAAGGAATCTGTCTTTTGTCTTTATCAAGCTAGGTACCTAGAATACTATTGCTCACTGTATTCATTCATGAACAGAGTTCACTTACAGGATATGAAGATTAGGCCAAATATTTTAATAAGGATTTGCTTAATTTAGTATGTCCTGCAAATAGACCGCATTATGTTAGATGCTCTGTGCTAAAGCTGTGTGTGTATATAAATTTTATGTTTTACATTTCTTTCTATAGCAGTTTCTGTCATCTCTAGCATTAAGGCTGTTGGAATTTTGTTCCCATATGGAAACTGCATGCAGTTCATGAGGTCGGCTTCTGTTAAAGGCTGTACAGAGAAGATAGTGCAGTGCCGGGCAGGGCAGGGCAGTCCTGTGCCTGTTGGTGTGGGTCCTTTTCTGGGACCAGGGAGCAAACCCTCTGACCAGTGGAAGCATCTGAAGTGTGAAAGTTTCCTTGCTGATGGAATTGGCCTTGTAAATGTATCTACTTTGGGAGATTGTGTATTAACAGCAGCAAAAGTTAATTTATTTAGTAGTTTAATTATAAAATACCGAATATTGTAGGTTTTTTGACGCCACGAAATTGGTGCTACTTGAGGATGTCCTCAAGTAGCATATTTTCCTGGCACTCTTGAGCTAAAATCTGCCCTGGTTGTGTGCAATCCAAGTGTATGGTCAGAAAATGGGATGCTAGCACCACTGCAGCCCTATTTGGCAGCACTTTCTATGGTTCTGCAAAGAGCACAGTAGGAAGTGTAAGCAATCACTTGACTACATTCTTTCAGTGGCAGGTGAGTGTTAACTGTGACAAGAAAGCACTTGCTGTAACGTTTCTCATTCTCATTCTTCATTAATGACAGGAGTGGGGGAGAATAGTCAGTACTAAGTTAAGAAGATGAGCTGGAGACAGTTTCCTCCCCAGTCTGTTTGGAGCCTGTAAACCAGGGGCATTGTGCGCAGAGTGGATTTGAGAGCAGCCGGCTCTGTGCATGGGCTGCCTTTCATCCCCACTCTTTAATGCCAGAGCTTCTTCCAGTCACCCAGAACTGCAGAAGCCATGACACTCAGGCTTGTTCTCTGCTACATGTGATTGTGTGCAGCCAGTGACCGTGGGCTCCTAAGTGTGACTAGGACGCTTGGGGAGGGAGGTGTTTGCGATAACAGCAGAGCCAAGCACCTCCAGTCAAGATGAGCTTAAACACTGCTGTGTGTTTCTGTAGCCCCTAACTTAGCACAGTGCATCCTATTTTAAAATGAGCCCCACTTTTCCTAAAGTATTTTACAGAAAGGCCGTTTTAAGTAAAGAATTCATGTTGCACTAGTTGTACAAATACCTATCCTTTCCCACATACCATCGTTTCAGTTAGGAGCTAACAGTTTCCGTTAATGTTTGAAGCAGTGATCTTTGGAAGTTTTTAAAAATAGAACCATAGTGCAAATTTGGGTTATATAAGCTTTATAGCACAGCTAGAGGTACAGAGTAGAAAACGTATGAGAATCTGGGCCAAAGCATTTTTCATTCTGTCCCATTCTTGTGGAGCTTGGAAATCTGATGAGTTTATATACTCAAGGCTTTTAATGGTACCTGGTACACAGGAGGTACTCTGTGAATGCTGACTCTGCTGTTCTGGTCGAGGTGGAAGGAAGGACGTGAGGGAGGTGAGGCCACGCCCTTAACAGCAGGTACGTGGCCTGTTCAGGGCAAGGTTTACTTATCTTTGTGCTCATAGGCTTGGGCAGCTCCCAGACTGAGGCCAGACTCAGCAGGACAGATGTGCTCACATTTCTGATGCAGCAGTTAAATCACCAGCCAGATTGCAGCTCAAGGTCTGTAAATACTTGTTTAGGATTTATGGGTGCTTAGACTTTCACAAGGGCTGAACTTAGACCATCTACCTGCTGCTGATTCAGGTTTCCTACCCACACTTCAGTAATAACCTACAGTGGCCAGAATCTAGTCTTCAAGGCTTGTGGTGTTTGGTGGTAGAGAACAAGTTGTTATAAGCTACAGAAGGAAAAGGAGAGCCCTGGGAAGCATACTTAGAATGCTGTTGACTGGGGAGAGTTCTTGATTCTTGGTCCATACTTGGACATTTAGTGGAAAGCATCTGCCCGGTGACCATATGAGGCCTCTCTTCCGTCTGATACTCTTAGGGCATTATTATTCTATTTGTATCTCTCTCCGTTTGTCTACCTGTTTGGACACAATTGGGAAGTTTCTGTTTGACACAAGGACAAGTGGGTTGAAATTGCTGCTGCTGAGCTGAATAAAGGGCACTTGTATCTACAATGCAAGTGCTGGCTCACATATGCTTGCAAGGATTTGAGCCCTAGAAGGTTGGACAGATTGAGTCCCAGGCTGGTAGGAGATGAGTTCAGTGGAAACAGATTGAATAATGAGATATTGTAATTTTAGAAAAAATTGTGTGGACAAGGATTACTTTTAAGGAGACCTAGTAAAAGTTAATTGTATTCCTCTTTAGCTGATACTGTTAGTAGGTTTTTCATCTCATTTGGGCAGCATTGAAGAAAGAAAGGCTCGCTTATTTATTTATTTATTTATTTATTTATTTATTTATTTATTTATTTATCATTATCATTACTATTTTTGGTTTTGGTTTTTAGCGTTTCAAGGCAGAGTTTCTCTCTGCAGCCTTGGCTGTCCTGGACTCACTTTGTAGACCAGGCTGGCTTCAAACTCAGAGATCCACCTGCCTCTGCCTCTGCCCCTGTCCCTGTCCCCTCCACCTCCCTTAGTGCTGGGATTACAGGTATATGCTGCCAACACACACATACACACCACCACCACCACCACCAACAACAACAAACAGCCCCCTCCAAAAACCAAACAATCCTGACCAGTTATCAGAGAAGGATCAGGGCCTTTTTTTTAGAACTTTACCATTTGTGCAAGTGGCTATATTGTCTTGCAAGAGGGTGATGTAAAAATTGCCACCATTGCAATACTTGGGCAGTGGTGGTGTGTGAGTTAACACATTCTGGCTGGAAAGGAATGGTCCACAGTCATCTCTTTGCTGCCACATGGGTCTGCACAGTTGCAGTTAGGACTTTGGTGTCTCCTTTGTTGGAGATTGTTTTTCCTAGTTCCCTTTTTACAACTAATTATCCCAAGTAGTTCAGATAATGCAGCCTTGTTGTAAGACTTAGGCTTGGCCGGCATTTTGACATCATGTCACCTACAATGTGCATGTGACAACTATATAAAATATCACAGGAACGATTTTGGGGCCAGGAAGAGCTATTTTGGGGTATGAGTAGCCGATTTAAGAAGTCAGGATGGAAATGAGGAAGGAACAGTGCTAGAATTGGTATTGTGGGCATGTGTGGCACTGGGACATTCTTAATCTCAGGCACATCCCTCTTGGAGGTATGTTATTTTTGATCTAGACACGAGTCTGATGTTCCCAGTTAAGTGCTAGAGACAGGAGTCCCATCTGTGTTTAGTGCCAAAGCTTCTTTCTTCTCAGCATATTAAAGGATATCTAACAAAGGAGGATGAAAAGAAAGACTGCTCTTCCAAAGTTCAATTCCCAGCAACCACATAAGCAGCTCATAACCATCTATAATGAGGTCTGGTGCCCTCTTCTGGCCTTCTGGCACACACACAGGCAGAAGACTGTATTAAAAAAGAAATCTTTAAAAAAGAAAGAAAAGAAAAGAAAACACGGCCTGTATAAACAGGGAGCCTTTGTGTCTAAAGCTTGTTCTGTTTAGATGAAATATCAAGAGGCTGGGGTACCTATTTTCATTAGCTCTTTTTGGGAACATATTCTCTGCTTGAGAAAGGTGGTGGAGTTTGCTGAGGGTTTTGCTTACAGGATAGAAGGAAGAGGTTGGTGTAGGAAGGTAGATCTGGCACAGCAGCTCACCAGACCCACATTGAATGCTAGGCATTTGCCACTTTGGAATGTGAATCTTCCCACCACCTTGGGCCAGGGTTGAGTGAGCTTGGCTTGAGAGCTGTGGGGTTTCTGGCTATTCCCCAGCCTGACTACAAGTTGCATAGGGCAGGAAGACGTGGGGATGGAATGCAGAATCCCACTTTGCCCAAACTCCTGTCATCTTTGACAACTGATGCCTTTTTTTTTTTTTTTTTTTTTTTTTTGGGTAGCATGCTGTGGTCCATTAGGGAATTGGAAGAAAGAATCTTACTCTAACCAAGTTCCAGAACATCAAAGTGTGGAAGGAACCAGAGGCCCTAGTGTGGATGGACACACAGCACTGCTGAGCCCTCTCCCATTTTGTGGTCCACTTCTAGCTCCCAGAGAAGGAGTGATGCAGGGATTATTTTCCTACAGAGAACCAAAACCCCTGAGGTTTTTACAAACCAGCCTGCTTGTTTGCGGCAAAACACTGTGGCTTCTAATTAGTGAGTATTGAGCCACACGGAGAAATGCACATTTCTGTGCTGCTCTGAGGATTAAGAGAAACTCTCCTAGGGACTGGTTTTGAATCTGCAACTGAAGGATCTAGAAGTTTGCTCTTATTAGGAAAGGCCTTAGGTAAAGTGATGATCCTCAGTTACATACATAGTGCTTGGCAGCAGAGCCCCCATACTCTGCTCAGCCTCTGCTGTGCACTCCTCATGCCTGCTTCCCAAAGCCATTCCTCAGCAGGGTCCTTCCTCTGTCTCTGGCACATTCTACTTAGCCTTTCTTCTAGACTTTCGGACTATACTGTGTGTGCCTTAGAACATGGAACGAGCAAAACCAATCCAGCTCTCTTTTTCCCTTTCCTGCCCTAGCTCATGCTCTTCTGCTTCCTGTGGAAATGGATTGATAAAAAGCAGCTTCTAAGCCAGGAAGCCTAGTTTTTGCTAGCTGCACATTGGAATATTAATAGTCTTACGCTGTTACCAAAACTGTATATAATGAAGTACCAACTTAGTGGATGCTGCTTGGAAAGATCCTGGGCTTTTGGAAATGTGTTCTGGGGGTGGGGTTAGTCTGCATGTGCTTAATTAAGCAAAGAGTCATCCTCACAGTGGCACTTTCCAGAGCTGTCTCATGCAGGGCTCTGCTTTGTTAGAATCTCTCATATGCATTTGAGGCTACATTAAGAAAAATTCGGGATGTCCTCTTTGGGAGGTTAAAGTATGGATGTTGCCAGTTGAGGAACTCAGAAAGGCGCAAGTCACTTGGAAACAAGACTAAAGGACCAGGATGTCAAGGCTAGGAAGGGGTAGCCATAGGTAAACATTTATCTTAAAGGATTTCATTTACTTGTATGTGCTTCCACAAAGGGAAAGGCAGCTATGAGGACTATGGAGGTGATGGCGTATGTTGAAGCTATGAGCTGCTTTTGGTGGTGCATGAGGAAGACAGAGTTCATGGCCAGCCTCAGCTGTGCAGTGAGACTGTCAAAAACACCACCACAGATAGTTGTCTGGTTATATAGAAGGAAGTGTGCCATGGGTTGTCCGTTTTAACCACCCGTGACAGGACTGGGCGACATTGAGCATCTCTTTCTTGAGCATATCAACCTACCTTCACTCCTCCTTGTAACCCTCTATTCTGGTAGGCCCACTGTTTGTGTGTGTGTGTGGGGGGTGTCACATGGTAAGGTTTTCAGTTTAGGAGAACTGAGGAAGGACAGTAGAACACTGGCACATGTAAGGTGCAGGAAAGGGGGTTGCACGTCAGGAGGTGTGAGTAGAAGCAGAGCAGTCTTCTTTAGCGAAATCACCACAGCCAGCAGCTCTGTCCCACCCCCTGGGAGGGATGCTGTTCCTGGCCTCCGGGCTCATACCCACCAGGCTCACTTTCAGTTTTGCAGAGCACTGGGAGTGGAGCCAGGCCTGTGAGCTAACAGTGTAAGAAGGGCAGAGAGCTGGATTGCAAACACAGTCGGCCTGGCTCAAGAGACCTAGGCCTTCAGTTAAGACAGCACAGAACAATGAGGGGGAGACCTTGGCAGGGATGCCTGTGAATAGAAAAAGGTGCAGTCTGCCAGGCCTTGTGAAATGCCATGCTATGGGTGCTGAAATGGCTACCAGGGTGAGAGTGTAGGTGGGAGATATTTTCCAGAGTCACTGTGAAGAGCCGTGGGTGTTATGCCCTTTGTGATTAACCATTCTCCATGTAGTGAAAAAGTTGTGAAAGGACATCTGGACACCAAGAACCTATCATCATGGCTGATGAGGAAGAGGTTGCTGTCATGCTCAGATAAGGATGGAGGGAATTGCTGAAACTACATTGGAGATGGGGCAGCAATTAAGTGTCTACCTACAGACCTGGCTTTTCAGCTGCACTCACCAGGGCCCATGTCTGCTCTTCCTAAGCTGATCTGATAGACCATCCCATTGGGAGTGAGTGATGTTCCCTCTGACCAGGAAGGTACTGACAGAGTGTAGAGTGGAACAGAGAACAGGAAATGGGGCTGTGGGAAGAAGCACCTCCTTGGCATCAGGCAGAGAAGTTTGAAGCCAGCCAGTTGGTGCCTTTACTGTTTTCTACCAGGCTACAAGGCTGGGCCTGCCCATCACAACCGTGGTAGGTACTGGATATTCCCTTATACTGGAGTCTGTCTTTTGCTTTTATTTAGATTTTAAAACTTTTTATTTTATTTTATTTTAAATTTTAACCTGTGAAAGGGCTAGTGATTTTTGGGATTCAATATGATTATAGTCTTTAGCCAGTGGAAGGATGCATTTTCTTTACAGAGGTTCTTAAGGTGGAAAAAGTTTTGTGGTTACTGAGGGATTTGCTCTTGGCTTCAGCTATGTGTTAATCTCTATCCAGCCACATCTCCTGTGTGCCGTAGAAGACAGGTGGGAATCACAGTGCTCAGAATCAGGTGTGTTTCAAAACCAGGGCCTTACACCTAGTGGGCTGCTACTCCACCAGTGAGCGAATCAGGATGGTTTCTCCACCACTGAATTTGTGTGGTTTTGCTGGTGACTAAACTAGAGGTAGCTATTATTTGGAGGCCCAAGGTCAGAACTTTGGAAGGGTTAAAGCTATCTGTGACAATGAGCTTGTCATGAGCAGTGAGAACTCCAGGGCCACACATATGTCACCTTCTGATCTGTTACAGTCAAAATCTGTTGGGAACCCTCCTTCCACCCTGTGCCAACAACTCTTTCCTTTCCAGAATCACTCACCACATTGGAGAATAGTTAAGAGCTGGATGGATATAGTGAGCATTAGGGCACACAGTTGCTGTCATACACTTAACTCTGCCACTGCAGCATGAAATCAGTACCTCAGATGGTATAAGGCATTGGTGAATGTGGCTGTGGCCCATCACATCACTTACGTAGCAGGCCAGAAGCCAGCCCTAGCCTTAGCTGGTAGAGATTATTTACCCTTTTACATTTGTCCTGTGGCAGATTCCTAAGATGTCCTCTGCACTGACTGAGGATAAGGAAGGTGCAGATCCTGACAGCAGGAAGTGACAGGTACACACTGCTGGCCAGAGTGAAACAACAGGGCTCAGGAAGGTCCATGTTAACTCCCAGAGGAGTGAAGACTTGAGTGGGGAAAGTCCTAGGGAGGCAGCAGCTGTACAGTTAGACCTGAGGAATGGTGTGCTTGCTCTAAGAGAATGGGTCCAGATGGTAGAGAGGTGGTGTGCCAGCCACAACTTTTTGTTGCTCAGAAGTACTTGGGCTAGATTAGATGGATGGGTGACAGGCTGAGGGGCACAGACTAGTCTCTGGGTGGTGGGCAGTTGATAGATGAGGTTAGGAGGGTTAAGTGGCCACAGACATTATATTCAGTGATGTCACTCTGATTATGGTACCATGCTTATAAGTACAAATTACACCTTTTAGCTTAGCATGGACTAGACTAGTAAGGTGTGGGGCACTCTTGGGGTTAGGATAAAAAAATGCAGCTGGAACTTTTTTTGCCATGATCTTTTAGTGATGAAGGAGTTGGTAGGATGTGTAACATTTCACTATTCTTCAGGCCTTTTCTCTCTGGTGAGTCTCAAGATCACTAAAAATGTTTTCTTTCAGCCTTGCTCTTTTGGTATCCTGGACAATTTTGGCTTGTGCCCTTAAGGGTAAAGTGGTGGACACCAGTCTCCACCCCAGCCTCACCCCCACCCCTTCAGAACAAAATCACAGTGCAAGGAAGCTGTATGGAATGCATACTCACTTCAAGCCAGGTGTTGGCAGCCTTCTATGGACAGGTGAATACTGCCCCAGTGCATCCTGGGTCTGGAGGATACTCCTTGGAATCACTCTTTTTCCCCTCCAGGTAATTTCCTCAGGGCAGTTCTTAGCCAGGTTGAAAGTAGCTTTCATCTAGAAAGCACCAGCAACAACTGCTTGCTCTCAGTGAGGTTTTGTGATCTGCAGAGATTGTGCAGGGAGCTGTGCCTGGGAGACATGCTGGCTGTCTTCTTCAGCCTTGTTCTGTTCCCTCTGGTGCACTGGTTCTCAGCCTCCCCAATGCCGAGGCCTTTAACAGTTCCTCATGTTGTGCTGACCCTCAATCACAAAATTATTTTTCTTGTTACTTCATACTGTAATTTTACTTACTGTTAACGAATCATAACGTAAATGTTTTTAGATAGAGGCTTGCTAGAGGTAGCATGACCCACAGTTTGAGAACCTCTGCTCTATTGGAATATGTTGCCTGGTCATGTCTTAGTGATGCTGATAGTAGAAGGTGCATTCCTCACAATTTTCTGAAGAAGTTTCTGGGTTCGTGGAGGGGAGGCGTGGAGTAGATGGAGAGTGACTGTCTTAGGTAGAGTGTGCGGTCTGTCAATAGCTCCTCCCTAGTCCTGGGGTTAAAGGCTTGTGCCACCACCATCTAGCCCCTCCGCCCCTTTTTAATCTTTTATTTGTTGGCTTTGTGTGTGTATGTGTGATGCTGTATCACTTTACGTGTTCTACATGTATAGATGCCTGTGGAGGCCATATGGTGCCATATTCCCTGGAGCTGGCATTATACGCAGCCCCCTGAGTGTGGGTGCTGGGAACTGAACAACTGATCCCAGATCCTCTGCAGGAGCACTAATTTTGTAATTTAAAAAAAAAAAAAAAAAAGTTTTGTTTTGTTTTTTAAAGACAGGGTTCCTATATGTAGCTCTAGTTGTTCTTGAACTCAGAGATCCGCTTACCTCCTGAGTGCTGGGATTAAAGGGTGTGTGTGCCACCACTGCCTGGCTCAGGAATATTCTTATATTTGGCAGCCAAGTCCTGTGTTGTGCTCTAGCCTCATATGGTGGTCCTTGTCATTTGGCATGGTCAGTCAATGACAGAGCTATGCCTGTTGACAGTGTCATAGCCTTCAGTTAAAGGCTTAATGCCATTTCTGATATTTTCCTAACTTGGGAAAGAGATGATGCTTAAAACAAACAAACAAACAACAACAACAACAAACCACTGTACCTTAGCTATTTATGCTGTACTGGGAGCCAGAAAAAAAGTTTTTGTTCCTTGTTGGTTGGTAAAGGAAATGAATCAAGAGTAAGGATAGGCGCTTTAGAGGTAGTTAAGGGTTAAAGTCTCTTCTATAACTTAGCTGCATATCAAGTGTCTGGTTCCATGCCTTTCTCTGAGTGTTTGACACAATCCACCTTTCCTGGCTGAGCATACCTTCTCTCTCTGGCCATGGAACTTGGTTCTTATTGGCATAAATGTAAGTGAATCGGCAACAGGACACAGGATGTAAGGACACCATGTCCCATGAACACAGTCATGTCCCAGCTGACCCTCAAGCCATGGTATCCATGAGTGATTTGGATGTCAGCCAGGTAAGCCCACATTCCACAAGTATAAACTGTTACACGACCCAGCTGCTGCTAGATACATGCAGTCCTTTCTTTAACACCCATCTTTTACGCTTAAGCTAGCCTGGTGCCACCGGGTAGCAGTCACTCCTCACAAGGCAGCTAAGTGTAGGATGTGCTCTTTTTCCTCTTGGCTCACTTAACATGGTAGCTTTTCACTGACAGGTTGCGTGGCGTGGAGGGGGGCTTACTTACCCTTTGTGGAAAGCATGCTCAGTTGTAGAAACTGCCAGACTTGGGCAGAGCATCCTCAACCTGTTTAGAGCCCTTGTTCTGCATCTGAGGAATTGGGAGTAGCACAAGGCCTCAAGCACACCAAGGCTCAGGCAAGTACTTTGTTGGTCCAGGATTAGAAAACTTGTCTATTGCAGTTACAGGTGGCATTTTTCTCCAGGCTTTAGCATACTCGGCTGTGATGTTGGTCAAGTTAGTGTTTAGGAGTCTGTTTAAAATACCCATTTGTATTTGCTGTTTGCCCAAGTACACAGTGTAAATAGTACAACTTGCAGTGCAAAGTCTTTGGCAATAACTTCATGATGTATACTATGTTAAATATTGGAAACCACAAGCACCATGGACTGCCCCACACCTTCTGGGCCTGTGGTGACAAGTAGACTCTGGACTTTCCAAGTGTCGGCGTGCTTGAAGCAGCAGCCTGCATGTGTGGACTATCATCAGTGCCTCGCCCAGAGATGCCTGGCCTTCATCCAAAGGGACCCTGCTGCTCCAAGCCCTGTGAGCAGCACCCACACTGCGGCTCCTTTGTGTTGAATGTGTTGGACTCTGCCATAGACTGGCCTTGTCTGGCTGCTGCAGTTTGTAATGCCTTGACATGTTGCATTTCTTTTCCATTTGGATGAATAAAAATAAACGCTATGTGTAAAATAGGAATGGGCTGGACTATTCTGTGCAGGACTCATTCTGCTGAAAAGTTAGTGTCAGCTGCAGAGATGGGTCAGTGGTTAAAAGGGGCTCACTGTTCTTTCAGAGGGCCTAAGTTCAATTCCCAGCGCCCACCTACCCAGTGGATCCAGTAACCTCTTCTGGCCTCTGTGGGCACCTGTACATACACAGACACAAAATAGAATCAAGTACCCCCGCCCCAACTCCTGCTGCCTGTGAGGCAAACTCAGTTCATCTCAGAGGGTTTTCATTTCACACGGAGGGAGTGCATGTGTGCGTGTACTTCCACCTGGCTCTGAGTGGTGAGTCATGTGGCACGAGTGCTCAATCTAAACCCTTTTACACACCTCACTTATAACCTTTACAACCATCTGATGAGTTAACGAACCCCAGCATTCCCAGAAACAGGAATAGAACATCTACAGGGCAGCAGCAAGCAGTTTGACTCCAAAGGTGGTGAAGGTCTTCCTCCAGCAGCCAGTGTGGGAAAGCTGCTGGAGAACAGTGTGACATCTGGCCCGCATCAGGTAAGTAGACAGTGACATTGGGCATTGTCTCTTGAAGCACCTGATAACTCAGGCCCCTGTGCTTTCTCTGCACACTGTCAGCTTGGACTTGGCAGGGTTGCTGGTGGGACTCAGAAGAGCCAGCAATTGCATTCTTAGGGTCTGAACTGGACATGCCTGCCTTTAATGGGCACAGGGCTCAGCCCACAGCAAAAAAGCTTATTGGGGAACCAGGGGAAGGGAGGGGACAGAGGATGGGGATTGTGTGACAGGCATCAAGAACCCCTGTGAGGTGGGCAGGTAGGAAGAGAAGGGTTGAGTGGGGTGTGCATTCAGGGCCATGTCTTATTATGCCCCCAAATCTCCATGTATTTCTTACTAACCTTGAACAAAGAGCAGACCATGACTACCTGGCCTGGTCAATCTCTTGAGTGCTTGCTGCCTCCTGCCCTTGCCACACTGCTGTAGGCCCCTGCCTGTAACACCCCCTTTCTGGACCTGCCTCACCAACAGCTTAACAAACTCTGCTTCCATCTCTCAGTAGCCAACCTTCACCTGTGACACCCATGCCACTCTAGCCATTGTGTGGCTGTCCTCAGATCTCTGCCCAGTGCTTGTTTACTGTCCACACCCTCTGCCTGTGTCTGTGCATCCCTTCCCCAAGTCAGGTTACAGGTGAGAGCAACGGTTATCCACCAAGGGGATGTGCCTTCCAGGGAATGTTCAGCAGTACCTGAAGATATTATGGGTTGTGTGCTTTTGGCATCCAGTAGATGGGAGTCCAAGGCAGATGACGGGATACTGCAGCAGAGCATCAGCAGCCAGAGCTGTCAACAGCATTGAAATTGAGACAGTATACAGGTGACTCACTCATTAGCCAATGCACATTACACACACATCGCCAGCCCCCTGTCCAAGGCCATCTAGCACCTGAACACTGAAAGCTAAACTTGCTAAGAGTTTCACACTCCTTTTCTCATTTCCTGTCACCTACGCTCACACCCCTTTTCTCTTCAACTTCTTGACCCCAAAAGGATCGTAAGAGAACTTCACAAATGCAAACTACCTTTAAACTCTTCAGCAACTCCTTCCCTACACCTTTCAAGTCCTTTGCATGGGCCTCCACCTGTTTTTCCCCCCTCTCCTTCCTAAACATTGTCCTGTTTTATTGAGCAAATTCCGACACTGCAGACTTATATCCCTTCTTTTCTCCCTTGCAAAAATGCTGTACCTCATCGGTCCAGCTTGTCCCATATACCTGTAAGGTATCTCCCCAAATCTAGGATCCTTGTCTGAGCTGTTTTAGGCCCACGCCTAAGGGTTCTAAGGATCTGCAGCTATGTAGAAGTCAGGGATCACTTTCCCAGGTCCACATTCTGGCATGCTTCTAATCCTAGACACTTTATAGGTGGTTCTGGAGGGCTGGTCAAGTGGCAAGCAGAGGGTACAGCGTTAGAAAAGCAACACTGAGGTGGGCATGGTGGCGCACATCTTTAATCCCAGCACTCGGGAGGCAGAGGCAGGTGGATCTCTGTGAGTTCAAGGCCAGCCTGGTCTACAAAGAGAGTCCAGGATAGCCAAGGCTACACAGAGAGACCCTGTCTCAAAAAAATCAAAACCAACAACAAAAAGAAACAGAAAAAAGCAACACTGAGATTTGAGAAGGGAGGGTGGAGTAAAGAGTGTTAGTAAAGGGTCTGGGTACCTGCATCCCTAGGGTGAGAGGCTATACCTGCCCATGCCACTGCTTTTTCCATGGATTAGCAAGTATCCCGGGCTCAGGTGTTTGAGCTAAAGCCGCTCTTGAGTTGCTTTGGTACCATCAGTCCCTTGTTCCTTCTCCTATCTCCAACTGGTGAAATGATTTGCTCTTCCAAAACTTATTCTACCATCTCCTTATGAAAACCTTCCTTAGAGTTTAAGTACTTGGGTATCTCATCTGTCACCCACCCACAGCACTGCACTTCTCAGGGAGGGCCACACACACTCATCTTGCACAACACAGCCTGTACCTAATCGTTCTTCCCCCATTATGCTGGTACACTTCTACTCCACCTGATGTGCACATACTGGTCCTGACTGTTGCTAGGGGATGGATGGGAACGGGACATAAAAATCATAAAACTGCTTTTGTGCAAAGCAATGCTGTTTGTACCAAAATATTTAATGAATATGCTGTTAAAACGAACAAAAGAAATAGTAATACAATTTTACTGGTTTATACTTCAGTTCATAAAGTTGACGCACAAACTACCCTAGCACAATGTCCACACACCTAGTTTTAGATGGGCTTACAGCTGTTTGGGTAACTGAACAAGACAGACAGAGGAAGTGGTGAGGGATGGTCTGGGTTAGGGTTGGCCACTTGTTATCTCTCCACTGTAGATGACCTCATCAAACATTAGTAGAGCCAACAAAGAGAAAATGACTCATGTTTTTATATACAAAACCAAGCTACCTCTACACAGAGCAGAGAGGATGAGCCACTCATGAGACTGCTTGTCAGCATATAAATTAAGTCAGGTTTTGTTTTTAATTTTAAAAAGGTGCTAAAACCGCCATTTCATAGCTTTAAAGTGAGAATCCACAGCCCATCTGACCAGTAAGATCCACACCTGGCCACTCTGAGAGGCCTGACAAGGACCCAACCAAGACAGGGCTGCACAGTGTGTGCATACTCTCATGTATTCAGTTTTCCCTACTTGTACAACCTGCTGTGCAAACATTAGAGGTGAAGGAGCTCTTGCCAGCTCCTACAATGGCAGGAAGAACAGAGCTCAACAAACCTTGCATGAAAGGAAGTGCCCATTAACCACGGACGGCAGTGGTACAGATTAGCAGGTTGTCTGAGATTTAAACACTGTCAGTGCACAGTACTGGGAAAGGCATATTTATATTTATATATATGTATATACACACACACATACAGACATATATGTACACATGACACATTAAACAAAGAGCTGTCCATGTCATGATTGATTCAGTCTCAAGTCATGTGGCCCACTCCAGCCTTCTGAAATAGTTTTGGCAGCTAATGCTTTAAAAAAAAAAAAAAGACTATGAGAGTTGCATAGAATTGCTCAGAAATGTGAATAATGCCAAATCAAAACCTGTGCACTGTATTGGTTAACAAAATTAGGTAATTTTACTATAAGACCCTTCTACTCAAAAAGTGCTTCTCATCTTTTTGGGGGCTTCTGCCGGCACTGACAGATAAGGATTACTCCAATTTCTGTACCCCTGTCAGAGGTGGGTGGTAGATGGGGAGGTGGGGAGGGAGAGAGAGAGAGTGTGAGTGTGTGAGAGAGAGAGAGAGTGTGTGTATACACACATATATATATATATGTATAGATATATACTTTTTTTAATAAAGGGTTTAGAAAATAAAAACAAAACCCAACACATTAGAGAACGCCCCAACTCTGGCTGGGTGAAGTGTTCCTACACGGAAGAGAGGCCTGGATGGCACTCGGAGGCAGGAGTCTGGTGCATGTCCAGAGCATCAGTTGGGTTGGCAGGCTGCTGCAGGAGCCCTGGCCCACTGACCTACCAACATGCTACACAGCTATGACCTAAGGGACATTCTGGTCCTGGAACATGTCACAGAATCACACATCTGGCCAAAGAAGGCAACAAAAGGTGGTGTGTTTTCTGGAGGTGTCTGGAGGCAGCAGCTGTCCTCAGCATGTCTCTTTCCCTTGAACCCCAGTTGCTGTCTTTATGGAGCTCAGTGTGCGGTTAAACCAGGTCTTCTTGGCTGCCTGCACCTCACTGAGGGCAAGGCCCAAGTGGTGTTCCAAATCCTGTGGAGATAATAGTGAGCATGAGGATCTCAGCTCCAGGCACAGCCTCTGCAGAGCCAAGAGCAGAGCTCTGTGTGCTCTTCTGAGACAGGTCTGCAGTACTGAATTTGGGGGCTGTCCTAGTCTGAAATTACAACCTAAATACACTGTTGCCTGCAACTGTCAGGCACACCATTACATAGTTAAAACTTCTGTAAGTCCAAATCACTTGGAGATTTTTTTATACTGGACCCACAAGCTCTCTGCTGGCCTTGGCACCTGTTTCCATTCCTTCCCTGGGATTCCCTACCAGGCAGGCCTCTCCTCTCTTTGCTTGTGGTCTGCGCTGCTCCTCAGGACAGAATGCTCATCACTCAATGTTCTGCTGCTGCTCTCTGCGCATTCTCTGCCCACAGCTTAGATACTGCTACCTTGGTGTTGCCTTTATTTTTTAATTTGTCCTGGGCAGTCCCACTGACTCTCTCCCAGTACCTAGGGCAGACCCTGACAAAAGGATGTGTCCAGTTAATAGCTGTGGCACACGAAAGATAGTCTGTAGTTTTAGACCTGGACCGGGCTGCCACTTATGGTGCCCTAGTGACAAGGATGGCTAGAGGCCCATATCCATTAGGTAGGTAGTATGCCCAAGGTTAGGTGATGGGTGTTAGAACAAAAGCCTTTGCATTTGTAAGGCCACATCCTCATATATACATAACAAAGATTAGGACTCCTTCCCTCCACCCCTACCCCACCCCTCCACCACTGTTTTTTTTTTCAAATCAGGGTTTCTCTGTATAGCCTTGGCTGTCCTGGAACTAGGTCTGTAGTCCAGGCTGGCCATGAACTCAGAGATCTGCCTGCCTCTGCCCGCCTCTGCCCCTCATAAACTGGGATTAAACGTGTGTGCTGGGCTGGGCTAAGAGTCTGGTTTTTATATAGACACCAGGAACCTGAGGTGTAGAGAGATTACTAATACCGCAGATCGAATGAGAGCTGTAGTTTTTAAATACTTGCTCTATGTCCCACTATAACTCTTGGTAACTATTAGTATGATAAAGTTCAGACCCTTAGGACAGCTGAAATGGTTACACACACTCTAGTAAGTAAAAAGGATTGTGTTCTACCCAGAAGGGATACGGTCAATGTTTAAGTGGTGGTGGTAGACCTGACACCTAAGTCATTTCTGGGTTTCTAGTCTATCCTGGGAATCTGACTGCCATTGCCGTTACCTGGATCTTACACTCGGCTTCTACCAACTGCAGTTTGGTCTGGGCCAGTTCTAGCTCCATCTCCCGCAGCTGGTTCTTGAGTGTCTCCTTTTCTTCATCGGTGTCCTCATCTGAAACCCCTTTGGCTGAGCTGGCGGCCTTCACTCGCCCTTCTTTATTGAAGAAGTCTCGGCAGCGGTCACAGTCATCTACCTTTTGCTGAAGTGAACACCGGAAGTGAAGAAACTCCAAAAGATGTCACACTGTCAGATACTGCATATACCTCAGTGTCTCTTATGAGTTCTAGAAAAGCCTGGCTATCTTGGGGAAAGTGTCCGCAACCTGCTTTGAAGACTACCTGGTTGGTGTTCCATACCAAATGCAATAAAAATATCCCTTCCTGATCTGCTGTATACCATGAGGAATTCTAGGCTAAGAAACAAAGTTGCACATAATCAAAGGCTCATATGCAAGGATCTTCACTAACTGGCATACAGAGAAAATATCGACATGGCAGCAATGAGATGTGTTGGTTTGCTTATTCATGGGAGCTTGCAGGTTCTAAGAACTTAATGAAAAAATTTTTTATGATATAGAAAAATGGGTAAATACTAATACTGGTGTAAAGAAATAGGATACAAAACTGGATATAGATGCTGGAGAAATGGCTCAGTACTCAAGAGCATGTAATACTCTTCCACAGGTCCTGAGCTTGATACCCAGAACTATATCAGGGGGCTCACAACTGCTCAAAACTCCAGCACTGGCCTCCATGGCCACCTGTACTCGCATGAAATTACCTACCCCATAAACATAACTCAAAAAAAAAAAAATCTTTGAAAAAGATGTATAAACAGTCACAAATACATTTCACCAAAACAGGATACCAACTTTTAAAAATCTGTTAATTATACCACCAAAAAAAGTCCATATGTGAAATTTAGAAATGTAAATGTTTAAAGAAAGGTTAACTTGGGATGAATGCAACTTTGTATCTTACTCTAAGGTCATGAAAGGCTGGGAGAATATGACAGTTAACTGCCAGAAACCAGGTGCTTCAGTGTAAGGGGCTGAGTTCAGTGTCGTGAAAAGGAAAAGAAGAGTGTATCTGTCTTTAAGCCACTGCATTATAAGGTTTTTAACTCTTATTTCTTAGATTTGTGGCATATTTAAAATACAGGTGCTTCTGTTCATGATGGAGTCTGCTGCTGGTGATATCTTTATCCAGACTTCACAGTCCTGTGTGCAAAGTTGACCATCACATTGCCAACAGGCTAGTAAGGAACCTGTCAGTAGGTTATTGGCCTTTGTAAGGTTTGAAAAATAGTTAACAGAGCTTAAAGTCAGTCCTGAGTAATAGAAGCCCCCGAACTTACAATAAAATATTAAGAATATGCATTGTGCTCAGATCCCTTATAGCAGAAGATATGAGTGCAGGAGAGGAGTCTGCAGAAGGATGAAGCAAGAACCCCCACCTCAAGTGACAGTTTGCCTTTCCCAGTGATATTCACAATCCTGGGTACTTGAGTGTGAGAGCTAACACCACAGCACAGATGGTCTCATTCTCAGTCCTTCCAGAGAAACAGGCATGTGAGTTGGTCAAGCACTGAGCTGGGTCGATAGCAGGCACTTTATCTATACTGCTCAGTTGGACCTACTCTGTCAAAGGATAGGCCAATACCATGAACTACAGGGAATGAAATCTCTTAAGTCTTACCCGAATTTTCTCAATTTCCACTTTATTGGCTGTCTGCTGCTTCTCCAGTCTTTCACTCAGTTGAGAACAAATCTAAAGAAATATAAAACCACAGACTTGGTTCAGTGTCATCTGCATACGTTGGACTTTGGATCGACTCTGCCCCAGCAGCAGTTGGACTATGCTGTGACTGCATAGATGAGGGCAACAGAAGCACAGATGGGAACCAACCTGCAGAGTTCTCTACAGGCCTCTGTGAAGTCCCAGGTATAGAAAAAGGGAGTGCAATCTGGTTTTGTGCTTTCTACCAGCACTGGAAAGGGTGGTTTGCCAAAATTCAGAGACACTCCATCTCCTGACATCTGAAATACTCTTGAAATTCGGGCTTTTGTGTACTACTGATAAGCTAGGCACTTTGCAAGCATGCCTGTTTAGAACTTAGCAGTCTTCCCAGGTGGAAGTCAGCTTCCGTACTTACAAGTGCAGCTAACGTAAGAACATGGACTTGAAGGCAGGCCAGAGCCCAACTAGGCCCAGGTGCAGGAACTCACCTGCTTATAGTCACCAATGATAGAGCTGTTTTTTTTAATTTCTGATTCTGCTTTGTCAAGTTCCCGGCGGCACATTTCCTTTAACTGCACACATTAAAAAAAAAAAAAAAAAAAAAAAAGTTTTAAGTGAAATAGGAAGAAGCTTGGCTATTAACTGCACAGTGCTGAGCTTTCCAAAACATGCCTCCCCTAACTCTGGCTGGGCTTAGTTCCCCTTATAGCCACCTGTTTCCTCCTCCCAACACAATGGTAATCCTCTGTATTTAAAGCCAACAGGAGGAGAAAAGGTCAACAGTCCTCAAAACGCCAGTCCTCAGCTCTAATGGGGCATCTACTGAATTGCTTGAGCCACTGTACAAAAAGACAGTGCAGGCTAAACAGATGGAAGAACCCAAGAAAAGACGGCAGTGTTACCGGCAGGGCTTGGTCAGGCTCATATAGGCCAGGACTGCCTGAGATGAGTTGGGAAGGTGGTTATGGGGTGCAGAAGGAGAGCGGTGGGAGCTTGCTTTGGGTCCCCTGTCACCCACTGCTCTCACAGTATAGTCGGAGAGAGGCATCAGGTGGGGACAAGGTGGGAGGACTGACTATTCTGAGATGTGCCCTCTGCGGCAGATGCTAGCATTCTTCTGTTGCTTTCCGCACTGATGCACAGGAGCCTCTCCCACCTCCGTGATGTACTAACTCAATGCTTTAGTTTTTAGGAACCATTAAATTTTATGGAGGAAATTAAAACTGAAGCTACTATCACCAGGTTCTCTAACACCAAGAGAGTACCTCTAGCTGAACCCATCAGTATTGGCAAAATTCAGAGGTGTATGGGATGGGGCAAGGATACCCTGACCTGTGCAGACTCCTCTTCTAATCTCCTCTTCTCATCTTCTGCATCAATCAGCTTCTGCTTGGTCATCAGGAGCTCCTTATTCAATGCATCTGCCTTTTCTTCTGCCTGAAAACATCAAGGAGATGCTGTCACTAAGCACTCACTATGAACTCAGAACTTGAAAGGTTATGACCCTATTGTAAGACTGGTCCAGACTGAGGAATGGCATGCCCAAGGTCACACCTAGGCTACTAGCAGTGTGTGGTAGTGCAGAGCAGTGGTCAGGGGATGCGCCTTTGACTCATCTCTATGCTGAGTGACTCATGACTCACTAAGCTTCAGGTTCTCCATCACAACATGCACTCGGCACAATGCCTAGGTCAGTGTGGACAATAGAATGGCAGCTGTGAAATGTAATAGTTACAGTTTTCTGCCTCCAAATGGTTTGTATTTCTCCCATGCATCCCTGCATATGTTCTTGCTAAAGTTACTCAACAGAGAAGGCAGCTTTCTTCTGGTACTTTCTTTTATAATTTTGGATGGCCATATCCACTAGTCTTTTTCCAGCACACACTTAATGTCTGGTGAGTGGAGATGTGAGTCCTAGGGGGGCTATCCCTTTGATTCCTGACACAGATCCCTTCACAGGTAACTGAAGAGTGACTATCATGCTGGACAACAATCAAGGAAGCTAGGGATGGTCTTTTCTGGTCCCTTCCTGGACAACTTTGCTTGGCTTCTCTGACATTAAGCACTTACACAAATTACTGTGGCTGGGTCTGAGCTGTCCATTCCATCCTTGGGCCTTAACAGAAGAACTAAGACAGGCATGACATGAGCAAACCGAGTCAGTTGCTGACTCCCTGCAGACTGTGTGGGTACAAAACAGAAGTGAGTGCTGCCCTCATCGAGCATAGCTCACTACTTGCTCCTCCACTGCAAACCCAAGAGGCAGTTACAAGCAAGATGAAGACAGTTGACCATGAGCAAACAGTAAAATAATGCAGCTGGCAGACAGCACTTGAGCACAGCTGTGACCTGTGCCCATTATCAATGCTGTAGCTCACATGAGACTGACTCCAAGAGTGGGTCAGCCAGGGGAAAACTGGCGAGGTTAGGCAGTCTCTCCTGACCTCTCTCACAAGCCAGGTGACAGAGATGGACTCCACAAAACCTGCTCCAGCTCTACTCTGGCTGACCCTCAAGCACTGTGCCAATGGCAAGGTGCACAGAGCCTACTTGACTGCCCCAGCCACAGTCCTGATGGGACCTCACTTGCCACACTCATTCTAGTTAGGAAAGCAACTAAGATGAGATGGTCTAGGGATGATATACATAAACCCAAGTTTCTACTTCCAATCATGAAGGATGTTTAGGAAGTGCATTTACCCTCCCACTGTAATCAGAATTCTGGACAATATCTAGAAAGCAACTATAAAAAACTACAAAAAAGAAACCATATACATTCTCCTATCACTGGGGCTTCTGTAAGAGAGTCAAACAGAAGGAATGTCTAAAAAGTTAGGGTCCTGTGTGGTTAAGGTGGCAGAAGCTGTGGGAGAAAAAAGAGAGTCAGAGCAGTCTATAAAGTGACTAAAGCCCAAGCAAACACCTAAGGATGCAGCAAAAGGAAAAAAAGCAAACAGGACAAAACCAGTTCCTACCTGGATATAACAGACAAAAGCTGTGTTAAAAGGAGAGGACATCCTATTGAGACTTTAGGCGAGAGTAGCATGGAAGAATGGGGAAATAGTAGGACCCACAGGGTCCTGGAAACCTACAAGAAGAACTTTGTGACAGGCAGATCTGTGTCCTGGGGTCCTCCTCAAACTAAGGCACCAGCCAAGGAGAATATAGGCAGTAAGCTTCGAACCCCTACCAAGACCTAGCCGACGAACAGGATATTCTCCACCGTTGAGTGGAGAGTGAGATCTGACTCTCACACGAACTCTGGTGCCCCTTTTCTGACCACGTCCCCTGGATGGCGAGGCCTGGCAGCACTCAGAGGAAGGATAGCAAGTTAGCAAGAAGAGACTCGATATTCTGAGAGCATATATAGGGGGAGGAGGTCTCCCTCAGTCACAGACACAGGGGAGGGGAGAAGGGGAGAAATGGGAGGGAGGGAAGAATGGGAGGCAACAGGGGAAGGGCTAACAGTCGAGATGTGATATGAATAAATTAATAAAATTAAAGAATGAAAAAAAAAAAGGCAAAGACAGAAAATACGCCTGTCATACAGCACACACAGACTTATAGCAATAAGGACTGCTGGGGCATTTCACAAGCAAGCACGCACAATGGGAGTGTATCAGATGCCCCCACGCTGTGAAACCAAACCTTGTAAGGTTGGAAGTAAAGTGTGTGAACAGATAACAGGGCTGTCCTTATAAGAACAGTGCTTGCCCAGAATTTCAGAATTTCAAATGCCAATTTTTAAAAAGGTCTGCAGTAAAGTTTTAAAACCTTTAAGATAGCAGAGACTATACAAATTAAACCTCTCCGAAGTCGAAATAAAACAGACACCAACAGAACAAACACAGACAAATGAGTAAAACATAAGCTGGTGTTTGGAAAGATGAACCTTGCTGATAAACATCTAATTAGGGGGCAGGGATGAGATGGGCAGGTGGATATAACCCTGCACCAGGAGTGCAAAGGGGCACTGCTATAGAGCCCCAGCAGCTTCAGGTCCACACACGTGGTCATCAGGACAAGGTGCTTAGAGACAAATTGATAAAAACCAACCAGGCAGTGCACACCTCTAATCCCACCATTTGGGGAGCAGAAACTAGAACCACCCTGAACCCAGGTTAGCCTTGGCTATTTAGCAAGTACCAAGTCAGCCAGGGCTACACATTGAGACTGTCTTAAAAACAACGAACTCTAAAGGTTGTCACATGAAGAATTAGAGATATTCTCTACTTTGTATAGCTCCATTATCCAAGAAGTTAACTCACAATTTCCTGAAAAGTAAGTGGTAAGCTCACCACGAAGCTCACTAGACCACAAGTTCTAGGCCTGTGTAAACAATTCAGTCAGTCGCATCACACAATAAGACATAAAAAGACAGCTCAGCTGCAGCTCAGGAGTGGAATGCCAGACTGGCTTGTGTGAAGCCTCAGGTTCAACCCTCACTATTTATTATAAGCAATATCCTAAAACAAGTTTTAAACCCTACTGGGATTTAATTATAGGAACACAGTTAGTTTACACTGTAATGTAACAAATTAACAAAATATGCGTATATATCATAACAAATGCAAGGAAAGCATGCAGCCCTGAGAAAACAACAGATAACTGAGTAAAGGTTTCTCCACTCCTCAAAATGGCCCTAAGAGCTAATACATGATGCCACCCTACCTGCTCTCTAGCCAGGATTGCTCTAAAGACCTTAGCAAGAATGGAAGGCAGTGGAAAATGCAGAAGAAGCTGAAGTTACAGTCTTTACCCAGAGATAAGTGTGCTTATGTAGGAAACTCAAAGGAAAAAAATCAAAACAACAATAACAAAAAACAAGAAACCTCTGATTACACTAAATCACAAATTTTGGTAAGGTCAAACAAAGGCTACAAAGTATGGCACAAACCACTTTCCAGAGATTAGCAATCAATAACTGGAACATGCAATTAAGAAAACACCATCATTTACACAGACCAAGACAGGGTCAAGCCTCATGAACTGGAACCCACGCAGCAGTGCTGAGAGGAGCAGAAGGCATGCTAGTACAAAGGTGACATGCCAGGGGCAGGGGGCTCAGCTGCCGCTCACATGTCAAGTCTCTGCAAATTGACAGATTCCATGAAACCTTACTTAAAATTCCACAAGGTGGCTATTTCTAGAACCCTTCATGCCCTTTGTATTTCTGTAAAAGTCTCTATCAAGTGAGTTCTAAAAAGAACAAAACCAGGTGACTTAAATGACTCAATTTAAAAATTCATTATAAAGCTGCTACAATCAAGGATGGAGCAGCTAGAGTGTCACTTAGACCAACCCACACACAGTCAGCTGATGTCTGGCAATGGAGCTGGCGTGCTGTCAAAGTCTATTTAACCTGCTGGACTCACCACCTGGCTGTGTTGATTTTCACTCTGAAGCCATACTAACTCAAGGCGGAGGAGCAACCATGCTACAGGGGAGTCCCAGTCAGCCCCACGCCAGGGACCTTCTTCCTCCCAGCCCCAAGGTCACAGTTGTCATCCCACTGCACAGAGGAAAAGGCTTTTTGGGGTCACCAAGGCTGAGGAGAAATTTCTCCATAGCTGTGTAATCAATACCACAAAGAGGCAAATGACAACAGAAATGATAGAGAGGGTTTAGATGTGAGGGAAGAATCAAAGGAATCCACTTCTTTTTAAAAACTGAGCCTCAGAAGTCAAAAGGATGAGAAAGCTGGCTGGAGAGGTGGCTCATAAGTTAAGAGCACTATCTGCTTTTCCAAAGGTCCTGAGTTCAATTCCCAGCAACCAAATGATGGCGCACAGCCATCTATGAGATCTGATGCCTTCTTTTGACATGTGGGCAAAATACTGTATAAATAATAAATAAATCAAGAAATAAATAAATAGAATGTGAGAGCACCCCACCTTCTTCTTAACACGTTCAGTCATGGTTTGGAGTTAATACAAGGTAAAAAAAAATTTATTAAAAAAAAGAGAAGATGAACTTTGAAAGGGTGTCGCTCAGAACTGTGGGTGCTGGGTACTCCTGAATCCTATTTGGCAGGGCTCCTGTAGTCAGCATGCTTAGAGTGTAAGCATTGGACTCAGGCTATCTGGGGTTCACTCTGATGGCTATGCTCTATGATTAGCTGGGCAACTTGATTTGCTTCCATTTCATGATCAATGAAAGAGGATCATAGTCCTGTATATACAGAGCTGTTCCTGAAGGTTTCTAAAGATGGTATAGGAGTGTCTGGAACAGTGCCTACCACCTGACAGTGCTAAAGATATGCGAGCCATTACAGATCAAACTCACTAACCTTTGATGGCAGCTAAGCCATCAAATCTCAGCTCCTTGACTAGTTCTGTAACTATAATGGAGACTTTGGTATCACAGAAAAGATCTCAGGCATTCCAGTGAGGTCTGAAGCTCTCTAGTTTTCTGGATAGCTTCATCCCTCTGCACTTCGTAATTGTTAAAAACAAAATCATTAGCCTGGTGTAGAGGAGTGCAGAGGCAGGTGGATCTTTGTGAGTTCTATCTAGCCAGCCTGGTCTATACAGGAAATTCTAAGCTTATTTGAGCGCCAGAGTAAGATTTCGAAAGAAAGAAAGAAAGAAAGGAAGGAAGGAAGGAAGAAAGAAAGAGAAAGATAGATAGATAGATTTCATTCCCTCCTAACGAAGCAGAGTTAAGGACGTGCTTATAAGCTGCCTGGTGCTACAGGACATAAGTGAAGTGCAGAGACCTTTACGATTTGCACTGTTTCTACCTCAGGCCTCAGGAATCTAGCCTAGTTTTATGACTACTACGTCAGGATGAATTGATATGGAAAATAATACGGTTTATATTGCTTAGGCACAGGCTTTAAGAATTTAAGTCTAAACCAGGTGGCACATGCCTTTAATCCCAGCACTTGGGAAGCAGAGGCAGGTGGATCTCTGAGTTGCAGGACCGCTGAGACTACCCAGAGAAACCCTGTCTCAAAAAACAAAACAAAAGAACAAAACAAAAACCCACGAAAATAGAACAAGAATGTAAGTCTACAGTCTGCCTCAAACCACTGCTGACTTCAAAAACTACAAACTGTAACAGCTCAAGTGGAGTAAGCACCGAGGGCTCTGGCCAACCTGCCTCTGCTATACAGGCTGACTCCTCCTGCACCATTCACAGCTAGGAGGGAAGTGTGAGATGCTCAAACACTCCCTGCTCCATTTACACCAGCTCCCTCTACACTCCAGGCAGAAATGCCCGAGCAGCGAGGACAGTACCTGCAGGTTTCTACAGAGGAGAGGAGGCTCACCCTGACAAGCAAGCAGGCCTATGCCAGAAAGTCACTGAGAGCCCAGGTGTTGGTCACGGAGAGCTAAGGGCCTTGAACTCTTGTTCAAGGAGAAAGGAGAAAGGAGCCTTCTCAGTCATGTTTGATAAGCAGATGGAATTCTGATCCTCTGTTCTTTGCAGGGGTTTTTGTTTGTTTGTTTGTTATAGGACGCCAAATTGTGCCATTCAGACTCTGCCTGTGCCACAGCCATTATTCTTCCTGCCAGATCTTAGTGTCCAAGGTGGCTAGGAAAGCAAACTAAGTGATTATAGACAAGGTCTGTCTGAAAATTTTAACTTCTGAGAAAATGAAAAGGGGCAACAAATACTGCCACATTTTCCTCAGTTTTAACGACTGAGAAACCAATAAATGCATGTGTTTTCAAGGAAATACACTATGTACATTTGTATACTTGGTTGGATGTCAAGGGCTTTCTGAACTTTATACTCTTTTTAGCGATGTAATGTATACACAAGTGTGAGAAGCCTGGAAGCCCTTGGAAGCCTAAGTATATTGCTAGAATCTTGGCAAATGGACAAGTCATCTCAGGATACTGGGAGGTTAAATCCAGGAGCTTGCAAAAATTGTAGTTCAGGGGCCATATCTAACACAACACCAATTTTTGTAAATAAAGTTTTATTAGAAAACAGCCACTCATTCATCTGTGAACTGCTTCTGTGCCAATGGTAGAATCAAGCAGCAGCAACAGAGACCATGGGCCCTCAAAACCTTAAACATTCCCTATCTTGCCATAGAGTAAGTTAGCTAATCGTAAAGCCATGAATGGCCACTACTTGTTCTAAGGGAAGCTTGCAGTACAGAAAGGAGAAAAACAAAAACAGTATCTACCAGTGGACGGTTGCTCAGCATTGAATGGAATGCCATGAACAGTGTTACCCAGCACGTTCACAACAGAAGGAAACCTCTGTGCCTCTTCCTGTGGAATGCAGGAAGTGCTCACAACTCACTGCTGCTAACCAATAGCAGTGAGAAACAGTGAAAAATACTCCCTTGCACCCAAAACCCACCACAACCTCTCGATGTTTGGGAAAGCAGGCAGGACTCATGAGCACAGTGAGAGAACATAGGACAGCAGGGCACTAACACAGTGGAGGTCCCTTTAAAGGAAAGGCTGACAAGTAAGCTGGCTCCTAAGGGAAGGGTGGATAGAAACTACAGCAGTCAACACTAAAGTGTAAGGAAAGGATCAAGCGTCCCTGGTGTGAGCCTTCTCTTCATATCTGTCACACTTACATTATCCAGGTCCTTCCGCAATGCGATCTTGCTGGTGACCAGCTCATGAGCTAAGTCATCGTTTTCCTGTTCCAATCTCATGTTAGCTTCTTGGAGCCGCCTATTCTCCCGCTGCAGGAGGGAAAGAAGTTGGTTATGGACATAAAAAACAAACAAACAAACAAACAAACAAACAAACAAGCCAAATGGAATGGCAATGACAGCTTCTCAAGGGCTCAGCTTCAACATGAGTCTCAGGTCCTGTGGATAAAGAGGCATACATGGCTGTCTGACTGTGTTTCTAAACAAACAACTTCTAATTTTCTGTCTCCACAAAGAAGTGTGTCACTGAATGAAGTGAACTCTGTAAAGCAGCCGTCTCTGACTGACTAAGGAAAGAACACCCAACCCAGGCAGTTGGCTTGGAGCAAAACAGCTCTTACTTTCTATTTGTAAACTCAATCTGAAAACTAGGTTTGAAACATTACGAATTAATTTTTAATAAGATTGAATAAAGGCAGCTATGAGCACAAGGCTATGAAATAAAAGGCTGTAAAACAAACCTCAAATCGCTCGATGGGGTCTTCCTGTTGTGCCTGCTGTTCCCTCATGGTATGGTACTCTTTTTCAAACTTCTTTAGCTTCTTCTGGCTAATCTGCCGAGGAAGTCACAGCACAGATGAAGAACCTGACGGTGGTGCTTACTGCCGCTGACCTGGGCAGATCCAATTAATGTGGCCGTGGCGTTTACTACTTTAGGATGGAAATCTTCATACACAAATATAAGCTTAAGACTCTGAAAGGGATAGTTGGTTCCCAAACTTTTACTGACAGTGTTCTATGGAATACCTTACAGATGGCTTTGTTCACATGAATTTGGTGTTCTATTTTTCCCTAGTAATAATAATAAGAAGCTACCATTTTCTGTAGCACATACCAGAGTGTCACTCTGTGTGAGCATCACCCCTGTGCCTCTCCTCCCCCCACCCCCCGACTCCAGGTACAATCCTCATCTGAGGGATCAAGACGTTCTGTTTCATGACTGAAGTTGTCAAGAAGGGATTGTACTGCCAGGTGGTGATGGTGCATACCTTTAGTTACAGCACTTAGGAGGCAGAGGCAGGTGGCTCTCTGAGGTCAGTTAAACCTATAGGACAGCCAGGGAAACCCTGTCTCAGCATGTAAAACAAACAAAACAAAAACCAAAAAAACAAAAACAAAAAAAAGAGAAGGAAGAAAAGGAAGAAGAAGAAAGGAGAGGAAGAAGAACGAACGAAAAGAGGAAAAAGGAAGAAAAGGACGAAGGAGGAAGAAAAAGAAGAGGTGGAGAAGAGGAAGGAGGAGGAGAAAGCAGAGGAAGAAGAGGAGGAAAGGAGGAATAAAAAGAGGAGGAGAAGAGGAAGAAAAGAGGAAAAAGAAGAGAGTAGTAGTAGGAGGAGGAGGTGTGGTACTAGTCACTGGATTCCATCCAAAGCCCAAGCCCTCTGCGCTTCTAACCCTCCTGAGGCCTTTCACTGCCCTAGCTCCTTGTGTCCTGCCTCCAACAGGTACACTTCTCTCTGCCCTCAGAAACAGGTCTCATAAAACAAACAAACAAACAAACAAACCAAAAAAAAAAAAAAAAAAAAAAAGAAACAGGTCTCATTATGCCTCAAGCCTCTTCCTCCTGAGCCACAGGCTGAACCTTGCACTCCTCTCCTTCACTGCTCCACACAGGAAGGTCCTGAAGCCACTGCACTTCCTTCTCACTCTCAATGGTTCTACTTCTCTCCTACAGTCTCACTACACCAGGACCAACCACTTCTTTTTCTTCTGGGGAATCTTGGTTCTCTCTCTCCTTTCTTCTCATCCGTATGAGGAGTTCCCTGTGTACTGGCATGTACTTTTCGTGCAGCAGTCCTAACCACACTTAAGAATGAACCTTCAGGATGCAACTCTCTTTTGTTTCATTCCTTCTAAACAGCTAACTTATTCTCTGTGTTTTAAAAACTGTATTTGGCAGGGGGTGTGTGGTGCACGCCTTTAATCCTAGCACTCAGGAGGCAGAGGCAGGTGGATCTCTGAGTTCGAGGCCAGCCTGGTCTACAAAATGAGTCCTGGACAGCCAAGGCTACACGGAGAAACCCTGTTCTGAAAAAACAAACAAACAAACAAACAAAAAACCAACCAAATAAATAAAAACTGTATTTAAAAAAGAACTATAAACAGCACAGTAAAGCAGACACGTTCAGTTTAGAAAATAAATATAAACCTAGTGCTTATTTGTTCCCAAAGCTTGAATTACCAGCATTAAATTACTCATTTCCAATCAACTTCTAGACCACAGGTCCAGATAACTATAGATAAAAAGAAATCTAAGCATAAATAGTGAGCTGGGTGCACATCTGCAACATGCTAGTGTAAGTGCCTACATTTCTTTCTGGTCATCCTTCGATCACCCTGGTGGATCCTCTCTCATTGGCTCTGGAGTTCTGTGTGAGCTGTGAGCAGATGTGCCTCAACTGGAGCTATGATTCTGTAGTATGGCATTGCTATCCTAAAGCCAGTAGCCAGGGCAGTCCTCACAATGATGCCCATTAAACACATGAAACCACAAACTAGAGAGGGATATCTCTACCACACATCTCTGTGTTACCCAATTTGGGGGCAAACTTTTATTGTGCTCCTAAGTTAGTCACCCGAAACAAGCAAGTATGGGTGTGCATACACACGCACACACCCCCTACATAACACATCTGTGTGATCAGTAAATTTATAAACCAATCCTATCAGATAGTGGTGAACAGAAAATAATTGACGCTTATGGGCAGCACGTTCTTCTACCTAGTATTCTTTGTAGTCTGGGCAAAAGAGAAGTGAGGGCGGCAAAGGTGAGACTCCCTTGAGTGCCTTCTGAAAGAGCTGACACCACCTCCAGTACTATACTCTCAATAGACCTTCAGGATATTTCAAAGTTTCACTCTCATGCAAGGCTAAAAAAAAAATTAACACTTTCCTCACAGCCATACATTTTGAAAGGCTAATTTCAAAATTATTTTTATATTTTATTATCTTTGATCGAAACTAGCTGACTAGTTGAGTGTCTGGTGAATGCTGGGCCCACATCATGCACACCACCTTTTGCTGTTCAATATTTTTTGCATAGATGTGATTTACCTTTATTATTTATTTTATAATTTAAAAACTGTTGTCAGAATTACTTTGGGTTGAGACAGTAGTTTCTTCTTTATATGACGGTTCAACCTTGTTCTCACTCTGTCACCAAGGTGTCCCTTCTCAAAACTAGATGTGCACAAAGCCTCTTTCACCTTCCCTGGGATTTGCAGGTCCAAACTTGGACTCTGTCTACCAGCTCAGTGTCTTCCCATCCTTCAGCCTCAGTTTTTGTTTCTCCCACAAACTCTTTGTCTCACTGTGACTTCCTCCATCAATGACACTAATGTTTCCTTCCAACTCTTACTGATGCTAACTTTAGGAGTTTGGGAGTCTGCATACTAGAACCAGCTACTTCACTTTGCCCTTGCGGCCCAGAACCCAGGAAGAGAGCTGGCTTCCCACTAACTGAAAAGGTAGAGGCACTAGTAGCAAGAGCAGTGGCTGTGGTGGCAGTTCAAACATGCCAGGCCAGCTTTTCTATACATTTTTAAAGCACTAATTCAACTCCTTCATGGAACGTACCCAAGTTCAATTACTTAGGTGCTGCCCCTTAATGTTTTGTGTTCTGTGTCTGTTTTGCTTGCCACTGTACCTGCAGTGCCTAATCAGGTCTCCCCGATTAGAGTCTGCTATGGAGCATGTTCTTTGGAAAGCATTAGTGACATAAGGAATAGTAGCCAGATTGCATGGAATAACTTAACCAACAGAGACACAGTCTCCACTCAAACATGCAGACTCATTTTCTCTTCTAGTTAAGCTCAGGAGGAAGCAAAGAAGTTCTGCTTCTAAGCTCAGAAGGCCTTGTTAGCTGACCCTATCAGAAGGTTTCCAAAAATCACACCTTCACACAGAGGTACTGCTACCCTTCAGCAAGATGGAAACTGAAATTGAATCCTTGCTGTATTTAAAGTTTTTCTCAAGAAAAAGAAACCAAACAGCTGGACAGTGTGGACAGTAAGTTAAGTTAAGCAAGTTCATGGCCACTGAGAAGCGGCACTCTGGAGTTTCCTGAGCACAGGTGTAGGGGCAGAGCCCTGCACTCAGTGAAACTCGTCAAGTACTTCCAGAGGGTCTCTGGGCCCTGAGACTGACTGTCTGAGGTCCTCAGTTAAGAATTTTGACATTAGGGAGATGTTAGAGACCTAGTGTAGGCCAACTTTAAATTAAAAAAAATTTTTTTGTACATTTATTTACACTGTTGTGTACACACACATATTCCATGTGTGCCATGTGTTGCATATGTAGGTCAGAGGACAGTGTCAGGAGTTGGCTCTCTACTTCTACCATGAGAATTCTAGGGCCCAAGCTGAAGTTATCAGGCTTGATGGCAAGCACCTTTACGCGCTGAGCTATTTCCATCTCCCCCAGTCCAGTCTTAAGCATCTCTCCTTCAGTCATTAATCTGTCATGAGAACAGATTAATGTTCAATAGCTGCCCTGGTGGTGACGCTGAGTCTCAGTCAGCCCCTGGAGCAGACAGTGGTATCAAGGCCCATGTAGATGAAGAAAGAGTGAGAGTGGCTGCAGACCCAGGCTCTAGTAAGGTTCAACCTGCTTAGCTCTGTGAGAAACACAGCTTAGCTCTGGTCTTGGCTTGGCTGATGACTTGCTCATTTGTGAAATACTAAGAGTGCTTTTGAGTGTTAAGAAGAATGTGACAGGAAACCGTCATGTTCAGTGCTCAGAATACTGTGAAGCACAGAGAGAGGTCTTTTCAGTAAGCAGTAATTATTCCTTACTGCTGCAGTTACTGGCAAACTATCAGAACTAAGAAACAGAATGGTCCCCTGAATACACACGACACAAAACAAACTACATAAATGAAGCCCACCTTACACAGAGGAGCATGAAGTAGCCTGGCCTGTGGAAGAGGAGGAGGTTTCCAGAATGCCTTCACAGGTAAGGAGCGTGCTGGTATGGGGACTACAGAGAGCTGTTAGAGTGGCACGGCCAGATTGAAACCTAGTTTCTGGGCAGTCAGGTGAGTTGTAGGGAACAAACAAGAGGTGTGGTGCGGGAGGGATCCTGATGCGGAGTAGGACTGAGGCAGCCAACTCAAGGAATTGGACATTGGTCCACCTTCCAGCTCAAGAATGCTTGGGATGCTGCTGTGCTTCTGAGTTACGAAGGCTTACACAGAGCTTTCCAGATGGTGAGATACTGCCATACAAATTTATGCCTCAAAACAGTTTTCTGAGATGGACAGGGAGTGGTTATCACCTCATTTTACTATCAATTGTGACATGCATAAATGACCAGCATTCACTGGCACCAGCACAAGAAAAGTCTGGGTGAGTCTTGCTTTCTGCCGTCTCTGTAGCATGCCGGTTACTGAACATAGCTCTTCCTCACTCAGAATATCTGTAACTGAGGAGCTGAACATCAGGAGTGCTCTAACATGTCAGGTAAGGAGACAGGCCAGGCCACAAGAGCACGTGAGCAGCAGCTGCTTACTTAAGGCCTCTATCTCTCTGTAACACTGCTGTCTAATCTATCCTGTATCTCACAGCAGACTGAGGACCAAGGCTGGCACTCTAAAATATCTGATATAAGTAAACACTATTAAAACTCTGAAGTTTTTATTTCAAAGTTCAAATAGTTTATACCCACAGACCTCGAGATAGAATCAGGCATTTGAATCTGACCTGAATGTTTTTCTACAGTACAAGAAGAGATTAGTAAGCAAGGCTCCAAGAGCCGACAGTCAAGGAAGCCTGGCTGGCTAAATGAGGAGGCAAGCCCGCTGCCGCCCAAGCACTAGCCAGCAGCATTGTCAGGCTCACCAAAAACACACATGCTTTCTCACAAAAATTTTCTTGTAAATGTATGGATGAACAACACACTGTGGTCTCCCCTAGCCTTAGAGGGTAGTGTGACTTTGGGTACAATGTTCAGAGAGGAAGTTTCCTAATAAGAGGCCAGCCCTTCATTTACAGCAAAGCACACACGCCTTTTAGAACCCAGATCTCAACTCCATCACCTACTACCGTTCTTGGTAATTTACTTTTATGACCTAGGCGTCTCTAAGCAGACCTCACAGGCCACCATGAGGGCTCATTTCACTATGTGAAGCACTATGTTTTAAGTGTCTGTGAGTACATAAAAAACAAGCAAACAAAACCCCTAAGGACTTTGAGGACATTACCCACAGAACACTACCTGGTAAGCACACCAATGGTCTGGATGGAGAATGCAGCATAAACTGGTGCTGCTTTCAGCTCCTGAGTAAATTCTGCCTGACAAAGGGTTCTCTGCTTTTGTAGGACTCAGTCGTGAAGGGGCACAGTGTTCAGCCTTCAGCTCAGGAACTAGCTTGTGATGTGACTTTTCATCTAAACTAGCTGTACACCTCACACTTGTGTGACTCCTCTCTCAACAGCATACAATATCTATGCAGCTTAGGCAGGCTAAGGGACTAGGGGCCCTCCTGTCTTTAGCCTCCCAAGTTCTGAGATTCTAGGCCCAACCTTTTCAGATTTCTTGAATCAAACCAAAATGAAATTTTTAAAAAAGTCTAGAAACTGCCCCCCCCCCCAAATCACACACAGCACACTTACAAGTCTGAAACTGTCATGGAGTTCCTGGGAAGCTCAGGAGGGGGATATTCACAAATGGTTTTAAGAGATTGTTAGCAGTAGGACAGTTTTCTGTTTACGGACTCCTAAACACACTGAGCAGACTGGTAAACTAGCCGGTGAGCCCTGGTACACGCTAAGCTTTACATTACAAGCATGGATTCTAACTCCTCAAGAGCAAAACACTTCTGTCCCATAGTTAGCTCATCTAAGGACAAAAAAGAGAAGGAAGATGTAACAGGCCCAAGAAACCAAAAGGATGGGCACAGAAGAAATGTAGAAAGTTAAGGCTCACAAGGCCCAGCGAATATGGTGCTTTTTAAGCAACACACCCATCTTGTGGCCATTTCAGATACTGCCACATCACACTCAGTCCTCAGTGCACTTTTGCAGGAAGAACAGGAAGCATAAGGCACGGAGAGGACCAGGAGCACAGGGTCAAAGGTGTCCTGCTCACTGTCCCACCAAGACCCCTTGGGCAAGTCACGTGACTTCCACAGGCTTTAGATCCACGCCTGCTGTGCCCTCCCCACCTGACACTAAATCATGAAGAGTAAGATGTCTGTAAACACTAGCTATACAGGCGTCAAACACTGCAGCATTATTATTACAGTACTGAATCAGCACAGTAACACAGGTCTTTGTTTTTAGTTATGTGAGGCAAACTATTCCCAATTCTCACACCAATCAGGAGGCACAGCCCAGTAAACAAACAATTTAAAACATTTAAAAACAAGAGATTAGGATAGCAATGAATAACAGCTAAACTTTTAAAATTCTACACCAAAAACTTTTCAGGCTGGTTTCCATCCCTCACCAGTCACTTACCACACAACCCCTTCCCATGTCTACAGAGCACTGTAGTTGCACACAGCTCATCGTGTCTACTTCCTGTGTGGCTTTCAGGGTCCTCCCACATGTGGAGCACACGGCCCCGGGTCACGAGGCATTGCCAGGGATTAAATATGTACCACACAGTTCCACTATGCCAACAACCTAAGCACTCCCTCGGTTTTCCTCAGTGCAGCAGCAAGACTGAATTAGCCCTGTGTGCTTTTCTCCATCTTTTAGCAGAAGAGTCTTATCTCCTGTAGCCTGGTGAAGCTGTAGGCTTCCCGAGCTGAGTGAATTCAAGGAAAATTAGCCTCACTTAGAGTAAGTACAAATAGGGGGAACGATCCAAAACACACCCCAAACACACAAAACCACACAAAGTTCTTCAGGTCTGAAAGGAATTTCATGCCCAAAATGAAATAGACAATGTATGCAAATATTCCAAAGGCAAGCTGTTAGCCTTACTTCACTGGAAGCATAGGCAAGAAAAAAAAAGACATTAGCCAGCTCCTATCTGAACTGTGGAAGTAAAGTATCAATCTGTATTCAACTAATGGCACTTAGAGCTGGAGTCTCTTTTTAAGACTTGTTCAAATCTTTGTAAAAGAATGAGTGGAAACTCAACAGAATATTCGACCAGCCCAGCCAACAAAGCAGTATTTATTTTTATGTCAGACACTGCTCTTAGGGTTAAGGACTCAGCAAGAATTAGTTTCTACTCTGCTGTCGACTCTATCTCAATGAGGTGAGAAGGGCTGGGGAAGCTGTTAAATACTGTGACTAGAGAAAACATGTCTGGTGTCTGAGGTGAAGACGTGATGAAGCAGTGATGTACCCACTATAGCACTGTAGCACCAGAGTTAGAAGCAGAAAGATTAACTGGTGCATACTACAGAGGGGTGGATATGCTCAGTGTATGTCGGAGAATACAAGGAAGCCAGGGGTCTGAGGCAGAAAGTAAGTAAAAAACAGCAGGAGATAGAATCACAGAAGCCACCCAGGCTTGTACACAAACTGTAGGACCTTGGAAGCCTCAGCAACAACCTGAGTCACATGTTAAGGTAAACGGTTTAAGCAAAGGAAAAAGGAATGGAAAAGGCGGAACACTGCAGAAAGGAAGTGGTGGTCAGGGGGTCAGCGTCAGGGTACACTTTAGTGGCAGGTTGTGGAGTGTGGAGATGTAGGCTGTGAATAAGAGGAATCAAAAGTGGCAGTGATGTGTAGAGAAGAGTGGATGACCGCTACACTACTGAAAATGCCTAAATACAATAGAAATGCTGCATATTAATTGTCATATTATTTAGGGAATAATGACAATGAGGAAAAAAATTGTGCTTTTGCACACATTCATTTTCTCCAAATATCTTCAGTCCACAATTGGCTGAACCCACAGACAGGAAACACACAGATACAAAAAAACCAAGTGTGTATGAAGATGTTTTGAAAATAGAAAGGTACACAGTTTACAACAGAATACCCCTTATTATAGGGTGTAAGTCCTTACTGATAATGGGAAATCCTGCACATTCTCAGAACTCGCATTATTTTGTTTTTGTGAGTTAGTCTTGCTATATGAATCAGGTTTCTTGGGGCTCACTATGTAGACCAGGCAAGCCCCAAACTAATGATTCTCCTGCTTCAGACTCCCGAGTGCTGAGACTACAGGTGTTTATCACCAAACTCAGTAAATCTGAATGGTTTTTAATTAATGACAAGTACACTTACACAGGAACAATGTTCTGTAGTTATCTTCAGGCTGTGTATATGAGCAATATATGAAATACACATGAATTTGGGAGGTACTGCTGACCTGTAACCCCATGACAGTTCAGCAAGAATAAAAATAGCAACACTGCCACTCTTACCAAACAGAAATCACCACAGGAAGCCCTAACAGCTTCCCAAACACTGCGGCAGCAAACATTTAAGATAAAGAGCACTCAATGTGAACTATCAATTATGTATTACAAACATTAACAATTTTATCAGAAAATCTAAAATATCAACTGAAAAAATGCAAAATAAGTTACTGCAAACGTTACTTTACCTTCGTGTTGCAGGCTAGCTCCATGAGCCTCTTTGCGTTTTCTTCAGAGCGGTACCTTTTAGGGAGCTGAACCCTGAAGAACTTCAAGGCACCCTCAAAGTCTGTCAATAGCAAGTCATCCTTGGAAGTCTTGAAGTAAGAAAAAGAAAGACATGTATGAAAAAAAAAATGTCTGTTATGAAGATACACAAGAAACATTTTACAATTCCAGCAACTTTTAAAGTATTTCTTAATTTTTTCATAGTAACTTCAACATATTCCATCAATGAAAATGGCAGAGCAAATGACCACTTAGCATGAGATGAAAACTAAAGACACCATGGAACAGGGCAGGACAATGGACACCTCAGCTCACCAACAGACACGTACCTTTAGTAATCCAAGGGCGACATTAAAAATGACACTTATTCCCTGAAAGAGAAAAGACAAGACAGTTTTAGAATCTGCATCTGCCATGTACTGTAACCTTTAGGGCTATCATGGAAAGGTACTTAAAAAGACCCAGTCTCCAGTTTTTCTCAGAGAAGACCTTTCCATCCTTATCCTCACACTCAAAGAGAATGAACACTTTTCCAAAGTAGTCCATGATCTCAAATGCAAATAGTATACTAACAAAATAGTGACATCAATATGGCAGTCCACACACCCCAGACCTGAATATGGTGTGAGTTGTCTAATTTGCTTTCCTCGTCTGACCAAAATGGAAACTCTGGGTGAAAAGCAGGTGAGGGAAGATACTAACAACTGTCTTTAACCTAAACTCAAACTAGCAGTGTCTGGGGCTTGGTTCTTTTTTTTTTCTTTCTTTCTTTCTTTCTTTCTTTCTTTCTCCCTTTTTATTTTTAGAGACAGGATTTCTCTGTGTAGTCATGGCTGTCTTGGAACTATCTCTGTAGACCAGGCTGGACTTGTAACTCAGAGATCCACCCACCTCTGCCTCCCAAGTGCTGAGATTACAGGTTTGTTTCAAAATATAAAAACAGAACTGTAATACATCATTATAAAATTACAGTGGAAAATGTAATATTTCATTTAGAAATTATACATATAGAAGCAAAGACAGTGAAAGAACATACATCAAAATTTTATAAGTAGCTGAACTGTAGAGACAGTGAGATTAAAGTATTTTTAGTATTTTTGATATTGTCCAAAGTTCCTGTCATAAGCACATTATTTTATAATTAGTTCTTTCTTTCTTTCTTTCTTTCTTTCTTTCTTTCTTTCTTTCTTTCGTTCACACACATATAACTCTCAAATCTCAAACTAGGTCATGAGGCTAAGGTCATTTTCATACTGGCCAGTTTCTTTTTAGTGACAATGCTCTACTTTTTAGCAAATTGCTACCCAGCCTCAAGTCACTGCCATTTTAGCAGGTTGCTCACGTAACTTAGCCTACACATGGCAGTGCTAGATGAGCGCTCCAGTGGGGCCTCTTTAAAAGGAAGAATGCAGGGTTAGGGGTGGTGGCACACACCTGTACTGTCTGCATCCAGGAGACCCTAAACATACGCCCACTCCAGACAGAGGTGCCAGCTCTCAATTCAATTACAGATATGTGAGCGATAGCTTAGTTCTAAGAATAAGACCGAGGAAGCGTGGCACTATCAAGCTCTGTCTTCCTCTACACAAGACAGAAACCTCTATTTCATTTACTCACTGTCCCAGAACCAAGCAATAATAACTAATCTAAATGTCTACTGTGTCTCTTCTTAGCGGAGAACCTCTCTGACAGGGTGAGTAGGACACTGGCCTCAGGCAGAATCCCCTCAGCACAGATTTGGCAATACCAAAACAAAACAGAGGACAAGAGATTTGACAGAGCTCATAGTGAAGTACACTGCCCACACAAGCTGAAGTACTGTGAGCTCTGATACGTACCTCACATAAGAGCAGGTCGATGATATGGAAGACCATGTAGAGAGGGAACTTTGCAGTGAAAAGTGTTAGGAACCACTGGGAGGCATACATGTGTGCTTCAAGGCTGATATCCAGGAAGTGGTTGTATAGGTCAGGGATGTACTCCTGAAATGGCAAACTAATTAGTTCTGGGCACATACGCAGTTACCCTGTCATTTCTCAGGAGGCGCATGCATCTGCCAGCAGTAGCCCCAAAAGTCATACACTTGTGTTTCTCTAAGTATCTCTGAGGCGCTCATAACACTTACCAGCTCTTTTCCAGACTACAAACTAGTCGAAAGAAAGAGAATTCCCCAGAAAGGTGACAAGAATTAGGAAAGCCAGTTTTTATTTCCAAGTTGTGATATGTTTTGGGAAACTGTTTCACTTTGGTAGGGGACTTCTAAACAGTACCCTTGTAGTCTTGGTGAACATTTCCTTCCTGAATTTGATATAGAAATGGGCCTAAGTAATTTGCTCTTTAGATGGTTTCTAAGACAGTCTTAACCACAGCAGATTCCCAGCACTGCTGATCCCTACATCCTCATCACACAGTGAGAAACAACAGGAATAAAAGCCATTGTTCCCCAGTCTATGTGCCACTACTCATTCAACCCAGTCTGAGCTCCTTTACCTGCATGAGGCGCTCCAACTGGTAGAACTTGCAATGTAGATCTTCAAAATTTTGCTTGAAAAGTTCCCTGAGACCATAGTCAAACATGATCTTGACCAGAACACTGAATGCCTGTTCTTCGGGCATCTATAACAAATGGACAATAGAGGGTGGGAGGCAAAAACAATGACTTCAGTATTTTTAGCTTGTCCCTCCACTGTCTTATCAGGCAATGGCTCAGAAACCCAGTTTTCAGTTTTGCTTAATATTAACAGCATTAATCACGCAGGCAAGGAATGTTAAATGAGGCCTACACATTGTGCTTACCACTGCTTCCCCCACAGCAAGAGTATAATGAGGAATTATTAACCAGTAAAGGGACTGAAGAGCACACAGGACAGCAAAGTTTATGCCTCCCAAACAGAGTCAAGAACAGGCCCCTAAACCAGGAGGTGATAGCCATGCCTTTAATCCCAGCACTCAGAAGGCAGAGGGAGGCAGATCTCTGTGGATTTGAGGCCAGCCAGGTTTACAGAGAGAGTTCCAGGTCAGGCAGGACTACATAGAGAAGCCATGTCTTGAAAAACAAAACAAACAAAAACAGGAACAGGCCCCTCTAGGAGGACAGGATTAGAGGTGAGTACAAACTGGCTGGTACACACTGTGTTTCAGCTTCTGAAACCACAGGCCTTTATTCAATCATTTTTCCTTCCTTTGGCTATGTCATTCTGGCAAATTGTTTTATCTTCTATCATTGTAAAAAGAAAGAAAGAAAGAAAAAAAAAAAGACAGCTTGTCAGAGTTAAGCATCTTCCCTTGAATCTTCCTTGATACTTATCTTCTTTAGGTGCATAAATCTCACACACAAGGAGAAATAGACTAGACAGCAGTAGTGGCTGAAGAGAGGAAACAAGATAGGAGAAAGAACACAGAGAGATATGAGGGTGGAGGTCAGACCTAGGAAGAGTGGGGGCAGGAGAATAGAAGGCATGTAGAGAAAAGAGAGGCTCTGGGTGGAGGTCTTTCTGTGACAAGATGGAGACCTAAGTCAGGGAGGCCCCTGGAAGGAGATGAGGGGACTCTAGCAGACACTCCTAGTGGCAGGGTCCATAGAGACTGAAGAAGACACCCTCTAACTAGACAAGTCTCCTAGTACAGGGAGGAGAACACAAACCACCCACAAAAACTTCAACCCAAAGTTTACCCTGCCTAAAGATGTGCAGGGATAAAGATTCAGAGCAGAGATTGAGGGAAGGTCCAACCAATGCCTGGCCCAACCTGAGACCCACCCCAAGGGAGAGAGCCAACCCTTGATGCTATTAATGTTACTCTGCTATGCTTGCAGACAGGAACCTAGCATAGTTGTCTGCTGAGAGGCTCCACCCAGCAGTGGTTCAAAACAGATGCTGAGACCCAGAGTCAAACATTGGGCAAAGCATAGAGAGTCTAGTGGGAAAGTGGGGGCAAGGAGAAAAGGACCTGGAGGTGACAGGAGCTCCACAAGACCAATAGTGCCAACTAACCAGGGACCAGAGGGGCTTGCTGAGACTGAAGCACCAACCAAGGACCTTTCATGGACTGGATCTAGGCCCCCTACAAAGATATAGCCAATGGCCAGCTCAGGCTTCATGGGGGTCCTCTAGTAAGGGGAGCAGGGGCTGTCTCTGACATGGACTCTGTTGCCTGCTTTTTGATCACTTCCCCCTGGTGGGACTGCCTTGCCAGGCCACAGGGGAGAAGAACACTCTCAGTTCTCATTCAACTTGATGAGCTGGGGTGGATGGGAAGTGGGGCTCCTCTTTTCTAAGGAATAGAGGATGCGGGAAGGGGAGGAAGGAGGAGGGAGGGTGGGACTGGGAGATGAGGGATGTGGCCACGAGCAGGATGCAAAGTGAAATGAAAAAAAAAAAAAGTTTGTGGCTGTAGAGATGGCTCAGTGGTTAAGAACACTTACTACTTTTGCAGAGAACCTGGGTTTGGTCCCTACCAAGATAGTGGCTCGCAAACATCTGTAACTCTAGTCCCTGGGCATCCACTCTATTCTTCCAGGTTCTGTAAGCACCTACATGCATGTAATGCATATAAGCTCATGGAGGTACACACAAATACACATAAATTAAAAATATATCTTAAAAAGTAGCTTGTCTCAAACACCAATACAAAACAACAGCTTATTTTAGAAAAGTCATTCTACATCTCAGGTCCATGTTACTACTCAAAGTAGTAACAGAGCAGCAGCACACCACAGTAGCAATTCTGTCTGCAAATGCCCACTTAAGTGCCTCGCCGGGCGTGGTGGCGCATGCCTTTAATCCCAGCACTGGGAGGCAGAGGGAGGCAGATTGCTGTGAGTTCAAGGACAGTCTGGTCTACAAAGCGAGTCCAGGATAGACAAGGCTACACAGAGAAACCCTATCTCAAAACACACACACACACACACACACACACACACACACACACACACAAACCAAACCAACCAAACAACAACAACAACCAAAAAAAAAAAAGAGTTAAGTGCATCTTCCATGACTTTATGGACTAAAGAATATGGAGAGAGATCTAGGTTTCAAAACATTAGGAAAGCACTGGCAATCCTTAAGGCTTCACGTGACTGCAGCAAGCTTCAGAGAAGTCGAGATCAGATGGGTGAACTTCCATGGAACATGATGCTGGTGGGCAGAGCACAGGACCCAGCGAGGGAAAAACAAAACAAAACAAAACAAAACAAAAAAAAACAGGTGGAAGAGGAATACAGGACAAAGCATAGCGGATTCTTATTGGAAACGACAGGGTATTTGGGGCAAATGCCAGCTTATCTTTGTTATGGAAGGTGGCTTCATTTTACTGTATGAGGGAAAAGTGGCTTAATTTGTGTACCATTTCTGATGCTGGGTTGCTCATTTCCCTCCCCACAAAAAACCAAAACCAAAAACAAACAAACAAACAAACAAACAAAAAACCAAACACTCAAAACCAAGGCAGACATCAGGAGTTCAGAATTTGAATTTGAGAAAGCCACTTTCAAGGGGTGATACTTAATGGTGATAAGTGTTACTTGAGTGAAATTACAATAAACAAACAAATAAATAGATGAAAACCACAGGTGTGCAAGACTGAGATATAAAGTCTGGCTGAAACTACAGATCATAAAGAAAAACCGAACTTGACCTGTTTATCAATTCATAGTGTTAGCATATTCTAATTCCCCTCAAACTAGCTCTGTTCTTCTCTATAACTCTGCTGTGCTGGCTACAGACACCACCAATCTGAGTTCACAGTAGATAAAGTGTTTTTCTTTTTACCTGTAAAGTCATCTTCACAAAATAGCTTAAAATCCTCGTTTTCCTCTCTAGCTCTGTCTCTTTCTCCCCTACCCACTTCCCAATCCTGTCACACTGTCTCATTTAATTCCACACATTTGAAATTCTTCAGTTTCTACATACCGATGATCCCCTTTGAAAGCAATGTTCTACTATGTTTTCATGACTTTACAATATTTCCATAGCAACATTACAAGGAAAAAGGCTAAGTGATACTGAAAAGCAAGTACATGACTTTCAGGGTCCACTGCACTGTAATGGTTTGTCTGCCAAGAGGAGCCTTTAATCTAAACAAGATCTCTGCTACGGTCTTGCACTGTCCATTGCATTTTACGTGTATGGACCCTTTAAAATCCCTAAAGGCATGCTTGTGCAGCCATCTGCTTACAGACGGTGGTGTCACTAGCTTTGTACTGGGCTCACTTAATCAAATTAAGAATGTGACACATTTTATGAGACAACGTGCTTACATTTTAAAAAGTCAATGGCTTGAAACAAACAAAGACAACAGGGTGGTTTAGATCAAAAGTGTAAGGACAGAAGACCAGCAGACGCAATGTCTGACTTGCTGCTGGATCAATAAAGGAGTCACATACAGGCAGGGGATACAGCTCACTGGTAAAACACTCATCTAGCATGCAGCCTAACAGAATAACCAATAGCCAATAAAGTGCACAACGGCTGGGCGGGGCACTGAATGTGGACTGTGTGATCATACTACAGTTATAATGAAGAACGCTCTGATCCTTATAAGATACAGGCTCAAATGTTTGCTACTTTCTTTTAAAAAGACAGTAAGTTGTTTTTGTGGAAATGAAAAATGAAGACAGTGCTGATGGTTTCTGTTGCTTTTCAGAGCTTTTGTCTTGTTTTCGTTTTTTCGAGACAGGTTTCTCTGTGTAGCCTGGGCTGTCCTGGACTCACTGTGTAGACCAGGCTGCTCCTCAAACTCAGAGATCCTCCTCCTCTGCCTTCTGAGTCCTGGGATTATAGGCGTGCGCTACCACGCCCAGCTGTTCAGAGCTTTCTTTGCACTTTGCAATCACGTTAGTCAATCACTGAGATTATTTGGTGTGCTATTAGAGTCTTTTCCAGAAGGTCTTCTATGTCTATGTCATAAAGTATTTTTACCTTAAAAAATGAATTTATGAATACAAGGATACTAAAGAAAGCTGTGCTCTCTTCCCAGCATATAAATTTCCAAACAGATATTAATGACAGTGGCTACTTTACAGACCTCTCCCCCCCAAAAAATGTCCCCTAAGGGTTAAACAATACTGACGTCTATCTAATCTTCTGAAAAATAAAAAGGAAATCTAACATTGCATTAGTTTTCAACTCTGCCATTTATCCTCATTAAGTTTCTTTTCACAGTGCCATTATATTAGAAGTTTGTAAATATACAAGTTAAATATTCTAAGAATCTTGCCAAGCACAGCCATAAACTATGCTTAAGCCCAGCAGGAATGTGTGGTGGTGACACAGACCCAACTACTTACGTGGAGAAGCAGCACAGCTGCGAGGAAGGACTGGCCCTGGCAGTATCCAATCTCTTCATCATACACAGAATATGCCTGCATAGGGAGGAAAAAAAAGTGCTTAAATGAATGACACATTCATGTGCCATACCTGCTCTCTCAGACTCTGACAGCAGGAATCAAGAGGATGCTTGCTACCCAAGCCTCACCAAAACAGTTTGATGGCCTAAGAATGATGCTGATACATCTCTTTAATCCCAGTGTTGCCTTCAGAGTAAAAAAGCTCTGTCACCGTATTACCTCCTGTGGCCAAAGACAAAGTCTATCAGAAATAAACTGAGCACTAATCAGGTTCTAACAGGTGCTACTTCTAAACCCCCATAGCATTCCAGTTCAAGCAGAACCAACACCCCTCTTCTCTGTAACTCTGTGGTATGTGCTAAACATGCATGGGTATTATAGAATTTAATAGGCCACATTTTAAATGTCCATCTTCTCTTGGGTGCTAAAGTTCTAAGAGAAGGGATGCCATGTTGGTCACCTAGGCACTGATTAGATAATGTCACTCAATCTGGTGAAGACAGTGAGGCTCTGGTAAAGGGATGGCTCTAAAATTCCTTGGCAGTGGGTGGTTATTCCTATTGCCTAAGAACATTACGCTGGCTCAGCCTTGACACCCATGGCCCATTCTCTGCGGCTCTTGAGCTGGGTTTTTTATGATTAGCAATAGTTTTTATGTAGCCTACAGTAAAAAGGGGGAATGCCCATAAACCAGTGACTTTCAACCTGTGGGGTGTGATCCTTTGGGATGTCACATGCCAGACATCCTGCTTATCACGTTATTTACATTATGATTCATAACAGCAGCAAAATTGTACTTATGAAGTAGCAACAAAATAATTTGATGGTGGTGGGGTCACCACAGCATGAGGAACTCTATGACAGGGTTGCACCACCATAAAGTAATGATGCATGAGCCTATGATTTCTATCCTCTATATGACAGATTTATTTCTCTTGGAACTTCCTTTACTTTCCCACTTCTGTGTACCAAAGTTCCTATGACCTAAAAAAGAAACTTAAAATTAGGTGTTTTAGAACTTGTCTTTCAGGCAATGAGCAGTGTTTATCAGATGATGGACAGGTTAATATATAAGCAGGTTTTGTCACTGGCCTAGAGACACCATAACTTTACAAACACATACAATCCTATCTTCATGAACTCGGACAGAATTCACTGCAGTTTCATTAGGCTTCCTGGCTCATCACAGCTTGTCTGATGAGAGGGTTACAGGGTGAGAAGACAAGATAAAAAAAGAGGGCTTTAGAAAGCACACCACTTTCCACCCCTTAAGTTAGGGCCAATATTGCTGAGAGTGTGTTGAAAACAGTCATGACTAATAACCAACACAGTTCTCTGGGAAGTGTCTGGTAATGTCTTTACAGGTATTACCAACAGTTTATCAGTTACAGAGTCAGTGGCCTATTTGTTGGTTTTGTTGGATTGTGTGCACAATATTTGTACACACTGCTAATATCACAGGGTTGACTTACTATCCTCACTCAGCAAAGGGCTCAGCACAGTTTGAGCAACTTTTTTGTAGCAGGATGAAATATATGCATGGAATCTCTGTAGGAAGAGAATAGTATGTTCCTATTCAGGCTGATGAGGGACCAAATGAATGCACACACTATTGAAAGTCCATGGTGTACGTTGGGAAATAGCTGGAATATAAAGTTCAAGGGTCTTTAATGAAGAAAGGGAGGAGAAGTTATGTCATTAGTTATGATGGTTAGGGAGCATCTGTAATATGCTCAGCAGTGGGCCAGATATGCTACTGTCCTTGAGAACGGCACTCAGTGAGGGAATTCCGACAAATCAATCAAGCCATGTAAAAGTGAGAAAGTTCATCTGATGAAGCATCAGCACAAAACATCACCAATGAACTAAGGGGTTTTTATTTTATTCTACTGTGTTATGGCTGAACTACTCACAATTTCTGTGGAAACTGCACAGATGAGCTAATTTTGGGGTAAACAAGAAGTAAATTTGGGGTAACATGAAAGCAGGCTAGACCCCAGAGGCTGGGCTAGTAATTCAAAGTACTTTTTATAATTGCCAGCAATGTAAGAGGGCAAGTAACTAGCAAGCAAGCACGGGATGAGTACAACTCTAATCCGACATGAAGTGGTGGGAATAATGACTCCAATCACGAGATGCAGCAACTGAGAGGAGGGTCCTGATGGATCCTGACGCTGCCAGCTGGATAGGAAGTTGCTACTGGAGGGCTGAGAGGGACAATTTTGGATCAAGATTTCTGAGTTAAGAAAAGAGACTTCTGAATTTTATTTTGAAGTATTAAAGGACAGATGAAGCAATGTGGAAAGAGGCTAACATAAAATGAATACACAAATTTGTCATAATAACCAACTACTTTGTGTTTAAAAGCTTTCACAGTAATTTTTGGTTTTTTAGTCAGGATTTCTCTGTGCAGCCCTGACTGTCCTGGAATTCAACTTTGTAGACCAGGCTGACCTCTGCCTCCTGAGTGCTGGGATTAAAGGAGTGCACCACCATGCCCTGCTAATAAACATGTTCTTTAAATGAACTGGAAAGACCAACTTGGTTCTATGATTCTGACAGAGACGATCTGGCACCTAGGAATTTAGACCTCAAGCTAATACAGACTTGCGTACATCTGTTGGGTATTGAAAACTGCTAGTCTGAGAGTGAGGGGGACCTCAAGGGAGCTATGTAGATCTGGACAACTGCCATGTGAGGCAAGTCTCTGTGGTAGGGCAGGCAGAAAGAGAGAAAACAGTTATTGGTGAGGCTGAGCGGTGGGAGAAATAACCAAGTTGGGAAAGTCAGAGGGGCAGGGAGAGCAAGAGACAGGAACTAGACACAGGAGTGGGAGGCAGAGGCAGTGAACACACGGACGCTTTCTGAGAACTCGGTAATAAGGTGAGGAAGGGTTGGAGGTAACATGTGTGGAAAAAACAACCAAGAAGCACTAAAGGACCTAAGAAAAGTACAGCAGAATCACAGCTTTGGGTGTTTTGGAGAAATCAAAACCATAAACTCAAGAACAACTTCTCTAAAGTCTGTCTGTAAAAGTTCAAACCACCTAATATATCACCAGAAAACTAACTTATAGCTTTCTCTTTTCAATTATGAGCATGAGTTCTTTATAAAAACATCTTGTGCCTTGCCTAGATACAAAAACTACTTAATTCTGAGAAGGAAAAGGTCAAAGACCAGTTCTGAAGTCAGGACAAAACTAAAAAGTTCTGCTCCCAAGCTCTTTTCAGCACGGTAGCTCTGATGTATGTCATTTATACTCTTTAAGGTATAAATTTCTATCTTTAGGATGAGAATACATCTATTTTAAAACAGATTACAACTAAATAGGCTATTACTTTTACAGTATTCAGATACAGGTCTTTTAACACAAATGAATATTTACCATCACATACTTATTAAGCTACAGGTGGTGCTACAAACTCACCTGAATGGGCACTGGCACTCTCTACTGTTGGGCCATATCCACAGAGCCTATGTTCAGTGCTTACAATATAAATAAACACTGCATGGCTCTCAGGTGTTTTACAAACCAAATTTGAACTCTAATTATGTGCTCTGAAAGGTCATGGAGACACTGAGATAAAGAGAGCTAATGGCCTTTGTCCTGTTAAGCTTCACATTCAGCTACACTGGCTTCAGCTTTATGTATCTCTTCCTGGTTTTCAAACATTTTTTTTCATGTTTGCACTCTGACAATCTCATGCATATCTATAACACATTCTAATCATCTGATTCCACCCCCTCATCTCCCTCTACACCCTCTACAACAGCACTGTGACACATCCCTCTCCTACATTTATCTTTTTGGTTTTCTGACGCACTGACTTGAACTATGATTCTGTATCTCAAGGGTTTCCAGCTCTTCACTGGAGTCTGGTGGGCTCACCAGTGGGGGCTTACTAGCGGTACATAACTGAAGAGGACTCTTCCAGAATCTTTCAATAGTCAATAGTTCAGAAAGGAAGAGTAGTGTCTCACGGGTTCTTGCCCTATCTACAATTGGCTGATGACAGGGACAGTCCTGTGCAGGCCTTCATTCTATCTTCTGTCTCTTACATTCTCTCTTATGTCCTATGTTCTATTTATTTGCTGAGAGTGACTCTCAGCACGACAGCATGGCCTACGTGAATGTGGGCGCTTACAGAGTCCACATGCACTGGGCTCCCTGGAGCTAGAGTCCATGAAGTGTGAGGTCTTCCAGAAGAGCAGTGCGTATGGGTACACTGAGTCATCTCTCCACCCTCACTACTTTCTGATTTTTGATGAATCTAAAATTGTGTTATCTTTGGCTTTCAGATTCTTCCTTTTGTTGCCTATTTTTTTTTTTTTTTTTTTTCCAATTCTGAACACCTGTAATCCCACGACTTGGAAACTGGAAGCAAGAGAACAAGAATTTAAGGTCAGCCTCTGATACATAGTGAGACTGAAGAGAGTCTAGACAAATGAGGTCCTGTTTAAAAAAAAAAAAAAGGACTCAAAACAAAAACCTTCAAACAAACAAGCCCCCAAATTATATTTTATAGTTTGTCTTTTATATAATTTCAAAGAACCAGAACCATCATTCAAAACCAATACTTTCACATTTTATTATGAAATACCTTGCATATTTTATATAAGGAATCTTGTCCATCTCCTCCTGTATCCTTGAAGTAGTCATGAGCTGGAAATGTGCGGTTAATATCTCTGGTGATAGCACTGTCTTGGGGAGACTCCTGTGGACACAGAGGAAGAGGGACAGGGAGGATTAATAAGATAAATATCTATTTGGATTTGTATAAAAGACCCCAGTATTTACGTACTTTAAGTGCTATAAGGTCAAACACATATTCATGCCTGTACTCTTTTCAGGGACTAATCACTTTGAGTAAGGGTAATGAGGGTAGATAAGATGGAAGAGAAGTGCCATTTCATTACACACACCTCATAATATATTCCTCATGCACTGCAAATAAGTGAGGCTAGTGACCTTTCTACTGTACAAAGGAAAATGAGCAGCAAAAATTAGTTTTCCACAGATGAACATTCAAGTTTACCTCAAAGGTGGGGGCAACATTGTTTTGATAGAAACACTTAACACTTAATCTACTCTCCGGCACAAAGCTCATGTGCCCATTCTCAAATGGAAAAGCTAAGCTCCTTAACCAGGGTTTCCTAAGGGCAAATACAGAATACAGAACAAGACCACCAAATTCACAGGGATCAAATGCCCAATGAGAGACCTCCCACTTCTTCTGCCAGAAGAGAAAAATGATCTCTGAATCAACAAAAATAAACAGGTATCAATGATGCTAGAAATTATCCATGAGGTATATCAGCACTCTGCGGGTTTCCACCTATCTGCTGCCCCTTTACACTGACTATGGGACCAGACATGAAAACTCGCATGCTGCATTTCTGAAACTTACAAAAATGATAACAAACTGGAGTCCCATGGGAACCAATGGCGCTTAGAATATTTGGTCTTACAAAATATGCTGAAGAACTTGGAACTATTTGATTTGCCATAGGCCAACTCATATGACAACCCCCTGCCAGAAGCCCTAATAATGACGAGTTTAATAAATTCTTGCCAGAATAACAACATTACAAATTTCATAAAGTTCTGAAAACAAATCCTTGTCCTCAATACTGTGACCAGAGAGAAAATGTGGGTAATGGTTTTAAGTATACCTACCTGCTGCTGTCAACTCAAGTTTATAGATGTCCAGCCCCCAGAAACACTGTCAGACCCTGCTGTAACTTGTATGTCCTTTTGAACACTTGATCTTTCACATAGCAATGAATGTTTAAAAAAATACTTGTAGCTTACAAAAGTCAATTCTCCAAAAATCTGTATGTTTCTGTATATTCAAATGTAGTAGCAGTTTGAATTAAATAATAGAAAATAATTGTCTTTTGACTCTTGTATTTTAAGCAAGAAAATAAGACAGTATAAGTAGCTCAGAAACTACATCATACACAATGACAGTTTATGCTGGCTAAAATTAAAATACCAGTCATTGGTGAGGTAATGTAACAACTGGATCTCTCATAAACAGTCTGTGGATTAAAATGTAAGGAAATTATAGCACGTGGTATTTCCTTGCTCCCAGGTCAAAAATGTTTATTAGTTTAAATCACAGTGGTACAGCACTCTGTAATCTCTTTGGACATCTGTTTTTATACCTTACTGTGAGAACTGGATGACTGGGTAACTTCTCAGAATAAAAAGGTGCTGGGAACTAGAGGAAGTCCTTTGAATATGTACTCTTTGTAAACTCAAGTTGGAAAATAGATAGCTAAGAATGGCAGGAAGAAAAAGAAAGTACCCAAACAAAGAAAATGCAGTGGAAGGCTGCCATGAGAAATAATGAGCAGAGAGGACTGCATTTCCCAAGTAGTTTGTTGCCCAAATGAAAAGTTCTCAAGAATAACTCCAAATGTTATAAATGCCATAAAACTGTATGAAACACTTAATAAAACAAAAGCACCTCAGTCAACTATATTTATCCATGACACAGGGTCTCACTATATAGCTCAAGCTGGCCTCAGCCTTCTGAGTGCTGAAGATTATAGGTATGTGTGTCATTGAACCTTGCACATGTCCTAGCTTTAAAATGTATTTCATGAACAAAATATATTTTACTGGTTGCATATTCTTGTTTTTTTTGTTTGTTTGTTTTTGTTTTTTGTTGTTGTTTTACGGTGTGTGTGTGTGTGTGTGTGTGTGTGTGTAAGTCAGTTCTTGCTTTCCACATTGTTGAGACAGGGTCATTCATTTCTGCCACCACTATGAACTTTGGTCTAGATCCTCTGAGAGCTATGTGCTGATTCTCCTGTCTCTATCTCCCTCCCAGCTCACCAGAGGAGTGCTAGGATTACAAATGATCACATCTCTAAAAGCAGATTCTGAAGGTCTAACTTAGGCTGTCAGGCTTGTGTGTCAAATGCTTTTTTCTGCTAAGTTATCTCCTCAGTCTGCAGCTCCTTTTAAAAAGTCAGCTATAGCTTGTTAAAAATAAATTCTCTAAACTGGTAGGATAAAAGCCCAAAGAGAAAAACAAAATAAAATTTAAGTGGCACTGAAGACAGACAGCGTCATTCCATGACTGCCATGAGTCTTGCCATTTGTAGTTTTGCTGTGTATCTGCAAATAGGGTTGAGCAGATGGGGCTATATCTCAGCAACAGAGCACCTGCCTCACTGAGCATAAGTGAAGCCTGGGTATAATCCTTATCACCGAAAATAATAGCTGAGGGATTCACTAAGAGAATAAAATACCAAGAAATGAAAAAGAAGATGTTATGGCATATGGACAATACCAAAAAATCTAAAATATCTTTAAGTTATATTTCAATTGTATATATCATATCTAATACCTTTTCTAATTTGATAGAGTTAAAAAATGATAAAGAAAAACTAAAACTTATAACAGGTTTGTCTGCTAACATCTTAATACTATACAAATGTTAAGGGATGTATCACAAGATTCTTGGTAAAATAAAATCAAGTTATGAACAGTAATCATATGAGGTACACTTACTTTGATACAAGTTGTCAGTGTTTATAAAAAGCAGGGGAAAACCCTTAGGCTTTCCCCAACTAACACATGTTGTTCTTTGTTGTTATAAACACCACTATCAAAAGCAATTTGGGGAGAAAAAAGTTACACATCCCAGTCACAGTCCGTCACTGAGAGAACAGGACAGGAACCTGGAAGCAGGAGCTGAAGCCGAGCCCATCAAGGAATGCTGCTTGCTGGCTAGCTCCTACTTAGCTTGGTTTCCTACAGTGCCCATGACCAGCGGCCCAGGGGCGGCATTGCCTGCAGTAGCCTGGGCCCTCTTATATCAATACTTTAACAATAAGAATCTGTCATGTAAGGGCAGTGAGAAAACAGCATAGTTAAGAAATGAACTTTTTTCCATTAAATCATAATTATGGAATTGTGTTCAGGCCATAATTACAGTACCATCTCACTAAGTTATAGCTCCAGGACACTTTGAGACTGTGGACTGAAGGGAGGATCAGAACATAGATAGCACCTGTTATAGAGCTTCCATGGTGGTGAGAACACTACTGAACGTCCTTGCTGAAACTGTCTTCTAAGAGTTATAAGCATTTGCCACTCCATGGAAAGTCAACCAGTATCTATTGTCTTTTAGTTGTCAAAACAAGAATTCTAAAAATATATGTAAATAAGGGGTTTATTTAATAACAGTGACAATCTAAAAAACAAAGCAAACACCTCCATGGTTGACATGAGCTTTCAAGAACTCAGCACACACATTATGCAGCTGTGCAAACGCATTCCTCCCTGGCCAGTGCTCATGCTCTTCAAGTCCTTACTAGCCTTTAAACTAGAAACCATGGGATCTCTGCCCTAACGTGCTACTTTTCCATGCCAATGCAAGAGAAGGAACTTTGGTAGAAACCAAACTTGTTGGACTTTGGTAGAAATCAAGTTTGTTGGTAGAGATTACTTTTCAGATATAGTTAAAAGAACTGTTCTCAGAGGGGGCTGGGGGAAACCCATGATAACAATAAAACTGCCATCAATTTAAAGTTAACAGAATTTAAAAGCCAAACCAAAGAGAGACAGGAAATTGATCTACACATATTCATACACACAAAACACAATAAAGGCACTCAGTAGTTAATGTTTAAAGTTTTCCTTTCAAAGCGCCATTACTTAAAACACAGAGCAGCCTAGAAACACAATTCTGTGAACAGAGAACATACAGGTAACTGGAGGCAGTAAAATCCAGCCACAGTTGGGTGGATTCTAGAGTTATTTTACTTGGACTATGGTACAACGAGCAGGGCTTAGACTCTAGAATAGGCAGTTCTGGTTTTGGGTATGCAGCTCTTGTCCTCGTTTAGTTTTCACAACCCTGGGGAGGCCTCTTAACTAAGCTAGACCCTGTGGTATTTATAACCATCTGATTATAAAGCCTAGCCTATTTTCTTGGGTTTATAAGAAGAAACACTGTGTGGAAGAAGAAAGTGGGAGGCCTAAGACCTAGTACATCAGTGGTAACCCTTCCCACCAGATTTGAGAATGATGTTGCTGGCCTATTTCCAATCTTGGCAGAGAAGTCAAGAGACAAAATACGTACTCATGTATTTGGTATGTTTTTCTGTTTGGACTTATGCCTGGTCTTGGGAGGGAGTCTGTAGTCAGACAGCAGTTCAGGAATCTATTGTATGCTACCAATATCATACTTTATTGTAATCAAATTAATTTATAAAGAAAAGAAAAACACTGACACTTAGACTATAAATGACAGAATAAGATTTTTTTCCTTTTAGACTATGAATCACAAACTCCACAGAGCTCAGGAACAAGTTAGTGCTGGTTAGATGTATGTTGTTTTAAACCAGTGTTTAAGGTAGAGATTTCTATTAAGAAAACCATTTCAGGTTTTCTATTATCACTGGATCATTTAGTAAGATCTTCTTGTTTTTTGGAGACAGGGTTTCTCTGTGTAGCCTTGGCTGTCCTCAAACTCACAGAGATCTGCTTGTCTCTGCCTCTCAGAGTGCTGGATTACAGGTGTGCACCACAGCACCTGGCTGAGTTTTTCCTTTTAAGACAAAAAACTAGAGTAACTTCAAATGCCTCTGCTTTTTCACTCTTTTTATTTTTAATATACATTGTTGTTTGCTTGCATGTGTATCTGTGTGAGGGTGTCAGATCCCCTGGAACTGGAGTTATAGACAGTTGTCAGATGCCATGTGGGTGCTGGGAATTGAACTGGGGTCTTCTGGAAGAGCAGTGAGTGCTCTTAACTGCTGAGCCATCTTTCCAGCTCCCTGCCTCTTCACTCTTATCCCCAACATCCAATAAAATAAACAACTCTCCCCAAATATGGAAAACAAAAGACAAGCATGTAATGTGACCAGAGTCTTAATTGTAAAAATTAAACTCAGCAAGCCTATTCTAGAAAATCTGTGCAACATGCGCTTCCAGTCTTTACATGTAGTTAAAACTGCATCACTGGATGGGTATGTAAACATTATTCTGACACTATGGTTCTATCGACGGTAGACAATGTAAGAGGAAAGTAGCTGATTTGAGAAAAGATGCCTCTGCATTTGATAAAATGGAGCGCTGTCACATTGTTTCAAACCAAATATGGCATTATAATGCCTTTCTAAAAATAAATCTAAGTAAGTCCCATGTGACATGTAGCCCTTTAGCTATGTTCATTTCCTTTTAGGGCTCAAGTTTCCCACAGGAAAACTGGCCCATGTTTGGCAAAACTGCCTCAAATCATGTATAGAAAAGACATTATTATCAGCCTTTTCCTGCCTGGAAGTTCTTGATTCTCCTGCATAGTAACACATCTGGAGAGCCCAAGGAGCAGACACGCTAAAAACTTTTGTTACTAACAAAAGTGAACAGGCAGAGAATCGTTCTGAGTGAAAAAGTGGTGGTGATAGTGAGGGTGGCAAGTTACAAGTTAAATAGAAGGCACAAAAATCTGCAAAGTCCTAATCACAATAAGCGTTTCTGGTAACTATAAAGACTTCTAAACACTTCTTTCAATTTCATTTCTATCACCAAGTAAACTGGACATCAAATAGGTACTCTCCTAGTAAAGTTAACAGCTTAGCTAACACAGTTAACACACTGTTGGATGTGTGTGCTTAAACTTTTACAGAGTGTCACATGTTAAGAACAACATTCTGGGCCTGATATGGTGATACAGACCTTTAACTCCAGTACTCAGGAGTCAGAGGCATGTGGACGTTTATGAGTTACAGGCTTGCACAGCCTATGCAGTGAGTTTCAGGTAAGCTAAGAGTTAGAGAATTATAAAGTGAGACCCCCATCTCAATCAATCAACCAATCAACCATCACCAACAACAAAATAACTAATAAAACTTGCTGCCAAGCCTGATGCCAGTTCAATTCTTGTGGCCCATTTAGTAGAAAAGGAAAACTGACTCCTCCAAGCTGTTCTATGACCTCTATACTTCTGCCTCATCATACAAATGCATACAAAATAAATATAACATAATTAACATACAGTGCATAGTACATAATATAAAACCTAAGTCCAAGTACTATATTTTTCAAGTTATGTTTTTATATGGCCTAACCCAGTAAATTACAATTACTAAAATGTTTCTTTTTTTAAATCTTTTATTTAATTTTTAAATGGAAGTGGCCCTAAGACAAAGTTTGGAGCTCCAAGTTTTTACATTTTTAAAAAAGATATATTTATTTATTATTATATACACAGTACAGGCCATCAGATCACATTATAGATGATTGTGACACCATGTGGTTACTGGGAATTGAACTCAGGACCTCTGAAGAGCAGTGAGTGCTCTTAACCTCTGAGCCATCTCTTCCGCCCCTAAAATGGAATGTTCTAACTCCATGCTACTGCCTTGTTCTGGAACACGTGTTAAATGAGAACAATACTATGCACAGAGCTGTTGAACAGTGTTCAGAATCCAGGAAGAGGCCTGCATCCACATACCTATTCACAGGCTGTGTCTCATTATTTTAAAAATCATGCTTTTAAATAGCTTTCAGGGAAAACTGTATTCTTAAGATCAAATATATATATATATATCTCAGATTTAAACTTTTTGCTTAAGAATTCGTCTCTGGTTGTTTTTTTTTTTCCACCCATGAGACAGGGTCTCTCTATGTTATACTTGGCTGTCCTGGACTCCCTTTGTAGACCAGGCTGGCCTCAAACTCACAGCAATCTGCTTACCTCTGCCTCCCGAGTGCTGGGATTAAAGGTGTGCGTCACCACGCCCGGCTTTTTATAGTTTTTGTTTCTGCTTTTTTTTTTTTTTAAAAAAGAATTGTCAAGAAATGACTATTTAAATATTTATCTAAAGTTCTACACGGGGCCTGGCTAGGCAGTCTGGTTGTACTCTTTGGGGATCCACCTGGCTCTGCTTCCTAGCTCTGGAGTTATAGATGCAGTGGACTCCCAGGTGCTGCGTGGGTGCTGGGGATCCAAACTCAGGCCCTCATGCTTTCGTAGTCAGCACTTTACTCACCAAACCATGTCCCTAGCTCTAGCCTCATTTTTTAAAGTATCATTAAAATGACACCTGCTATCCAGGCACGGTGGCACATACCTATACTCCCAGTACTTAGGGAGGCAGAGGCAGGTGGATCTCTGTAAGTTCTAGACCAGCCTGGTCTACAAAGTGAGTCCAGGACAGGCACGGTACACAGAGACACCTTGTCTTGAAAGCAAAGCAAAAACAAACAAACAAACAAAAGATACCTAGTTACACACTTCAGCCTCAATTCTCCTTGGCTTTAACTGTAAGGCCCAGAATTTCCCACATCTACACAGGGAATACATAACTCAGTGTTCCCAAACGGACAGCAGTAACTCTTCTGCAAAATACTCTCTAAAGTAAAAAGAAATACGTAAGACTTTGCAGAGGGACTTCACGGATGAGAAAGTGCCATTTCTAGTAGCAGTCATTTTATCAAGCACACTGCTACACACTCAAGACGTGATAGTACCCAATTTTCAAATAAGTCTAATGAAGGAGCATCATTCCATTTTATATAATAGAAACCTAGAGCCTCTAATAATCTTTCACTATTTTCTTTATCTAAGAAACAAAAAGAATGAACAAATCTAGTAATATAAAACAACCCAGTAACAGAAACTGTTTTCAGAATCTCACTGTCACCATGTGTCTCATCTTGAAAGGATGAGGATTATTCTGGTTCCTCTAAAAGAAATACCAGAAATAAATCATGTTGTTTATGTAAATAGCAGTCTGTCACCAAATAGTGCTTTTCCAATTCAATTTGTTTGTTCAAAGTTGATCAAATTTAAAGTTTTGCTTTGAAAAGGCTACTACAGTTCTGTATTTTGTGCAGATCTACCACAACCTTGTTATAAATGAGTCAGTAAGTCCACCATTATATGACTACAACCACAGTAATTTACAAAAGGATAACTTTTTTTTTTTTTGGTAGCCTACAAAGTGGTTTCTCACTTCATACACTGTTTGGTAGGTCTTTACTGACCTTTGTGTTTCCTTAATCTTACCCATCTGGATACTATGACACCACTCCGCCTGCAGGGGTGGAGTAAGGAGGGCAGAAGAGTGGAGGCCTACAGAAACCCTCCCCCAGAGCCCATGCACCACAATCTATGGAAACCCGCACAACACATATCTTTACTTCTTCCAGATTCCAGGCAGCACTTTGCATTCTCTTGCTACCTCCATGCTAGCACATTGTAAATTCCTTCTCATGATATTAAAAAACAAAAAGAAAAAGAAAAACAGAACAAACCAAAAAACCGCTTTTCAATTGCTGTTGTATTCTCTCAATGAAAATCAAACATTAAGCTGGTGCAGTGGCTCATGTCCTCTAATCCCAGCATTCCCGGAGGTAGAAGCAGGCTTATCTCTGAGTGTTCAAGGCTGGCCTGGTCTACAAAGCGAGTCCTGGACAACACGAGTAAGCCTGTCTTGTAAAACCAAAAAGGGGAAAAAGAAAGAAAATTAGACATAAAAAACTCCGAAGGAGCCACACAGAGAACCTATTGTAGTAGGTTAGGAACCAAAAAGACCTTAAGGCTCCAAAACTTCCCATGGGAATACACTGACCTTCCTGGGAGAAGGAGTTAAGACGAGTAACAGAAAGCTGTTCCTTAAGGCCACAGGTCAGTAAGGTGGTGCCAGCCACACACTTCCTATGAAGCAGCAGATAGCTAGCTGTCTTTTTTGCTCCTCTTTGGCTCCTCTTCTGCTAAAATTCACAGCCTTTAGCTAAACACAGTTGATGTTCCTCATTACAAACAACCCTCCCTTAAAGGGCAGAGGACATAGAGCTTATAATGCACCCCCACATGTTCCTCAGAGGTAAGCAAGTCTATACCCCCTTTTTACAGCTGGTTGTTTTTCTTAATTCTGAAAGGGCTGTTTAGCAGCTATTTCCTGCACTGTTCACTGGCATGGGAGACGGTCCTGCAGCTCTGTCTACTCACAGGTCTATATCCATTCTTTCTCCTTAATCTCAACAGTTTTGCTACCAGTTTTGGCTAAGTCAATATAATTTATAATCAATTAGAGAATATCTATGATTCACTTCTATTTTAACTTTCTATTTTTTTCTTCTCATCAACTGTCCTATTTTCCTTTTCCCCTAACTATACTATGCATATATCAGTATATAATTCCTTTAAAAGTCTGAAAGAGTCACTGGGCCAGGCATGTACACTCAGTGATAATGTACAGCTCTGCGAGGATGTATAACTCTCTTTAGCCTGGCTGAGGCTCCACTGTATCCCCAACACCCACTCCTTAAGAACAGACCTCCTACTGATATGCCCTTTCCCTATTTATTTTTGATGAGTTGTTGTCTAATTTACCTTAATAGCCCTCTTCCCTCGTGTCTTCCCCTTCTGTAGGAATTCTAATTCTCAGAGTTTCCTGGATCTTACATATTTCTTCTTCTCATTCTAAGGAAACACAGTGTTCAGCAGCTCTCTAAAAAAGTATGTAAAGCTGGTGAATATAGTCAAATACACCACAAGTTCTAAAATGAGTTTATTTTATCCTCACATTTGAATAACAGAAATAACGGACATAATAATGAACATAAAATTCTGGACTCCTTCCTCATAGTAAACTTTTAGGACTTTCCTTCATCCTCTGTATTCCGAGAAGGCATCATATCTTCTCCTCACATGTGCACTGGACCTTTTTGTTATAGCTCCTCGCTATCCAGTTATCCTTAGCTGAGCCTGTTTTCCTCTTCACCTAGTATCCCCCATCTCTCCATCTCTGTCTTTATTTTACTAAAACTTTATTTTCTAGCGTGTCAGATGTTTACACTTGAATTTCAGACCTCTTTCTTAAAAAAAAAAAAAAAAAAAAAAAAAAAAAAAAGACTTTTAATTTGTATATTTGGGTATATAAGTACTCACATGTATGAGTGCATGACAGAAGAGAGCATCAGACAGAAGAAGGCAAGAGGGCCACTACGTGGTTGCTGGGAACTGAACTCGGGACATCTGGACAAACAGCCAGTGCTAAGCCCCTCAGACCTCTTTCTTGCTTTCCTCCTGCTCTTTTTTTTTTTTTTTTTTTTTTTTTTTTTACTTTTAAATAGCACCTTGTCCTCCAATAATGGACACAAATTCTTTTTGGGTTGTATCCATTTGAGAGTTTAGTTTCGGCAGTTCCTTAGGAAACCCACATCTTTGCTTGTTTCAGGCTGATTACTTTAAAAAATATATATTTGATTAATTTATTCATATTATATCTTAATTGTTATCCCATCTCTTGTATCCTCCCATTCTTCCCTCCCTCTCCTCCCCTATGACTGTGACTGAGGGGGACCTCTTCCCCCTGTATATGCTCATAGGGTATCAAGTCTCTTCTTGGTAGCCTGCTATCCTTCCTCCGAGTGCCACCAGGCCTCCCCATCTAGGGGACGTGGTCAAATATGGGCAGGCCTATTACTTTTTAAGAAGCTTCTGACTGTTGAAATATTAAAGAGAAGCAGTCAGGAACAGGGTGTATGCCTACAGTCCCACTTACTCAGGAGACTGAGGCAGGAATTCAAGGGCAGTCTGGGCAACACAAGGCAACCTGTTCTCAAAATGTATATAAGCAAGATGGCTTAGTGAGTAACAATGCAAGTTCCTAACCCATTTAAGTCCAAACATTCCTGACCAATAAAAGAAGGATATGAAAACCAAGTAAGTACTTGAAAGGTTCCTCTGGGAAGTAAATGAAGTAGCTACGTGGGCATTACTGTCAGAAAGGCCTGAGTTATAATTGAGACCCTCCACTTGGAAGCTGTGTATTTAAGTTTCTGCTTCCTAATTTGTTCTTAGTAAGGTTAAAAATAACCACTCACTCATATAGCCTCGAAGTGTTGGGCAGATAGCATAAGGTGTTCATGAAATTCTCCTAAAACCTAACAGCCTGAGATTTACATGTATATTGTTGCTCCTTAGGCCTAGATTTAGGTACACATGCACCTGTACATGTGTAGGTGCAAAGTAAATTCCTTGCAAAAGCAACGAAGAGTACTAATAGAGGGCAACAAACCAGAAGCAGACGTCTGAGTTCTTATCACAACACTAGGGGGCAGTTCAGTTGGGTTTGGGCCCTAGGTAAAATGTCAGAATAAGAACAAATATTTCAACCGGGTGTGGTGGTGCATGCCTACAATCCAAGCACTTGGGGAGGCAGAGGCAGGCAGATCACGGTGAATTGAAGCCAGCCTGGTCTACAAAGTGAGTCCAGGATAGTCAAGCCTACACAGAGAAATTCTGTCTTGGGGGTGGGTGGGGTGAAGAGCTAAAACCAAACAACAAATATTTTTTTAATACTTTACTGCCTCTCTTTTCTTTGTTACACAAGACCCGACATCCTATCTATCTGCTATTTTGACACGAGTACCCAAATGATACTATAAATTACCTAAGAGATCCCATATACCTTGCTTTTTCAAGTAGGCACTATGCGAAGACTAAGACAAGCTGCCCCATATGAATCATCTCAAAAGACATTTAAAAACTGGCAAAGAGACAGAGCAAAACAATATAGCCAAAGGTTCCAGCATGTCTAGTCTCATCTGTAGCTGATTTTATAGCTTCTCCTATTTGGGTCTAGAGCCAAGGTGTGGTCTGACTGTGCACCTTACCTATCCTCTGACAAAGTGCAGTTTGTAACCCTGCCAGACACACAGCAGCCTCAGGAGCAGTAACTGAAAACTTACTCCTACACTAGTTTTTTCTTAAAAAAAAAAAGAAAGAAAAAAAATAGTAATATCATCTCTAAGGAGTCTAGAGTAGCTCAGATCATATGGAACATTGTGACTGCATTTAAAACAGTCCTTTTATCAATCACAAAAGGACAAAAGGGAGACAGGCAGGTGACTAATAAAAGCCATTCACTCATTGTGGAATAGACTGTGTTAGACTATGGGGATGTAGATTTCAGGGATACTGTCCCCTGCCTTCACTAAGTTTTCAGACAATAAAAGGAAGTAAAGAAGTGGTCATATAGTCTTCAGGTCGGGGATTGCTAAATAACTCAGAGTAGTGATCTACCACTGAGCCTCCACGTGTAGAGGAATTTTAATTCAGAACAAAGCTGTTGTGGCAAGTGATCACATCCAAAAATCTTCTAGGTCTGTGTGATCTGGCTAGAATACAGACATGCCTTTAACTACAGGAGACAGAGCAAAGCAGATCTCTGAGTTCAAGGTCAGCCTGGTATAAAGTGAGTTTCAAGTAAAGAAAAGCTTAGGTCCATGCATGGTGGTACATGCCCTTAATCCCAGCACTCAGGAGACAAAGGCATGCAGATTTCTGAGTTCTAGCCAGTGTTGTTCAGGCAGTTGGGCTGAGAGGGAGTTGAGAGGCAGTGTGATGGAGCTGAGTTTGTGGCAGTTCAGTGGAATTCAGAGGTGGTTTTACTGGGAAAGTTTTTGTTTTGTTTTTTTTTGAGACAGGGTTTCTCTGTGTTATCTTGGCTGTCCTGGACTGTCTTTGTAGACCAGGCTGGCCTCGAACTCACAGCGATCATCTGCTTCTGCTTCCCAAGTGCTGGGATTAAAGGCGTGTGCCATTACTGGGAGAGTTTTACAGAGACAGGTTGAAGGGAGAACAACTTAGACACAGGTCAAGGCAGGGAATGAAAATGAGCCAGAAGATTAGAACAGATTGCTAGAGTTAAGTTTGAGGCCAAGCAGAGCAATTCAGTCAAAAGCAGAGAGAGGCTGCTTTGAATCAGTCAGCTTGGAGAGGCGTTGGAGCCAGAACATCTGAGTTGGACCAGCCAGCCAGAGCTCAGAAAGAACTAGAAAGGATGAGCTTATTCAACAGTATGTCTCAGAGAATGAATACATTCTAGGCCTAGGTTAGACCGTGTGCAGGCTAGAAGCTACCAGGACTAGGTCTAGGTTAGGACAGAAGCAGTAAGCCTCTGAGACGACAATTACACCTGCAGATAAATGTTACTTTTACATCCATGACTGAAATATATGGAAGCACACTAAGATACACAGCTTATATGTGAAGCAATGGCAGATACAAACAAGAGTGATCACTTTTATTTATGAAGCACTTCATAGTTTTTAAGGTATGTCTTCATCTGTTATCTGATTCATTCCTACAGAACCCCAGGAAGCAAGAAAGGACATTAACAACATCCTTTCTCGCCCTACTTTACTAACCAGCTAATCAGTTTGAAGTTCACTGTTATTGTGTCAGATGTTCTTTTATCACCCAAGTTTTAAAGAAATGCCAGTGACTCATTTGTAGTCGTATGAAATGGCTACCTCAATTCTACATTCTATACTATCAACAATATGTATCAACAATATATACACCTTAATATATTTACATTTGGTTTTCCTTCAACCTAAAACACGAAAATTATGCAGAACCACAATATGCCATGACATACAGGCTTGAAACTCTGACAATGCTACAATTCTTATATTTTTAAATGTCTCTCAAACTGATCATATAACAAAAAACTCTAGCTTGCCAATAACTTACTTCAAATATCTTTTTAATACAGAAGCACATGGTCAGTGAAATTAAGGCCATTTCCTACAAAGCAACTGTGCATATTTTTCATCTCCCCAATCTCCCCAAACTCCACCATCTGAGTTTGTAAACCTGCCATTTCACATGCAAGGAGATGGATAATTTCATAGCATAGAAGTTTAGGCATCTCCAATCCTAAAAATATTAAAGTATTTAAATAGAAAGAAAAAGCCACTCTTAAAAGGCTTAAAAAGAATTTATCCAGCAATATTGCTAAAAGAAAATCTGCCTAAATTAGGATTTTGAATAAGAAGGATACCCTTAGGCTGTTCTGTGCTCTCTGAGGTAGGTACTGGCTCGCATGCAACTACTTTTCCATGTCTACGAGTCACAGACATGCTCACTGCAATTGCTGCATAAAACCACAATTCACTTACAAGTTAAACAATTGGTATGATCTTACTTTAAACTTTACAAGAAGTAACTTCACGCCATGTCTAAAAGCAAAGTGTATTCTGATACTAGTGACATACCACAGAGTTAAACAAGCTATCTGAGGTAATTGAGTCTAAAAAAATATATATATATATATTTTTTTTCCTCACTCTGAGCTAGTCAGATTGGTATTTAGACAAAATGTCATCAAATGTTGCATTAAATGTGCCAGAAGAAAAAGATTAAACACCAACTTCTCAAGTCTTTAATGTAGAGAATTCTCCCACCCCTGAAGTCTGTAATTGTACCATTCATCTCTTCTTACCCAGCAAATTCAAAATGAAAGGGCAGTGTAGACAATGAATCAAAGAGCAATGGAATTGGTATCTTAAGCCTTAAAAGTTTACATAGCACAATAAAGACAAGATAAACCGTAAAGACATCTGTTTTACCAAGGGTAATAAAAGTAATGAAGGGCCTACCCATTTTCTTTTACAATTACTGCAACTACTCAGTTTCTTATTTAGTTTCTGTCTCAAATAGCAATATAAATTCTACTTTGAAAAAAATGCCTTTAAAAAACCAGACCTTAGTATTAGCAGCTGCTTTAAAAAAAAAAAAAAAACTTATTTAAAAAGCTGTTTGCATTCATTAACATATCATCTTGTTTAGGTATTACCAGAACAATTTCTTTTCCATTTTTACAAATGGGACCCTAGAACCCAAAACAAAACAACAAAAAACTGCTCTCTTACTACAGCTTTAATGCCTTTTAATAATGATTGGCTCTAAGAAGCTCATGTCTGCTAAACTAAAAACTCATAAGCACAATGCTAATATTAAAAGATTAAACTTCCTAGCACATATGCATATATTTAAGAAAGCTGGTATACTGGCACATCTGTAATTCCAGCACTTGGGAGGGGGATGGAGAAGACCTGGAGGAGGCCAGCCTGGGCTACAAAACTCTAGAGAGCTAACCTGTTGGCTATGCAGTGCAAGGAGAAATGTGCATTACAAACAGCTCTGGCTGTTCTGGAACTCACCATGTAGAGCAGCTGACCTTGAACTTGGAATCTCAAGTTTAAGTGTTGTTATGATTTTCAGTCACTTACAAAGTGTAAAGCTTAAGACATTTGAGGTTAAAATGAATTCAATGTCTAAAACATAAGATCAGAATTGGCTGGGAGCTGGGCATAGTGGATCTTTAATTCCAGCAGAGACAGGAGATCTTGGAGTTCAAGGCCAGTCTAGTCTAGATAGTGAGTTCTAGGACAGCCAGGGCTACACAGTGAGACACTGGCTTAAAAAGCAAAACAGAACAAATAAATTCAGCTATGGATATAAAAGTAAATTTTACTTGCCTTATTTGTAAGGGTGTAATACCAGAAGTGTGTGTGTGTGTGTGTGTGTGTGTGTGTGTGTGTGTGTGAGAGAGAGAGAGAGAGAGAGAGAGAGTGTGTGTGTGTGTGTGTGTGTGTGTGTAAGGAAAGAAACATGATACCTTCTTCTTAAAAGGGAACAGTCTTCTAACATCAGATGGAAAACCAAAGCTTATCTGCCTGTTTTAAAAACATCCGTGTCCCTCTTGGATTTGGAAATCCACTTTCATTAGCATCCCCAGGGCTTCATCCATTGCCCATTTCACTGACTGCCACTGTTGCATCTGCTCTACAACAACCTCTAGCCAAAAGCAGAGATCAATTAATTTTTCTGAAACTTAATGAAAATTAGCACAGAGTAAAACAAACAAAAACCAAACTACACAAAGAGGAGATTCTAATGTGAGCTGTCAACAGCCCTCTTACCTTTTAGACAAACAATTCTCTTGGTTTCAAGACAGTTTTAAAACAAAGGTTAACACTACATATCAATACACAGCACTGTAATTCTAAACAGTAAACACATTTCCTAGAGCTTTGAAAAACAAAAGTAAAACCAGAAGAGTGAAATAGGAAATATATGACAAAGAATCTTTTCCTTCAAAAAGAGAATAGCAGGAAGGAGATTCAGGAAATTCCTCCCCCCCTTCCAAGGTGACTCCTTAGCAGGGCCCAAAACAGTGTTTTTCAAACTGAACCCGTGACTGTGATGCCAGATGACTGTTTAGAAGGCAGACAGAATACTCTGACCCAGGGTTGACTGGGTAAGCAGTCACTTCTAGGACTCACTTCTCATCAAAAACTTCAGGTAAAAACAGAAAACACTAAATTCATATTATATATGTATATATAATACATACATATTTCCACTTTACAAATGGACAGCTATCTGTCTATTACTTATTTAAACACACTTTGTTATAAGAAGAAATCTAACTCAATGTAAATACCCTCACTCTTCACACACACAGACACAGAAAAGCACGGCAAAGCCTCCTCTATGCATGCATTCACAATGCTCAGAAGCACGAAGTAAAAGCTGCTGTTTTCACAAACTACATGACTTCACTGCAGTTACTTCATGGTTCACTGCAAACTCTAGAAAGGAATGTTCAGGGTTCACATTATTCATCCTATGGAAATTTCTCTCAAGAAACACGAAAACAAAACAACTTGCTGTCTGAATAAGTGCTGAATCAGTGCAGTTACATTTTGGCACAGATTAAAAAAAAATCTGTTACTTCAGTATATTTTAATATTCCCTGTTACAAGATACCAATTGCACATAAATTCCAAATTGTTTGGAAGAATCCAGAAAGGGACAAGAAAACAATTATTTTTAAGCGTTGACACTTTTCACACCCAGGCTCAGCCACCCCAGCTGGGAGGTGTCAGCTGTGGCTTTATTCCTTCTCAATCTGAGAACTGTAGTCACTTCCATGACATTTCAAAAACTGGATCAAGTGTGATTTCTTCATGGTCCTCATTCTTCTAATTTTAAATCTCATTTAGGAAACAACTTCTGCAAACTTAGAAGGTATCTGGATAGTCTGCATCTGCTCGGAGTCAAATCATTCTGTCCTAGATCTCTAGTAAACTGGGAGCACAAAGATGGAAGGGAAAAGCAGCAGTAAAGCCACTCTTTCTCCTTGCAAACAGAATGGCTGAGTATGTGAGCCCCTCAGATACGACATCCATTAGGGGGTTCTTTGCTCCTAACTGTGTAAGGGTCCTTGGCTGTGGTGTGACTTGCACAAGAAGTACACACAGACCCTGAGAGGCCCTTTAGTCCTCGTTGGAAAACACTGTTGGAGAGACTGTAAATGATACAGTTGCAGAAACTGTTACTAATAGCAAGCCAGGTAGTCAGGAAGGATGCAAGGCGGCTGCTGCAGCCAGTGGAGCTCTCCAGCAACAAGTAGATGATGTATGGCAGCCAGAGGACATAAAACACACTCGTGATTCTGAATAGGACCATGGCATAGCGCTTATCTGGACAGGTCTGGGTTTCCCCAGTCTCTCCATTCTGGCTGCTGAATCGGGCTTGTCTTTTGCTGATTTCTTTTGTGTGCTGTTGGCAGATGCGGAAGATGTTGAAATACGTGAAGCAGACAGTGAGGGCAGCTGGGGCATACAGCACCATCACGATGAACAACGTGAAGTGGGGGCTGGTGTGCCAGGACTCTGCACACCACTGAAACACATCTCCATGGTACCCAGGTTTGCCCCAGTGGAAGAAGGAGGGCAGGAAGACCAGGGTAGAATATAGCCAAATCAGGAAAATACAGAGGCGTAGTCTCCAGGGAGTAACCAGGGTGTTATAGGTCAAAGGCTTAGTGATGGCAATATATCTGTCAATGCTGATACAGGCCAGAGAAGCCATAGAGACGCTCTTCAGAACCGACACTACAAAACCAAATAGTTGACAAGTCGTGGCCTCCTCCATCAGAAGAGGGTAGTGAAGGAGTGATAAGGAAGGGACCAGACAGCTTACCCCAACCAAGAGATCAGCATATGCCATTGTCTGGATAAAATAACTTGTGGTGTGATGGTTCAACAGAGGTGCACAGTGAAACACAAAGATCACAATGATGTTGCCAGAAATAATCAATACAGTTAGAAAGACAATAATCAGCACTTCCAAAAGACAGAACCTGACTGTTTCCAAGTAGCCCAGTGCCAGGAGACAGAAAGGATGGCTGCTCTGATTACCATCCAGGGTGGAGTTCATCTCGTGCTCAGGCTCTCACTTCATGCTGCCACCTGGCTGTTGTCACAGTTCCTAGGAGCAGCTACAGTCACCGCAGTCAGCTTTGCATGTGTGACAATGCCAGGGAGCCCTAGTCACCAGATTCCTGGTGCTGCTGCTGTAGTGCATTGCCTGCTGTGCAATTTCCCTTTAAATTCTTCCTGGAATAGGGAGAACCAACAGCACTTGTCTGGACAGCCCCAGACGCAGCCATACTGCCAGGTTCACCATGCACATAGCACCAAGGGAGTAAGGCAAACTGGGGACAGTGTCTTCAGGCCAAGTGAGGGTGGGGGAGGGGCAGAGGGAGGAAGATTAGGAGCTTCAGCAGGAGTTGTAATGAGTCTCCTCTGAACAGCTGATAGAAGAAAAGGAGAGAGCATTTTACATTTTGCATTCCATGTACTAGTCAAAGAACATAGCTGGCTCTGACTGGCACCACCCCTCCCACTTTACCCTCAGCAGCACCCTCCATAAAGAGCCCTTTACTCCAGAGAAGCAGCTATACCATGCTTCCCAGATCAACATAAAAGGAAAGAAATTACAGATCCATTTACCCTCATTTTCTTTTATTTAATCTGCTGTAGGAGAGAGAATCTCCTTATGGTAATCCTGAAAACGTTTAGTTACATTACCACTGATAATTAACCAAGATTAATCTTCTCCATTAACTACAATGTACTATTACCTCTGCAAACACCTAATATAATTTATCTGCTTAGCTCAGTATCAGAGTGTTACCTGTAATTCTGCACGCTGAAATCCGAACAAAAGCCACAATACATCCTTAACAGAAAGCCTTGCAACGCAGGAATGTGCTTCAGCTTGCGGCGCTGCAGAACTAAGGCACAGAGGGAGGGGATAAAGGAGTAGGAGGGGAAGCAGGGAGAAGGGGTTTAGGGAAAAGAAAGAAAAGAGGGCAGGGAAGGAAAACACATGTGCTAGCACACACTCTAGCATCTTGGGTAACTCATTAGGATTCATCGCCAGAAAGGAGCTCCTAGTTTCCCCAACTGCACCATGGCCACTGACTTGGTGTGCCTGCAGTGCAGTGTTTCAAAGCTATTTTAATCTGGAATCCTCCTCTCAGGTAAATGAGCAGAATTCAGATTGCCAGTAAGAAAACTAGCTAGTAAGCATAGGATGTGGGGAGGTGGGAGGCAGGGAAAGAAAGGAGGGGGGAATAGGGAGGAGTTATGAGTTGGGCTGAAGCTCAGGACCAGAGGGGTGAGGAGGAAAGTCCTGTTTTTGTGAACCATTTTCCCAAGAACAAAGAACAGTATCAAAGAAAGGAAGTGTGTTAACAGTACATGGCAACCGAGGAATTCTAATTCAGCTACACAGGAAGTTAAAACTGAAAGACAATATTCAGTCTCAATTTTCTTTGTGTTGTGTTGCTGTCTGTTTTGCCTCTCCCTCTCCCCTCAGTCTAGTTAAGGTACTCCACCCAAGTGACAGTCTGAGACAGCACACAAATATTCAGGTACAAGTCTTTCCATCTTAAAATGCAATTTTGTTTGTACCTATCTAAAACAATGCAAACTAAAATCATACAGTTTTTTTCTTTTCTTAGATAATATCATAAATGGGTGCTATGGGAATGGTATAGTTTTGCCTTAATAATGCCCCACACAAATGCTGTCATCTGTAATAATCCCAGGAGATCTACACAGAGCACTATGTAATCCAATTTGTATATTTATTTGTATTTATTTTATACATGCTTTCTTACTGTGGGCAAAAGGATGCCTACAATCTTAATTTAGTGAAGTGTGAACACTGTTCACTTCAGGAAAGTAAGGAAGGACATGAGACATATGCTGTATGTGAGAGGCCTCAGCAGAGAACAGCCACAAAGAAGGGACAGCCTCTTGGCTCAGAGCTTCTTGTATTTAAATCATTATCACTTACAGATTACCTGAGGTACTCTGATTCCTGTTCCTACCTGTCTCAGTCCCTTTCAGTACATGGTATGCTGAGGGGTCTACCTCTGAGCATCTTAACACTGTTCAGTGGTCTCTCAATCTGTAATTTTACATTCCATTATCTTAGCTGAGTTGTAGTCTGAAAGCACTGAATGGAAAATCCTACAGTTTGAGACAGCCCACATTCACATAAACTTATAAACAACATACTGTTATAGTTAATTTATTACTATTATTTTTAGTCTCTTATTATGCATACTTTGTAAGTTATACTTTATGAAGGTATGGAATGGAAAACAGTTACACGTCTAAAACTATCTAATGCTTTAAGCACCCATTGGATGTCTTGGAAAGCGTCCCCAGCAAATAAGAGGAAGTTCTTTGCTATCACCTCAATCCAAGCCACAATTGTCTTTTTCCAGGTTTCACTGGAACCAAAATAATATTCTAAAAATATAATGATAAATAGTAAGTAACAGTAGGCAGTTGCTTACATTTAATATGACTATGAATTGTGCTAAGTGTTTTTACTTATTATGCCTGTTAATACTAACAATCATATAAGCAAAATTCTAGTACCATTACATTTTATACCAAAGGATATTAAATTGCCCAACAACACAACTAGGAAACAGTGGAGCTAGGATATGAAGCAAGACAATCTGCCTTCTGTCACACGTAAGAAATCATGACATAGACTGTTTTTAAACTTAATTTCATTTACTTACTTGCTTTTCTTTCTTTCTTTTTTTTACTTGCTTTTCTTAAGGCAGAATCTCACTATATAGAGCAGGCTGTCCTCAAACTCATAGAACCTGGCCTGCCTCTGCACTATCACGCATTATACTGCATTAAACCCTAAATGTATGGCTTTAGTTGGGATTGGACACACAGTTAAACAGTAGAGGACTTGCCTTGTATGAATAACGCCAACACTGGAAAAACAAAACACTATCAAATAAACATGAAATAAAATGATTCAATTTTTTTTCTTGTTACACAAAACCATTAATATGTCACTTTCTAAGATTTGGCCCCCTACTGGCTTTGTTTATAGTTAACTGCCTAGTTTTCTCAGGACTGGAACAGAAAGACATTTTTTTTTTTTTTTACCTGAATAAACAATATAAGCCAAATACAACAGAAATTCTGTTTCTTTCAAATGAAGCTGCAGTTAACTGCTGGTGCACCCACAAGGGTAGGCATTTCTGTTCTTAAAGTCCAGAACTTAGAAGGGAGCACTGAAAGACCTGTACTAGTCTGAGGTTTCAGAGCACTGCAGTTTTGTATCATGGGGGTTTAAGAGATGTTGACATAAGCCAAACCAAGACAACCCCAAAACCAAAAATACCATAACCAAGCAGAAAACCCCACATCTCAAACAGTTCTGGCACCAAGCTTTTAAATAGAGATAGTCAATCTGTATCAGGCTAAATGATATAAAACTTCTGTGGATAAAAACAAAATCCTAAATACTAACAATTTTTAAATGGTCAAGCCTACATACATACACATACACACACATTCTTGGAATTCATGAAACCTTACAACTTCTTAGATTTGACACACTCAATGGAGTGGAAATGTTTTCATAAAGATATGCAGATTATTTATTTTCACAAGTAATTTAAAATGACCTACAACAGTAATTGCTTTATGGCAGCAAATCATACAAGGTAGTTTGTGTTATATCTCCTATATTTTGTTTACATACTTTTTAGTGCACAAATAATGAATTTCACATGTGAATCAGTATACTTTATGTTCAAATTTCCTCCCACTCTCCTCTACCTACTCAGTACCAACAGCCCTCTTCCTTACACAAAATATAGGTGGTTTTTTGTTTTGCATTGTTTGTTTTTCAAGACAGAGTTTCTCTGTGCAGCCTTAGCTATTCTGGACTCGCTTTGTAGAACAGGCTGGCCTCGAACTCAATGGTCCACGTACCTCTGCCTCTTGAGGCATGTACCACCACGCCTGGCTTACAAAATAAAGTTTTAAAGGCAACTAACAATATGCCTTTTCATTAATAGAAGTTAATTAGCTTAGTTTTTATTTTTACGTGTATGTATTTGCATAAGATTATGTGCATTACATATTGGCATCTAATACCTTGGAACTAGAACTGCAGTTGTGAGTTGCTGTGCAGATGAGAGGAACCAAACCTAACCCAGGTCCATGGCAAGAGCAATAAGTGCTGCTAATGGCCAAGCCTTCTCTCCAACCCTCTAATTTCTTATACAGCAGGAGTACCTATTTTGAAATGGTAGAATTATGGTCTGTGTTGAGGTAACTCAAGAAACACTATAGTAATCTCTCAGTATCCAAGAAAAATCAGTTACAGGACTCTATTGGATATAAAATTCATGGATGCTAAATGCCTTATGTAAAATAAGGCAGTGGGGAACTAGGGAATATGGTAGAATGCTTGCTTTTCATGTCCAAGATCCTGGGTTCCATCTCGAGCACTTTTATACAACACTCTTGTAAATTACATAAAAATACACAATATGATGTAAACGCTATGTAAATATTTGTTATACTTTACTGTTTGGGAAATAATGATATGAAAAAGGTTGATAGGTTCTTTGTTATTGAAGCAAATTTTCAAAAAACAAATTTCTACACTGATGGTTAAATGTGTGCATATAATCCAGTAACACAGAAGCACCCTCATCTGACATCCCAATGACTGGTCCAAGGTACAGCACATCATGTGAGTTTATAAATGGAAGCGTGAGAATGGTGAACCAGTGCTCAGCTTCCTCACTGCATGTGCTTCCTGCTAAACAGACAGTCTTTCATTGCTGGGTGCCCAGAGCTGCATTCTTGTGATTTCAGTCCTTGCCTATTACATTCCAGAGAGATATTTTTATTTCAGAAGGAAACAATCTGCTCAGTGATGACACTGTCATTGGTGCATTCTATTTCTAGACTTGTAAGATGTGGCTGGGCCTCCACTGCACAAGCAATTAAGACATAAAATATTGCTTACTTAGGGTCTGGATATGAGTTTGTAATTGCACCAAAGTCTTACAACTGAAATCAAAGCTCAGCAGAGGAAAGGACATATACACATTTGAGAAGGAATGAGTGGCTGGGAAGGAGAATGTCAGGGTGTGCAGTTGACCCACAGTCACTCACTATAAAATGCATTTACTGTAGAAACACTTCCTGTAAATTTTGAATACTAAGCATTAAATCAAAAGGAATAGTAAGAGAAAATGACATAAAATATGAAGTATTATTAAATATAGCCAAAGACAGAAGACTGAGGAAGGTTCTGGAAGCTGCAAATTGCAAAGAACCTTCTTTTTTTTCCCCATGCTCAACTCCAGCTTACATGTTGTCTGATTCAAACACAGTAATGAGACAAGCAGGGAGGCAGGCTCAGGGAATCACTTCCTAGGCTTCTGTTAAAACTCACAAGTACACTGGAGACTAGGACTAGAGACCAGAAGGAAACCTACAAGTGCTTGTCTGCTGTGGTGATTTAGTCCCAAAACTTAGAAGGCAGAAGCAGGTGGATCTCTGTGAGGCCAGCCTGGTCTACATGCCAAGCTTCACGTTAGCCAAAGCTACATGGTGAGACCCTGTCTCAAAAATCAAAACATAACAACCCTAAGGGCATGTTTTCTAGAATGGACTCTATACTGAAAAAGTCTTGGTAACATTCAACACTTCTTTCTTGCTTGCTGTCTTGCTTTTGCCTCTACATCCCTGGTGCTGGGATAAGAGGAGTTAGCTATCACTACTTGGCTCAAGATTTTATAAGTAGAAAGAGTACATTCTAAAACAATCATAAAAGCACAATAAATATACAATCCAGGGCCACTGTCTCTTGATATTACAAAGCTTTATGCACCATGTGCAACTGTGTGTGCTACATTTCAGTAGCTCTTGATTGTCCACATATCCAGACAACAGCACAGGAAGACCCTGCACTTAAGATTCTTTTTCTGTTGTTGTTTTCAGGTATTTTTTTCCTTTTCTTCTAAATTTATTATAATGTATTCATATTACATCCCAATTGTTATCTCCTTGCTTGTATGTTCCTGTTCCCACCCTCCCTCTCTCTTCTGCCCTATAACCCTGTCAGAAGGGGACCTCCTGCCCCACCATATGACCACAGCATATCAGGTCTCATCCCGATAGCCTGCAGCTCCTTCCTCTGTGTGCAGTGTTTCCTGAGCCATGGAGGGAGTGATACAAATAAACTCTTTTCTCAACCTGTCTCAAGAGCTATACACCGATAAAAAGACACTCTGAGGTTCTGGGAAAATAAACCACTCTATTATTACTTCCACTATGTTTTGTCAGGTATACTCAACAAAGGTCCTTCATCTATTCTTGAGTTTGGCTTCTGAGGCTCATAACTCTGTTTATGTTAGACATTCATTTTCTTTTGAAGATCATATATCCTTTTTGTATGTTGTTTTAACCATTTAAAAAAGCAATATACGCTCCTAATAAAATTTAAACATTTTCCTTATAAAGATTTTACCTTTTTGTCATATGAAAAATTCCCAAGTTGGGGTAGAGTAGTTAAAGGGGACTAAGTCTTGTCCCTGGGCCCCATGTTAAGATAGATAGAATGGATTTTTACTAGTTTTCCTCTGCCCCTTACCCATACATGTATGTACTAGGGCACTAGGGTGCCCAAACACACACTCACATACATACTCAAAGAAAATAAAATGTAAACACAATTTTTAAAGATTTCAAATGCTATGAGGGAATCTGTATCTTTATAACCCAGGTTTTAAATATACCTATCACCTATTAGTGTTAAGTGTAGAAACTAAAAGGCCTTCTTTTCAAAAAGCATACTTCTAGGGGGAAATATATAGTGCCTCATGCTTAAAATGCCAGCACTTTGGAGCCTTAGGTAGAAGAACTGACACAGGTTCAAAACCAGTCTTGGCTGTATGGTAAATTCTAGACAAGATCAGGATCCCATTTTAAAAGCCAAACAAACAAACAAACAGCTGGGTGTGGTGATGCACATTTTTAAGCCTAGTACTTGGGAGGCAGAAGAAGGTGAATCTATGAGTTTGAGGCCAGCATGGTCTACAGAGAGAGTTACAGGACAGCCAGGGCTACACAGAGAAATCGTCTCAAAAAAAAAAAAAAAAAAAAAAAAAAAAAAAAACAAAAAAGAAAAAGAAAGAAAGAAAAAACAAATAAACAAAAAACCTACAAGAGAATTAAAAACAAAACCCCCACACCAACATAATGGCCAGCCTGGTCTACAAGAGTGAGTTCCAGGACAGCCAAGGCTACACAGAGAAACCCTGGCTTGAAAAACCAAAAAAAAAAAAAAAAAAGAAAGAAAGAAAGAAACATTTGGAAACACAAATGACCTGGCTCAAAATACTAATCTAGGATGGAAGGACTAAGATATACAGCGGATTAAGGGATATGTCCCACCACTGAGATAAACTCAACAGAGAAAGTAAATTTTGTGCATTTATGCTTGTTCCAAGAGAAAAAACATCTTTGGGCTATACTTATGTAAGGTAAATTATGAAACATCCCACCATTCACTCTGAACCCTATGACCTTTCTGACCTTTGTGATGAGAACTCGGTATTTTTCTACTAAGTGGTCGTTGTTGTGGCAGCCTGCTAGCAGCTGCCAGACTTCTCCACGAAGAGCTTCTGGGACACCACTTCTCACTAAGGATGGCAACTGCTTTGGTCTCACACTCAAGTTGAGATGCCTAAAAATAAAGCCGTAATTCATTACTTTAGCAAAGGAAAATGCTCTGAAAGATTCCATAATGAAAATAAAATGGTTTACAAAGGCATGAAAAGGTAAGGCAGTAATAATAATGAAAGATTAAGCATTGACATGGTACCTGAAAACCACTGTGTCTCAGTGTCTTTAAAACATCATCAAAAATGTAGAACTGGAAGCCTGAAGGTGGCTTTAATCATAGCATTCAGGAGGCAGAGGCAGGTGAATCTCTGAGTTCGAGGCCAGCTTGTTCTACAGAGTGAGTTCCTGGATAGCCAGGCTACACAGAGAAACCCTGTCTAGAAAATCCGACTGACCAAGCAAACAAAAAGTAACTGGGAACTGCAGGGATGCTTTTTGGTTGAGGCTTATGTACAACTTAGAGCAGAACTACACCTAGGTGCTGGAGAAACGCTCTGCTGCTCTTGAAGAGACCCAGCTGGGTCACAAACACCTCTAACTCTGGGTCTTCCTTCTGTCCACCTCTATCCTGCACACAAATGGCAAAACCACACACACACATGAATAAAAATGAGTCCTTGAAAAATTGCAATTAATGGGCACAAAGAAACAAAGGCTTAGCCTTCCAACAGTAGCTATGAACTGCATATTTATATATTCTCAGTTAAAATATTTCAAGTATGTTTTCAGCAGATTCTATGTCTCCTCAAGAAACAGCTTGAGTATCTGTGGTAGCTAAGTTTTTGGGTTTGTTTTTTTTTTTTGCTGGGAGGGGAGGAGTTCAAGACAGAGCTTCTCTGTGTAGCCTTGAATGTCCTGGACTTACTTTGTAGACCAGACTGGCTTTGAACTCACAGAGATCCTCCTGCTTTTGACTGTGATAAGAACATTCTTACTGCAACAACAATGCAAGTTAGGAAAGCCTTGGGTTTTGGGCTTCACATATAAAATGGACAAAACAAAGCCTGTCTTGAAACACTGGCATGATCTCCGTGCCATGATCTGTGTGTCTTAAACTAACCCTATCATAAAGGCAAATGTTGTCTCTAGATTACAGATGCAGAGAGGTCAAGGAGGCTAGTAAGTTCACTGAAGGCAGGTGCTCCTGAGACTTCAGATTCATGAGTGCTCCTCCATCAAGTCGCAGCTGTGCTGTGACTGGAGAGACACTATTAAGTCACTAAAGCAGGATCCTGACACAGATATGCTCTTGTGACTATCAGATTAAAGCAGAAATCAGTGACACAAAGAACCACCAGCACATTATAAAGTGGTCAGACTTTTTACATTCTATGAGAACAATGCAGTGTTTTTAAACACTGCTTGTTACTTGTTCTATGATTCTGTACCCTGACTGAGAGATATGGGCAATCTCATATAAGCATTTCCTTCCATGTGTGTATGTATGGAGAGCTGTTATCAAGAAACAGTACTAGTAACTCTGCTAATTACAGGTCTGAGACACTATGGCCTTAGGATAAATAAACATGACAACTGATACACAATTATGTGTACTTTTCCAGCTATTGTTAGATTATTTTGATTTTCTTTTCTTTTCTTTTTTTTATATTATATGAAGTTTATTAAATGAGCACGGGGAGAGAAGAAAAGGGTGGGGGGGGAGATACTCCAGAGAGGAAAGAAGAGGGAGAGATAGAAAGTAAGAGGGAGGAGCAAGTAGAGGAGAGGAGAGAGGTAAGAGCTGTTTTGATTTTCAATAGCAGAGGTGAATAGTTGTGATAAGACTCTCACACAAAATCTTAAATATTTAGTATTTGTCCCTTCACAGAAAAATTTGTTAACCCTAACTTACACTAGTAAAATTTCCTTCAGAATGATTTTAGCCATTGACAGTATCAACTCTACATATAACTTGCATACTATTTTATACTGAGGACATCAGTGCTCCTATCCTCCTAGAATCATAGTCAAATGAACCTGGAGAATGACACACAGATACAAATACAGTTATTAAAATCTACTTTCGGTAGATAAGTTAGCTTCAGGATCACATTTGCTATGTTAAGAACTTCTGGGTTTGCTAGTTTACGTATTAGAACACCTAACCTTTGTGTGAAAATGCAGAAATCTGTAATATTTTTATAGTTGAAAGACTGCATACAATTTAGTGTTGTGCTAGGTATATGGTAAATGTTTAAACTGCCAACACTGCAACCGTAACATCCATAAATTTTAATCAATATGGCTACAAGTAGTTTTACAAGCTTCTAAGTTCCATGACATTACAATGCTTACTATTCTCCCTTCCCCCCTCCCCCACTTTGGACAGGGTTTCTCTGTGTATCCCTGGCAGTTCTGGACTAACTCTGTAGACCAGGCTGGCCTCAAACTCACAGAGATCAGCCTGCCTCTGCCTCCTGAGTGCTGGGATTACAGGCGTGCGCCACTGTACCCAGCTCAATGCATACTATTCTACTATATACTAGAGGATGGACAAAGATATTGAGATGGATGAAATAGACTAGATATATCTGAAAACATAATTCAAACAAGCAAAAGCAGTTGAGACAATCAGCAGTTAGCAGAAACAGATGGGAATTCAGTTAATATATTTAAGAGAAAGGGAGGACACAGCTGATTATGAGTAACAAAGTTTGACAACAAAACATACTGAGCCATCACACAAAATGTGCTGGATTCACAGAAGTAAAATGAGGTCTTATTGGGTGTGCTGGCACAATAATTAAATCCTAGGCAGAGACAGGTGGCTCTCAGCAAGGTCGAGGCCAACCTAGACTACAGAGTGAGCCCCTGGACAGAAAATGAGGTCTGGACTGTAAACAGTGTCGAGATGCTTTTAACTATGCTATTATGAAGTCCTGTCAACACTGAATTTAAATGCTGGTTTAGCCCAGAGACATTTCATACATATAAAATTCCTACAGCAATAGACCATACACTCTAAGTCCACTGAGCTGAAAATGAAACTGATAGAATTATCAGCAATCCTGTCTCCTGATAGGAAAGAACCATCACAATTTAACAAGAGGCATTCCCAAGGGCTTGGCACAGTTCATGCATTACAGTTGTGCATCTAAAGACAACTCATGCTTTGGTTGGTTGCTTTCTTTTGTACATATTTGACATTTCCCAATATAGAGTGTTTTGTCGAAAAGTAAAACACTGTGAGAATGTCATAGCAGATGGTGCCCATGTGCAGTGCTGGATGTGTAGATGCCCTTAGGGGCACTGACATCTGCTGAGACACAGCTTTACTAAAAATACAACGAAAGACTTAAAAGTCAAAACTTGTTAAGGGAAAAAACCCTTAATGTACGAGGCCCATACGGAACTTTAATGACAACCTTAACAGCTAGGAGCATCAGCAATGGAGACAAGATCAGATCACTTTTTAATTTAGGTTTTCCCTCCAAGAGATCCTACCAAGGAAGAAAAGACACTACATATGTGTCTCACCAGGGTACCTCTCTAGTTATGCTAATCAACACCCAAAGGGTGTACTCTTTGAAAACAGGGCAAAGAATAGTGCTGCCTAACATCGTTGCCAAACTCTTCTGGTGTGTTTTACTTTTGTTTTTAAACAGGGTCTCACTACATAGCCCTGGCTGGTCTAGAATTCACTATATAGATCAGGTTGGCATCAAATTCAGAGATCCTCTGCCTCTGCCTTGTGAGTACTAAACATGAGACACCATGCTCGGGCAAATTCTTGTTTTTGAGACAAATTCTGCCATATAAACCAGGCTGGACTTGAAGTGTTCATCTTCCTCCTTCCATATGCCAACACTGAGACTGTAGACATGGTCCACCACATCTAGCTTGCAGGAATCAACCATGTTTTATTTGCAGTTTTGAGGATTAAACTGAGGGCATCAAGCATGCCAGGGAAGTGCTCCATTACAGAGATATATTTCCAGACTAAGACTAAACTGGGAATATACATGTGTTAGCAGTAAAAAAATGGATACAGCAAGGCACCCATGTTTTGCTTGAGATACTCTGCTGTGTCATTCCAGGTATCGTATGTATCACAGGCAGGGAAAATCCCACCTAAGTAGATACATGCAGACACACACACAGACTCACTCTCACACACACACACACACACAAACACAGTGACCTAATTTTTTTCTTCATAACAATTTAACAGATTTATTTAGAATTGTTGTAAATGGCGAACTGGTGTTTTGTTTATTGAAGCACTCTGACTTACATTAATGGTTTTTTTGTTTTGTTTTTTTTGCCTGACCTTTATACAAAAATTTCCCACACAAATGGCAATGGAAAATCTGCCAATATCTGATTTCTGTATTTTTCTACTTGCCAATTGTACTTAGATATCTTTGAAGTCCATGGAGAAAATTATCTAACACTGAGAATCACTAATAATTGGAAGAGAGGAAAACAGACCGTGAAGGTGAACTGTCTCCTATTATTATAGATTCTTAAGGCATTTCACCATGTGTGTAGCCGGCTAATAGGCCACTGGTGTAACTGTTAAACATCCGGCCTGGATAACATGCAGGTTGGTATCTTCACAAAGGCAAACAAGGCAGGCCTGACCTGCCTCATACACAGCACCAGTAGCTACATTTTGGAAGCACATCCCTACTTTGAAACCCTATGGAATTCCTTGCACCAGAAGCTGTAAAGGATGTCTAAATTTGAAGTTTAATGGACTTCTAATAGCATCTAATTTCAGAGTATTAAAGAGCCAGTCCTGTAACCACTGTGTTTCTTCACTCTTCTAGGAGAAGGCACACTCTTACAAATAGCTTTCTGTAGCCACAAGCAGATCTGTGGGGCAGTCTCCTTTGTGCAAGCTGCTACAGAGTTACACTCCCTCAGTCTGGCGTTAGTGATGGGACAGTGGCAACAGTTCTCATGGCTATAATCAACAGCCAGCCATTCCTAGCTTCTCCAACATACAGGACCAACTGTCTGTGAATTCCATGTCTGGACATTTTTTCTATCAGCAAGACTTTCTTAGGCTTCTGATGGTCTTAGACTGATTCATAGCTTTGCTGTTATTAGAATCTGAGAGATTCTAGAGCGAGATCTTACTTGCAGATCCCTGTTATTGGTTCCAAACTGAGCATCAGCTAAGAAGTGAGAGTCACGGGAGGAGCAGTGCAGTCTGTAACTCACCATTTGGACAGAAGTTCTCCCCATGTTCCAAGGATTTTTTCTGCACATTCTTTGGAAACATCACCAAATCCACTCAAGAGAGGTTCATCATTATCTGTGATAAGCAAAACTTGTGCTTATGAAAAAGAACCACATGGGAATATAAAGGCAAATGTAAACCTTTTTTGGGAACATAGAGCCACAATATATGTGCTTAGTATTTATGTACAAATGTGAATAACTTTGTCACAGACACAATGCTTTTATAACTTGTACAAGCTCTTTTTATAACCTCTTCTGCTTTCTATATAGGTCTTTATTATGTCAATTATAGGAGTTATTTATCTACAAAATATAGAAGTCAAAATGTGGAGTGTTCTTTCTCCTTTTCCTAAGTAAGTAGCTTTATATACAAAAACATTGAACAGTTTACTTAAAATGGTAAACAACAAACTTAGCCACCTAAGAGTGTAATAAAGAAGTAGTGGTAAGTGGTGGAATAAACAGTGCCTTTTGTTGATCTTCTCTCCTGCTCCACTTCCGAGCCTGCTCTCCCCACTTCTACCTTTACATGTTTGAAAATGCTATAATGACATCTAATGAATTATGACATGTAGAGAAGGTAACTGAACACAACTGTTTGTATTTACATAATGATATAATAAAAATATAAAGAGTTAAGTAATCATTATGATCTATTAAAAACACTAAAAAGATGGGAATGAAACATACCAAGACATTAATAATCACTGCCTGAGTGAACGATGAATTATCATAAATATTTTTTTCTGATCTTTGATGACATTATGACTTTATAAATGTTCTACAAATGACATTAATTTAAAACAAAACAAAATATTAAAAGGTAGAAAATAAATAATTTAAAATTTAAATAATGAAAATTAATTAAGAACTTAGAGGGAGCTGGAGAGATGATTCAGCAGTTAAGGACAGTAACTACTCATCCAGAGAACCTGGATTCAGTCCCCAACACCCATATGGTGTCTCACAACCACCTCTAACTATAGTCCCAAGGGATCTAAAGCCTTTTTCTTTCCTTCTTGGATGCCAGGAATATACATGGTGCATAGAGATATATGTAGGCAAAATGCCGATACACTAAAATAAATAAGATCATTTTCAATTTAGTTAATCAGGATTTAGAGAGTATAAAAAAATGCAGGTGGTAAAGAAAGTGACACTGAGGGCTGAGGATGTAGCTCAGTCACAGACAGGTGCACATCCAGCACCAAAGATGAGAAAACAAAAAATGATGATATCAACTTTAACCTTCTTTCTGAGCACTGGTGGGTTTTTAATGTTTTGCTATCTGCAGTATTAGGATTATGCTGTTTCACTGCTTTATTGGGGACATGCCTAGAAATGAACTTCCTAAGATAAAAACCATTGTTTTAAGGATTTAGTAACTGCCTGACCAACTGTCTTCTCAGAGAGTTAAAGTACTTTACATTCTCATTAACTGGTGAAACAGTGTTTGTCCTCATGCATCCTCACCAAGCAAAACTGGGAGTACAGCTTCATCATGCCCTCCTCCTCCAGAGTCCTATTACAAAGCACTGACTCTGAAAGCTCACAAGTGTTTGACACTTATTATTAAATTTCTTATATTGAAACATTTTGTATAATAGTTTTGATTGTGACACAAGGGAAAGACAGATTGAATATAACTGAAACATTTCTGTATATGAATAATGAAGAGCAGAAAAAGCTCAAGACACTACGGACAATTTCCTCAAATTCTACTTTGTAATTTCTCAATTTCCCACTCATTAAAACACCCATCATATACTACCCACGAAGGCAGACATGAAACCGTGTGCTAAAGTGGCCTGGGTGCTGCTGACAAGACCCAGTTACACAATGAAATCTAAGTCCTTCAGAAGTAGCAGGATGGTCTGCCTTCCCCACTCTCTCCCACTGCTGTGGACTCTCAAAAAACCAACAGTAATGGCATGGACTTTGTCACTAGAGTCCCAGGTCCCCAGGTTAGGGGGAGAAATAGGGAATGCAAAGCCATTCATTTCAGAATGTTGTTTTCAAAGTACAGCTTTTCTGTCAGAGGCCCTCTAGGTGAGAAACCTCTTCGGAGAATGCCCCCCCCCCCCCCCAAGGAACAAACACCACATAGGGTTCCTGGTGGGAAAGCTGGATTAGAAGGATTTTGACTAAAGAAGGCATGGCCAAGACCACTGCACTCCAGATCTCCTGTCACAAATTTCTTGTTGGGGGGGGGGGGGGTCCTAGGACTTAACTCATCTGCCAATATTTTCTGACTACCTTCCACACACTGGGTATTGTGGTAAGCACTAAGGATACAACACAGGGCAAACAGATCCCTATTCTTCTGCAGAGTTGGAGGTGTAGCACCCACCTCCTCGCCATGGACTACAGGTGCCTTTCTTGCTTATTTCCCCCTACTAACAACAGTAGACCTACTGAATTCACCCAAAAAATTTAAATATCATATGATGACTGCCAGTTTCTATCTGTGTAGCCTGGGGCAATTTTATTTATCTCCAATTCTATTTATTTATGAGAAAAATAAGGACAATAATAATAACTATTTTCCAGGCTTACTGTGAGGATTATGAGAATGAGGCACTTTGCTACCACGACTTTAAGCATTTGATTGTTAGGAGTTAACAGTGCTAAAAACTGACCATAAGGTGATTAATCACAAGACAATGGGACTTACAACAACAACAGAGAGAGAGAGAGAGAGAGAGAGAGAGAGAGAGAGAGAGAGAGAGCGCGCGAGCGCAAGAGAGAGAGACCCCTACAGACCTTAAAAGTCAGCGCTTACTCTCAACTTGAAAAAAACACATGTAATCATGGATATTTATCTCTTTTTACAAAGTTAACCATTCCTTGCACTTCTATAATTTTTGTTAATGTGATAGCTTAGCCAGAAATGTTTAGGGCAGCGTATTCATCTCCACTGAGTTTTTGCTCTTTCAATCCTAACTCAAAAACCACTTTATGATGTCCCACAAACTCTCTACAATGAGAAATTTATTTCATGAACTTTGCGTGAACTTCACAGATACAAACTCAGATGACCTTCTATCATCCCAGTTTCATTCATTAAAAATGAAGCCCTTGTACTGTTGCCTGTACCCAAAACTTCCTTCTACTCCCCACTTCTTTGTATTACCTTTAAATAGTAACAAACAGACAATAAAATCTCATTTTCCCAATCTGATTACAAGTATCTTAAAGAATACCCAATGTAGGCTGGTGAGATGGCTCACTGGGTAAAGGTGCTTGCTGCAAAGCCTGGTGACCTCAGGGTGATACGTGCAATCCACAGAGTGAAAGGAAAGAACACATTCCTGGCACAAGTACAAAACACACACACACACACACACACACACACACACACACACACACTGAGTATCTTGGGGGAGGGCAACGTCAACTATGTTTTAGCATCTCCTAGTTGCTTGTCTATGGGAGACTCTCACAAGTACTCACTTGTGACCACATCCCACTGCCAGGCCCCCATAAAGAGGAAGTTGCAGCAGTATGCACAGCTCTCCAATCCTACACACAAACCAACCTTTCTACACTTACCTTCTTCTTCATCATCCTCTGGAGGAGAGGGGATCATAGAGCTCTGGGATCCAGATTGTGGCAGACGAACTGAAGGACTGGCTGTAGTTTTCCTCCTCTCTCTCTCTGACTCACTTTCCAAACATACAACTTCATATAAAGTGTCAGAATTATTCTTTCTTTCCTTCTGTTTTATCTTGATGACAAAAAAGAATGTATTATGTAGCAAACTTCCTTCTTTAATTATTATTTTTGATTTTATATTAGATGCAAAAATAAATGGTGTTTTCCTGAAATCTATTCGAAATATAACCTTTATCAAGTAGAAATGTTTATATTAAGTGTTAGGACTAAACGTCAGGCTGGAGAGATGGCTTGGTGGTTAAAACACTATCTGCTCTTCCAAAGCTCCTGTGTTGAAGTCCCAGTAACCACATGGGACTTACAACAATCTATACTGGAATCTGTTCCCTCTTCTGGCATGCAGGCATACCTGAAGATAGAGTACTCATATACATAAAATAAATAAATAAATCTTTAAAAAAAATCCCAACATGTGAGAACAAGAAGCAAGTGCATCTCTGTGAGTTCAAAGCCAGCCAGGGCTACATAGAGACTTTGACTCAAAAAGAAGGAGGAGGAAGAAGAGGAGGAGGAGGAAGAAGAAGAGGAAGATGACCTTTTAAGACAACTGAACATTTAACTAAGACTCCAGTTTTATCTGTCATTAAAATAAATTACCAAATATTTAATCACCAAATTTAGTCAATGCGAAAGCTAATTGTCCTGTGTCTTTCCAATACATTTAAGATGTCTTTTCAGTTTTCCTACTTAAAACCACATATCAAAGCCATTCATACATCCTCAAAGTTTAGCATTAAGAAAATCCTTTTCTTCTTTTGCTCAGTTCAAACAGTATATGGGAGATTTTCTTAAACACCAATGCAATGCCAGAAAAGGACAGTAGGGATGAACAGCAGGAAAGACATCAGTAAAATCTCAACAATTTTGTCAACTGGAATCAACATATATTCTTATTTTTACTTTAAGGTAAGCACTATAAACAATCTACATGGGCCTAAATAGGGGAAACACACACACACACACACACACACACACACTTCTGTTAGTATAATACATATTTTGAGCACAACTGGAGAAGAGAAGGTTAACTTGAAATATGGAAGACAGGGGAGAGGGAGGCTGTTAAGAGGCACAAGAAAGGACGCCGACAGCACAGAAAGGTATGCTGCACAGCAGATAATGGTGGAGGATAAGGATAGTCACAGGTACAGAACATCAAAGTAGCCTTTACCACCCTGATCTCCACTTGGCTTTTCATTAAAATCATTACTCCTATCTTGGGAGTAAGGCCAAGATACTGGCAGTGTGCCCTTTCACATCATCCTGAAGCCCGTAAGAGTCTTAGCCTGAAGGCCAGGAGTCCCTGCTGTATCAAGCATCTCTGCCAGTAGAGGCCAAACAAGCAGAGTAAGCACAACAAAACCTTGCCAAGCCAGACTGGTGCAGGTGGTCTGACTAGTTTAACAACTGCTTCCAGGATCACTTGGCTTTCCAGACAAATAGCTTGTCTCTAACTCAGCTGTTCATTATTAACAAAGTACTCTGTACGACTACTAGTAGCCTGCAGGTTTATCTCTAGGAGACATGCAAATAATTTGTCTAATAGAAAAGACAACCCAAAGGTTACCTATAGCATAGTGACCTTAGTAATTTTATTCTGTTTTTCAAGACAGGGTTTCTCTGTGTAGCCCTGGCTGTTTGGAACTCAATCTGTAGACTAGTCTGTTTGCAAACTCAAGAAGTCTGCCTGCCTCTGCCTCTGAATTACAGAAACTAAAGGTGTGTGCCACCACAGATCTTATTTTAGAAAGGAGGACCACATAAACACAAGCTGTTCTTCTCCTTCTTCCTCTTTTTCTTTCTTTCCGAGACAAGGCTTCTCTGGTAGCCCTGGCTGTCACTGAACTCACTCTGTAGACCGGGCTGTCCTTGAATTCACAGAGATCTATTTGCCTGGCCTCTGCCTCCCTGAGTGGTGGTATTACAGGTGTGTACAACTGAGTACGGCTAGGCCTAAGTTCTTAAATACTTAGCTTTATCATCTTTCTGGTTAATTCATTAATGAACTAAATTAAAATTCTTGATGCATATTCAACCCTAAATTATAAACAGTATGATTTTAAGGATCATACTGATAGGAAAATACTATTTAAATCTTTTGGTGTAAACTTGTTAAACTGCTTTAAAACAAAACAACTGTGCAGCCCTTCCCCACCGCCACCCCTGGGGCTGGCCTCAAAGTCAACTGGGATCCACGTGGTGCTGCCTTGTGAGCACTGGGATTAGAGATGTGCACCACCACACCTCGCTTATATTGCACTTTGGAACATCTCCTAGTTGTTATCTGAAACACCTCAAAGCTTTCCAACACAGCTCTTCGTGTTAAAAAAGTCTGAAAACAAGTAAGGGTTCCCCAAGACTACAAAGATAAGGTAATCAATGCCACTCACCGAGAAAGTCTTCCTTAATCACAATGACAATACAGCTTGTAAATATTACACGGAGTTGAGGATTGAAAGTTATTAACTCCACATGTGAAAATACTCATTGTTCAAACACATGGGATTCATTAACTACTTTAAAAATCTCTCTTTGAATTCTCTATAGTGAAAAGCTTCAAAATGTACATGTTGTAATATATTTATATCTTTTGTAGATATTAAATCATTTAAATATGTAAGTTTCTAAGCTGTTATCATATATCCTAATATGTGCAAACAGGTCACAATGTGTATTGTATACAATATATAAAAATGTATAATTATATAATTATAAGAAAATCAATCTGCCAAGACAAAGGAAGAACAGATATGAATAAATGAAGACATCCCCTGTTTCTAGGTAAGATGACATGTCCTTAATAGAAGCAACAGCAACTAAACTAGAACTAAAGAGAATGTGGTAAATGTAACAAAAATCTCACACATCAGTGATTCCACCAAAGGGAAACATTCTAAGATGCACTTTCTTTAAAAAAAAAAAAAAAATCATTTTTAATTTATGAGCCTGTGTGCATGTACGTGCACATATGTAGGTGTACTTGGGGGCTAGAAGACTGCCAGATTTCCAGAAGCTGAAGTAACAGGCATGCTTGAGAAAAAAGCACTCTGAACGGATGGCCATCTCTCTAACATGCATTTTCAAGATTTTATATTGTAACATTTTTTAAAAATTTTAATTAATTTATTCAGATTACATCCCAATTGTTATCCCCTCACTTGTATACTCCTGTTCTTTCCTCCCTCCCTCTTTCAGCCTATTCCCCTCCCCAGGTCTGTGACAGAAGGGGACCTCCTCCCGCACCATATGGTCACAGCCTATCAAGTCTCATCCTGGTAGCCTGCTTATCCTTTTTCTGAGGGCCACCAGGCCTCCCCACCAAGGGGAAGTGGTCAAATATAGGGCATCAGAGTTCATCTCAGAGTCAGTCCCCACTCTCCACACAACTGTGGAGAATGTCCTGTCCATTGGCTAGATCTGAATACAGGTTCAATGTTTACTACATGTATTGTCCTTCGTTGGTGCAGTAGTTTGAGCAGACGCCCCTGGGTCCAGATCCACCTGTCATGTTCTTCTTCTTGTAGGTTTCTAGGACCCTCTGGATCCTTCTATTTCCCCATTCTCCCATACTTCTGTCACCTAGAGTCCCAATAGGAAGTTCCCACATCTCTCCCAATCTTCACTTTCATGGGACATCTCTTTTGCGCTAGTGTCCAATTATAAGTGAGTATATACCATGTGAATCTTTCTGGGTCTGGGCTAACTCACTCAGTATGATCATTTCTAGTTCCAGCCATTTGCCTGCAAATTTCAGGATTTCCTTGTTTTTAATAGCTGAGTAGTATTCCATAGTGTAAATGTACCACAGTTTCTTTATCCATTCTTGACTGAGGGACATTTAGGTTGTTTCCAGGTTCTGGCTATTATGAAGAAGATTGCATCCTGTACAGTAAAAGATCCTCTGGGGGAAATCTCCATATCTGATTTCTAGCTGTACTACAAAGCAACAGTAATTAAAACAGCATGGTACTGGCATAGCAATAGGATGGTTGATCAATGGAATCGAATTGAAGACCATAAATCCACACACATATGGATACTTTATTTTTGACAAAAAAGCCAAATCTATTCAATGGAAAAAGGATAGCATCTTCAACAAATGGGGCTGGTCTAATTAGATGTCTACATGTAGAAAAATGCAAGTAGACTTGTATTTATCACCATGCACAAAATTCAAGTCCAAGTAGATTAAAGACCTCAACATAAAACTAGAGGCACTAAATCTCTTAAAAGAAAAAGTGGGGAAGAGCCTGGAACTCATTGGCACAGGAGACAACTTCCTGAACAGACCACCAACAGCCCAGGCCTTAAGGTCAACAGTTAAAAAATGGTACCTCATGAGGTTGAGAAGCTTCTGTAAGGCAGAAGACACTGTCAACAGAACAAAGTGACAGCCTACAGACTGGGAAAAGATCTTCATCAACCCTACATCTGACAAAGGTCTAATACTCAAAATATATAAAGAGCTCAAGAAATTAAACACCACCAAACCAAATAACCCAATTGCGAAATGGGGCTCAAAATTAAACAGAGACTGCTCAACAGAGGAATATCAAATGGCTGAGAAACACTTAAAGAAATGCTCAACATCCTTAGTCATCAGAGAAATGCAAATCAAAACGACTCTGAGATTCCATCTTACACCCATCAGAATGGCTAAGATCAAGAACTCATGTGACACCACATGCTGGCGAGGATGTGGAGAAAGGAGAACACTCCTTCATTGCTGGTGGGAATGCAAACTGGAACAACCACTTTGGAAATCTATCTGGCACTATCTCAGAAAACTGGGTATCGGGCTTCCTCAAGACTCAGCTATTCCACTCCTTGGAATATACCCCAGAGATGATGCTCCAGAAGATGCTCCATCTCACAACAAGGACATATTCTCAACCATGTTCATAGCAGCCTGATTTATAACTTTTTTTTAGAATAGCAAATAACTGGAAAAAATCCAGGGGGGGGACGACTGATTAAGAAAACCAGGATTTAAAACAACAACAACAACAACAACAAAAAGAAAAAAAAGAAAACCAGGATCTGTCTGAATGCACAATGGTACAGGGCAATAAGATTAAAGACCTCCTTCTATGCATGTTCAAGTGCTCTCAGATTATAGTAAGTCACAGAAAAATATCCACAATGTGCCAATTTACATTTTATGATAAAATATGATAAAAAGTATGATAAAATATGATAAAAGTATGATAAAATACACAAGAATATTTTATTATCTTAAAAAAGAAAATTAAGAAAAAAAAGTAGAAACTAGTAAGTGTTACATGTGGACTGGAGACGCTGCTTTTGTTAATACATGTGCTGATACACATTTTACATATTAACAATTTATATATTCAAAATATAAACTGAGAAAAACACAATTTACCTAAGCCCCAAACTGAAAATAAATAGAAACAAATTAGCCTAAATAAATGTCATATGATAACAGGACCACAATAAAAAAATTATTCTGGGCTGGAGTATAATTCAGACTTGGGCACTCACCTAGCTCAAGGCTCTGTGTTCAAGTCTGTCACTGCACGCAACCAGAATTATTCCAAGTACCAATTTAATGTTATTGAAACATATTTAAAGAACAATAAAAGTGGCACAAAAATCTTAAATTTCACTGGATAGTTTTATTTATGCAAAACTGATATTTTTGAATTTTGAAGATAAATAAAATTAAGTATACTACTGGTCCTATAATTAAACCAATATTCATAATGCAAAAAAAGAGAAAACATTGTAATGTTAAGTAACTATAGTAAATGTGTGAATAAATTAAATGAATTCAGGCATGCATAATCAATGGATGCTAAAACATGGATAAGTTGATGCAGAGCAGGACACAATTGAAACCTTTTATCTGTGTTTATACTTTCTAGTTTTAGCTCCCTGTCATGAAGTAAGTCTAGAATGTGATATGGAAAACCACAGAAGTAAGCAATTGACCAGCTTTAAATTATATGCTGATCTGGGTAGCATAATGAATTCCATGCCATCTCACTCCAAACTGTTTAGGACACAGCTCTTCCCTTTGCCAGCACACTCAGGCCACAGGCTCCCTTCCTTTAGTTGTAAGAGCAATGTCACTGGGGCTGGAGAGGTGGCTCAGCAGTGATGAGCACAGGCTGTCTTTTCAGAGGCCTCAGGTTTGGTTCCCAACACCCACATGATGGCTCACAACTGCCTGCCAACAGGAGGACACCCACGTGATCTGAGACCCTCTCTCTATCCTCTGTGGGTACAAGGTTCACACATTTGCACAGATGCAGGCAAAATACTTACACTCACAAAAGAAAGAAACGGGAAGTGGAGAAAAAAAAAAGAAAAGAAAACAAAGCCATTCCACTGAGAACTAGTGGCTAAACGAGACAGGGGCAGGAGAGTGGGGAGCTGGTGAACCCCACCTTAACTGATCACACTCCCCCTGAGAGTTCTAGAAAAACTTGGTATCACACATACTTCCTAAGTTAGCTCTCTGTATATTGATAAATACTCAATCTTCAGGGCTGGAGAGATGGCTCAGCCATGAAGAGGACAGGCTGCCCTTCCAGAGGACACAGCTTTGTTCCCTAGCACCCACACGGTGGCTCCATCTGTAATTTCAGTTCCAGGACATCAGGTGTCTTTTTCTGGCCTCCTCTGGCACCAGTCACTTAAGTGATATAGAGACATTTATATGGGAAAACATCCCCACACAGAAAATAAACATTTAAAAAAATAATGTTTTTTTTTGTTATGTACATTGGTGTTTTGACTGCATGTATACGTGTGTGACGGTGTCAGAGCTCCTGGAACAGGAGTTACAGATAGTGGTGAGCTGCCATGTGGGTGCTGGGAATTAAACCTGGGTCCTCTGGAAGAGTAGTTAGTGCTCTCATCTGCTGAGTCATCTCTCCAGCCCAAAAATAAACATTTTAAAAACAGATTTTTAAAAAATGTTGGGATATTACTTTTATATTGCACGTGATATACCTGTGGCACATGTGTGTCCTGTCTGTGGTGTTGTTATGTCTGTGTTGTATGTGTGTATGTGTCTGTGTGGCATGTCTGTGGCATATGTATTTGTGTGTGTTGTACATGGATATGTCATGTGCATGTGTGGGTGTGGTGTATGTAGGTGTGTAGTACATGAATATTACGGGGGGGGGGTGGGAGGGAAGGGGAGAGAGAGAGAACAAGCAAGAGACCAGAAAAGGACTTTAGTTGTTCTATTCTATCATTCTCCGCCTCGTTTCCTTGAAATAGGATCTCTTACTGAACCAGAATCTCACCATTTCAGTCAGGCTTATCTTTTCCCCTCAGAAATGGGGTTATAGACATGTGGGGCCATGACCACCTTTTCATGTGGATGCTAGGATTCAAACTGAGATCTTTATGCTTGGTCATCAGGCACGCTTAGCCACTAAGACATCTTCCTAGTCACCAAATTTGGCAGATGTATACTAGTTTATCGCATATGCATGTATACACACACAGAAGAGATGGGAAGGAGAGGCCCAGGCTATCAGTTACGGTTATACTACTTACTGCTATCATTTTGGTGATGTCATTTAAGTTTTTCAGCTGATACTGACTTCATTTGAAAAATAACAATTACATATAAGATTAAATTCCCAATAGTTTCAGAATGGCTAAGATAAAAAATTCAAGTGACACCACATGCTGGCGAGGATGTGAGGAGAGAGGAACACTCCTTCATTGCTGGTGGGAATGCAAACTAGTACAGCCACTTTGGAAATCTATCTGGTGGTATCTCAGAAAAATGGGAATAGGGCTTCCTCAAGACCCAGCTATTCCACTCCTTGGAATATACCCAGAAGATGCTCCAGCATACAAGAAAATTTGCTCAACCATGTTCATAGCAGCCTTATTCATAATAGCCAGAACATGGAAACAGCCTAAGTGTCCATCAGTAGAAGAATGGATAAAGAAACTGTGGTACATATACACTATGGAATACTACTCAGCTATTAAAAACAAGGAATTCCAGAAATTTGTGGATAAATGGATTGAGCTAGAAATTATCATAATGAGTGAGTTAACCCAGAAGCAGAAAGAATCAAATGGTATATACTCACTTATATCTGCATACTAGCCCAAGGGGCATGTCCCACGAAAGCCTTCACTTACCAGGAAACTGGGACAGAGGGGAGGACATCCTATTAGGACTCTAAATGAGAGAAGCATAGGAGAATAGCAAAGTAGAAGGATCCAGAGGGTCCTAGAAACCTACAAGTAGAACATTATGATAGGCAGATTTGGGCCCAGGGGCCCCACTCAAACTAAGGCACCAGCCAAGGACAATACAGGCGGTAAACTTTAAACCCCTATCCAGATCTAGCCAATGATCAGAACATTCTCCACAGTTGAGTGGAGAGTGGGGTATGACTTTCTCACGTACTCTGGTGCCTCACATTTGACCATGTCTCCTGGAGGGGGAGACCTGGTGGCACTCAGAAGAAGGACAGCAGGTTGCCAAGAAGAGACTTGATACCCTATGAGCATATACAGGGGGAGGTAATCCCCCTCAGGAACAGTCATTGGGGAGGGGAATAATGGGAAAATGGGGGGAAGGGAAGAATGGGAGGATACAAGTGATGGGATAAACATTGAGATGTAACAAGAATAAATTAATAAAAAAAAATAATAATAAAAGAAAAAAAAACCAAAAAAAAAATTCTCAATAGTTTATCTGGCACTAAAAATTTATTATGTATAAATACATGCAGGGGTGCACAGACCATGGCCTGCATGTAGAAGACAGAGGACAACTTTGAGGTGTCAGTTTTCTTCTAGTATCTGGTTATTTCTGCCACACTGCTGGTTGGCCCCACAGCTCCTGGACTATACCCCTATCTCTCCCTGCTCTGACTGGATGAGTGGTGGGCTTCAGATGGCCATGACACATTAGCTTTTTAGAGAACACCTGGTATTGAAATACCAGTCTTGAGTCTTCTGTAGCAAGCCCTTTCACCCACCAAAGCCACCAAATTCTATAATTTGGTATTTCTTTATCTTTCTCACTCTTTTTACATTTTTATCTTATGTGCAAGAGACTTTTACTTGTATGTGTGTGCCCGGTACCTGCAAAGGTGAGAAGAGAGTGCTAGAGCCTATGGACTGGACTTAGAGACTATAGTGAACCATCATACCAACGTTGGGAACCCAGCCCTGGCATACTCTGTAAAAGCAGCCAGGGCTTTGACCCGATCCACCTCTTCACCTCATTTCGCTGTCTTTTTAACAATTACATTTATTCGTTTATTATGTGAATATGTGATGTACATGTGTGTCTCATGCTACAGACCCTGTGTGGATCTCAGAGGACAATTCTCAGTATTTGTCCCCTACCTTTATATTGCTAAAAATATCTGGTTGGTTTTGTACTTATGCCACTATTGGAATATTTAGTATTTTGATCCTTTTTAGTAAATGCTAAACATGTAGTTGAAAGACTATAGCTCTTTTTTCCCTGCTAATTTTAAGTTTCTTCTCTAATATGATTCCATCTTAATAAAACCATCCCAGATGGTTCCCTTTTAGCTTCCAACCTAAGAAGGAGTTACTGAGTCACCAGGTAATTTTAGTGAAAGGAAAAACAAGTTTTAAACACACAACCCCAACAACATTTCTGTAACTGTTTCTTCATTATTTATGGTGAACAAACCCACAAAAAGTTAATAAAAACAAAAACAAAAACCAATAATTCAAAGAAAGACTATAATTCTATGCTATACCTTCTATACTCTACTGTATTATACACTCTATTTTCCTTTCAGTCTGATCATAAAACAAAGGGACTAAAAATTAAAATTACTGCTCAATTTAAGTAAATGCTAAAAAATCTTTTTAAGAAAAGACAAAACTAACATATCTTTATGGAAGAATCCTGGTTGACACTAAGAAGGCTGAGAGAATATTGTGTTCATAACCATTCTGTAAATTGTACTATTTTACATCTCTAGGTAACAGTTTCCTCACCCATGAGAATAGTACATATGTTCACTGGATTGCTGTGAAAGTTATACACAACAGACACTGGCTAGTAAAGTTGTAACAGGAATAAATTCAGGCTATTAAGTTACAAGGAGTAAGATTAAGACTACTTGCAAGTATCTAAAACTATAAAGGTTTGTTTAAATACTTCATAATTTACATAAAATTAACAGTTTGGTATAAGGGTTCTAAAACAGAAAAATATCCCAATTTTTCACACTCTACCTACATTTCTCCACTCCCTATTCTGCCCCACAACCCCCCAAAATCAGACAGATTTATCCAAAAAGGATAAAAATTGAAAATTATTATAAATTCTTGCCCACCTCTCAGCTTTCAAATGTATATATTGCTTTCGCACAAAGAAAATCTTAGAAATTCAGCTTCTGTTTAGTTTAAAACCTTAACAGAGGAGCATAGAATAATCAAGTAAACCACTCCATAGGTATAATTATGGCTAATTTATCCTAACAATTCATCCTTTACAGCCTAACTTTAAAAATTAAGCTAAAAAGCCACGTTAGTGGTGCATGTCTTTAATCCCAGCGCTCAGGAGGCAGAGGCAGGCAGATCACTGTGAGTTCAAGGCCAGCCTGGTCTACAGAGTAAGTCCAGGATAGCCAAGGCTACATCAGAAAGGCCCTGTCTCTGAGGAAAAAAAAAAAAAAAAGAAGCTAAAAGGGTTGGAGAGATAGCTCAGTGGTTAAGAGCACTGGCTTCTCTTCCAGAGGACCTGAGTTCAATTCCCAATACCTACATGGCAGCTAACAACTGTTAGCTGTAACTCCAGTTCCAGGGGAACTGACACCCTCAGACACATACACCAATGCATTTAAAAAAAAAAAAAAATTAAGCCAAAAGTACTAGAATGACATATAGTATATATTTTAGTTTCTTCATGGACTTTTAAAAAATTTCCAAGAAGATATACTCTATACAGAACCAAAAAACTTAATATTCCTACAAGCCCACAATCCTAAACAACAAAAAAAGTTTTTTTTGTTTTTTCTTTAATTCTTTTGCCTACATGTATGTATGTGTACCAACGCATGCCACAGAAGTCAGAAGGGGTGCTGGATCACCCCAGAACTGGAGTTATGGATCATTATATGGTTGTAGTTGACACATGGGTGCTACAGGCTGAACCCAGGTCCTCTGCAAGAACGAGGGCTTTTGTTTGTTTGTTTGTTTTTAAAGACATGGTTTCTCTATGTAACCCTGGCTGTCAAGGGCTCACTCTGTAGATCAGGCTGGCCTTGAACTCAGAGAGTCACCTGCCTCTGCCTTCCAAGTGATGGGATTAAAGGTGTGCACCACCGCCTGGCAGGAACAAATATTCTTAACCACTGAGCCATCTTTTCAGCTCAGCATACCTTGTGTTCCTTAAGATAGATATAACTAGAACCCCCCCCAAAACTCCACAGTATCAGGGAGTTCTTTTATATACAGTAACACAAGACTAATAAACGAGAAAAATTTAACAAACATACAAGTTTGTGCTAAGAACATTAGACAATTAGTTTTTACTTATTGCCTCTTGCTCTAGATACTTTCAAAAGATTTGTTTTGTTTTCTGTGTATATATGTGGGTATTATGCCTGGCTCAATTCTGTGTACAATGCACATAAAATGACTGAGAGGCCAGAAGATGTTGGATCTTGTGGAACAGGATCCAGATGGTTGTGAGCCACCATAAACCCAGGTCCTCAGTAGGCCTTCCTTCTGCTGGCTCAGGTTCTCATGGTCCACCAATGCCTCTGACCTCCAGCCACTCTGGGCCTTCAGCAGCCTGCTTGTCTGAGCAGTGAGGATCAGAGAGGCCGTCACACCCCTCTTAAGTACGGAGATATTTCTCTGGGGTAATCTTTCTATGTATTCTATAAAAGTTGTTTTCACCAGCACAATGCAAGAGGTGGAAAGGGCAGCTGCCATGACTGAGTGAGAGTAACAGGCCACATGGCAAGAGGTAGACTAGACTATCGGATTAAATAAGTTAGTTAAGCTGGCTGGGAAGTAGCCTAAGCTAAGGCCTAAATCATAATAAATAATAATAGTCTCTGTGTCATTACTCAGGAACTGGTGGGTCATAGATAGTATGGTGCTATTTGGCGTCTGACATGTAATCTAAGCATAGGGCCTAAGAAAAATTGTGGACACAGGAGCTGGATTCAGTTTCCTAGCAACCAAGCAGGCTAGTGTGCAGGCAGGCAGATCCTGCAGTCTCTTGGGCAGGCCTGGCCTTCTGTATTCACTTGTGCTGTGATGGGGTGTGACTGCCCCTTCTGATCCTCATTGCTCATTGCTGAAGGCCCAGAGTGGGTGGAGGTCAGAGGCACTGGCACAGCCCAGCAGGGCAGAGCACATGTGCCTGGAACATGTGGTGGTGGGCCATGGGAACCTGAGCCAGCATAGGGAAGGCGTACTGCTGCGCAGGCAGGCAGACAGTGGCTGCAACTAGAGTTGTGTGGAAGACAGAGCCAGTGAGCTGACTGCACAGTAGTGGAGTAGGTCCTAATGCACAGAAGCTGCAGTCTCTCCAGTCAGCTGCGGCTCAGTGCCAAGTGGTGTGGAACTGCCCCTTCTCTGTGAGCAGAGTGGCTGAGCTGGAGTTGCTGGCTAATGGAAAGTCCACAGCAGCTTGTAAAGAACACCAGCAACTGCAGGCAAAAGGAAGCCATTCCAGACTGAAAAAAAAAAATCCCTCAGATTTGGTAATATATGTTTGGAACTGTGATTACGTAAAGAAGAAAGAAAAGGAACTGGCTATATACAGTCCTAGAAAAAATATCTAGTTGAAAAATAATAATTTGAAGTCTCTAAAGGAAGGAAAGTGTTAGATTAAAAGGAAAATATTTTCTGTGTTTAAAAAGTGGAGAATACAATGACAAAAGGCACTTGGGTCCCATATAATTTTGTTTCAATTATCAGCATAAATATAATTATTTTTTAAGTAATAATTACAATTTTATATATCCTATTTAAGAAAAACCAGATTAAAGCAGACTAGGATAAGGAGATGAAAAAAAAAAATCCATGATAAGTTACAAGTAATAGAACAAAAATTGGAGATAGTTCTTTAAAGCAAAATACTCTTAAGATGAATTCAAACTAAAGCCTACAGCACCACCTTGTGACGAGACAGGAAAATGGCAGTCCAAGTCCATTAGAAAACCTACATTGATTTTTCAAGTTAAGGGCATTAGACTCAGATTAAAGAAATTCACAAGATTATCAAGAATTTGGGTGGCAGCCCATAGAGGCAATAGACTTAAAGAGATTTAAAGAAACCTTAACAGCCTGTAAGAAAGGTAAGAGAGAGGTATCAAAGACCCTTAGAGATAGATTACATAATGCTTTACTGACTTTAACCTTCATAATGACAAAAAGCTGCTGCGGAGAGACACTGGATCATAGAAAAAACTGCTGAATCATTTCAGCCTGGCTATTTAAAAGATACTCTAACCTCACAGTGGAAAGCAGGGAATGTGTTGTTACTCTGGGGAAAAGGTTTTGTGTACGTTCATTCAGGAGAAGAGAAATTATGGGTTCAATCAAAACTGATACAAATCAGGTATGACAGAGGAAGACCCCCGAAAGTCTTGGCTACACACAAAAAGAGAGAAATCAAGAAGACCAAACAGAACAGGTAACATGAATTGCTGACCCTTTCATATGGGAACAACTCTGAGACTGATTGAGACATAAAAATGTCTCCAACCAGAACTTCAACTATATATGGCCAATAAATCCTTGGCTTTGATAGCTTCAAAACTTATCATGCCATTCTTTTAAATATTTGGTTTACAATCCAGACTGGCTTACAGAAAAATGTCTTTTCTTCTGCTCACACGAAGAGCAGAAACTGTCCTTAATTGATCTGTGCATCCTACATATCTCATACAACTTTAATTTTAGGAATGTATCATGCTTATGAGAAATTATATGTTTTTAGAACAAAAGAACTAGATACTGATAACGCTGGATCAGACCTGACAGAATTCATCCTCCAGAATATTCAGATGCTGACACATCTGTCCTGGCATCCTGCATGTTCCAGCCTCAACTGCTTCAACTGATGTTCCTCATCAGAGCCTGCTCCCAAGACAGCTTCAATGAAAGCTGCTGATATTTTTTATTTGTTTGTTTTGTTTTTCAATACAGGATTTCTCTGTGTAGACTTAGCTGTCCTAGACTCGCTTTGTAGGCCAGCCTCAAACTGGCCTCAAACTCACAGCAAACTGCCTGTCTCTGCTTCCCGTGCTGGGATTAGAGGCATACGCCACCATGCCTGGCTGCTGATCTTAATTGCTCCAACATTTCAGACTGTTCCAAACAGGACTTCTATTAAGCCTGAAATTTCTCAACATTTAGAGACTGGACCACAAATGCTATGGCTAGCTTGCTTAACCATTTTTTTTCCCAATTTTATCTGGGCCCCGCAAAAGGCATTCTATGCCCCAAGTCAGAGAAAAGCAACCTTAAGAGAATGACACCTCATTTCCCTTAAGGGAGTTGGGTAGGTCTTTGGTTGTTTTATTGGGCTATGGATATTTACTGTCATTGGTTACATGTTATTAATGGTTTTATTCAGAGAGAAAATGAAGTTAGATTCGGGGATTTCTGTCTTTTCTTTTTCTTCTATTTTTCTTTCTATTTTTCTTTCTTAGGTATGGAGATAGGAGTTGAAAAGCAAGAAGGGGGAATATAGAAAATATATAGAGATGATAGGACAAATGGTAGATTATTGAATCTACTCCTCAACTTAAGGCTTTAGTTGTTAGTTTCAAGTAAGGTTTTGTGTGTATATGTTTTTTTGTTTTTTGATACATTGGTACAGAATTCAAATTTATGGTTATCTTTGACACACACATTATATTTCTACTCTGGTATGAGGAATTGTACCCATAAAACTCATTTATAATACAAGGTTTACGGGGCTGGAGAGATGGCTCAGAGGTTAAGAGCACTGACTGCTCTTCCAGAGGTCCTGAGCTCATTTCCCAGCAACCACAAGGTGGCTCACAACCATCTATAATGTGATCTGATGCCCTCTTCTGGCCTGCAGGTGTACATGCAGGCAGAGCACTGTATACGTAATAATAAAGAAATAAACCTTAAAAAAATAATAATAATACAAGGTTTACTTCCAAAACTTTAAAAACTATTGTTTTTGTCTGCTGTTTAGGATAATTAAGGAATGGAAGTCAATCAGAGTCATGGTCATGTCAAATACTAGTCTAATTTAGCACAGGAATATACATCGTAGGTTTAATCTATAGCTATTCTATAGATAGATAATGTAAAAATAAATAAAGTCTTCAAACACCCAAAGACCTACAGAATATGGCATTTCAAGATGTTTTATTATTTTAAGGATTCTTTGACAACAAGACAGGCCAACTCCTGGCAGCACCAAGCCTACCTCAAAGATGATGATGGAAATGTCTTCAAATGTGTCAGAGCCACTAGACAAAGAAAATATGTTCATTTCTAGCACAGGCTGAATTCTGCCTAAAATGGGCAAACTCGAATGCAGGCCAAGTTGACTGGTGAACTCTGCCAAGACAGGGTAAGCAAGTCCTTAATTATAGTTACTGCTTCACAAACATGTCTGTCAGATATACTGGGCCAAAAGGCTGAAGATTATGCTCCAACATCACAGAGAGTTTTAGGTAGCTGTCCAGGCAGCAAACAGTCTGTAATTTATTTTTTATCTTATTTTGAAAGCTGCTACCCTGCACTTTCTGTTTACTCAGGTAATTAATTTTATTCCTTCTCAAGTCTCTGATGGGGCTGAAGACCAGACAGTTAGCTTCACAATTAAGCTAGTTGCTTAGGAATTAAGTAGATGTATTAAGGTCTAGATAGATGTTTTTCAGTGTTAGACACAAGATATGCTAGAAATTAATTAGGTCTAAAACTTTAGACTCACCGAGATAGGATAATACGACATTTTCTTCAAGGCTGCCAAATGCCCTTTGACTAGACATTATATATGTAAGTCTTATCTACTGGTTTTTATCATTGTTTCGTAAACATTACTGTATGTTATTATATGCATATAAAATGGTCTTTTATTTAGAAATAAAAGGGGAATTGCTGGGGGTTGGTCTGGTGCTATGTATTTTAATGCTAAATACTGGGCCCCCAAGATCTGATCCCTGCCCAGAGGAGCACATTCTCATGTATACTTGTCCTTGCTGTGTAAGCCTTGCTCCACCTAATCTAAAGTTGACTGGTTAATAAAAAATGCTGAAGCTTGGGATTTGGCAGAAGAGAAGGAGGTGGAGTTTTGAGGTTGCAAGGATGGAGGTGGTGGGCCATGGGGGGGGGGGGTACAAGGATGGAGGACACTAAGAGGAGGCAGAGCAGGAGAGGAGGAGAATGGATGAATTCCAAAGAAGAAATTAACTCTGGGACCTCGGATGGGAGGGAGATAAACTGATAGTGGGATAATAGATTAGTTATTATGTTCACCTCTGTGCTTAATTTTGAATGAATCATAGACTCAATAGGTGGTTATTTGAGGGAAATTATTGATGAATGATTAAATAGGGTTTTACTAAATATGTGACTGAATATTAATTATTAATATTCATCAACAGAAGCTTTCTCCCTTGTTGGGATTTACAAATTACTCCTGGAAAAAATGGAAAGGAAAGATTCTATTAATTATTTAGGATATAAGATATATAGGTCTGCAGAAAATCCAGCACAGAAGGTACAGCTAAAAAGAGACCAATTACAAACTCAATGATTTTCAAAATTTGTTGGAAGATATTAATTGGCTAAGGCCCAAAACTGTATTAACTACTCAGAGCTAAGTAACTTATTTCAAACCTTACAGGGTGATTCAGACTTAAATAGTCCAAGCAAAATTTGAGGTGAAGCTGAAAAAGAATTGGCTCTGGCAGAAAAGAGATTACAGGATGCACATGTGAGCCACTTGGATCTAAACCTGGAACATATTATAGTTATTTTGCCTTCAACTCATTCCCCATGGGAATTCTTATGCAGAAATAAGGTATCTTAGAATGGCTATTTTTATAGCATATAAACAGAGTAAAAATTTTAAAGCCTGTATAGAAAAGGGTTTTGGTCTGATTGTGAAAGGAATAAGACATTGTGAATTAACAAGAACAGACCCAGCAGAGATTGTAGTGCCTTATACTAATGCTGAAATTACTACATCATGGGTTATCAATGAGGATTGGAAAAAGCTTGCAATGATTTATTTTCTAAGAAGTTAACAACAAATATTGCAAAAGCAAGTAACTTCAGTTTATAAAAGGAATCCAAAGTGAGAAACCCTGTTCTCAAAAAACCAAAAAGGGGAAAAGGAAACAAAAAAACAAAACAAAACAAAACAAAAAAAAGGAATCCAAAGTCCATAGGCTTTAGTTTAGACATCAGAACTATATGCTATTATATGGTTTTATTAGATTTCCCAGAACCTCTTAGTATAGTTACTCACTCTCAAGATGTAGAGAGCGTTGTTGTTTTGCCTATAGAAACTGCTGAACTTATTCCAGATGATTCAGAATCACTCCTGTGATTTATACAACTGAAACAAGTAATCTGAAACAGACATCATCAGATATTTATAACTCATATTCTATCTCATACAGATTTGCCAGGGTTACTGGCAATAGGAAATGAAGAGATAAATTAATTATAATAGAAAACATATTAGAGGCTTCAAATTTGTAAAAAAGACATTATGTAAATAGCAAAAGTTAAAAAAAAAAGAATTCTATTACTTGGAGGCAAGACAAAGGAATTATAAAAAACTGTCCTATTTGTTCTTTATATAATCAAATTCCACACCTGCTGGAAGTAGTCCTAAATGTAATCAAAGAAATGAAATTTGGCAGAAGGATATGTTTCACTTCTGCCTTGAGTTCTGAAAAGGCTGATTCTATAGTTATACATGTATTAGAAATGATGGGTATATTAGAAACACCTTTGTAGATTAAAACGGATTATGGTCTGGCATATGGATCCAGTAAAATGCAAGGCTTCTTTAAATATTATAACATAACTGATATATTTTACAGGTCAAACAAATGTAAAAGAATCTAGCTACTCCTTAAAGGAAATGTTCATAGCCGGGCGTGGTGGTGCACACCTGTAATCCCAGCACTCGGGAGGCAGAGGCAGAAGGATCACTGTGAGTTCGAGGCCAGCCTGGTCTACAGAGTGAGTCCAGGACAGCAAGGCTACACAGAGAAACTCGGTCTCAAAAAAACAAACAAACAAACAAAGGAAATGTTCATAAAATAGAAGGGGGATAAGGGATCTCAAAGGATAAATTAAATATTGCTTTATTGACATTAAAAATTTTAAATGTCAAAAGAATGTTTAAAATGTCAATGAGCCAAGTTGCACAGCTGCTGAAAACACTGGATTTTAGAAAGGACCAGCTCTTATACTATAAGGGTGTGTTAACTATTGTACATGGTGTAAAGTTTTCCCTTGTATTACTCAAATGCTGATTTCTCTATCTCACCCTTTGGTTTCAATCAAGACATGGCATTGCAAGCTTATTCTAAGAATGCCCCGTCTCCAGTTTGTGTAAACATGGCTTACTACTCTTGTCAATAAAAAGCAGGCCAGCCAATAACTGGGCAATAGGGAGAATAGGGTGGGACTTCCAGTCTGAGCAAGGGGAGGAGACAATCAGGAGAGAGGGATTCAGCCACAAGAAGGAAAAGGCAGCTGGAGCACAGAGGGCCAGAAATGCAAATACTATGAGGATTTTGGCCCAGAGGCAGTTAGATTACTTGTAGGATTAGAATAGAATAACAATGCCCAGTTATTGTGCATTTAAGCTAATAAATAAATCACAGTCTCTCAGTGTCATTATTTGGGAACTAGCTGGGTTGAAGAAAGTTGCTTTATTAATTTCATATTACAGTTAACTTCAGAATGAAAGTCAAAAACTGTACTGTGTTGGGTGAGAGGTTATGCTTTTGTGTCAACAGGAAATGAAAAGCTGTAGACTGCCTCAAAGTTAATAAAGATCAGATTTGACTGGGGAAGACCTCTCAAAAATCTTAGCTACAGACAGGAAGGAAGAGACCAAGAAAAATAACAAAATTAGGTGATGTATATGCTGATCCCTCTACATGGGAACAGCTCTGAGACTGCTGAGACATGAATATCTCTGTGTGGCCCATAAATACTGTTGGCTCCGAGTCCTCATGACTTACTGTTACATGACATCCTTCCATATGGCACGGATGGAAATTTATATTACAGTTTGGTTATATAGTTATATATATGCCTTTCACTTGCTCAAACAAAGAACAGAGAATCATCTTTATTGTGCACATCACACATTCCATATATGTGAATACAGAAATATATATACTTTTAAGTTTGTGTGTTTTCAGAAAAAGAACCAGATACCAATTAAGACCACAAAAAAAAAAAAAAAAAAAAAAAAAAAAGTAGCACAGATCATCCAGCATCACAGACTGCCTCAGTAGCTGTTTTCTCAAAAATCTGCATCCAGAACAACATCAAAGTAGCTAGCTCAGATGGTCCAGGCACATACACTGCTTCAGCCAGGATTTCAGTTAAGCCTGTACTTTTCTATCACACAGAGACTGGACAGAAAATGACAGAGCTAGCTCTCATAGGACTTGGCCTATACCTCAATATTCTTAGGGTCCCCCAAAATGCTGTCAACCCTGGACAGCAGGAAGCAATTTTAAGAACAAAACAAGCCAGTCCCAAGAGGTGGGGTGGATGGCTTTCACTTGTTTGGTATATGACAGATGTTTGTTATCACTTAGGAGGGTTGGTTACAAGTAGTAGTTAATGGGCACAGTCAAGAACAAAACAAAGAAAAGGAGATTTGATTCTGGGATCACTTTCTTTCTTTCTCTCCTATCTAGTGTTAGGGGGACAAAGAGGGAGAGGGGATGAACACACAAAAGGGGGATATAAGGATGAAAAGACAGAAAAGAAGTTGATTACTGAATCTACTTTTAGACTAGAAAGCAACTACAAATCTCAAATATTTTACACTGGTATGAATTTTCGTATGTTGATAAAAATTTAAGGGTATGTTTGCTACGCATACTGTATATACATTTCAACTCTTGGTTAAAGTACTGTATATATACAACTCATTTAAATACTTGATGTAAAGTTCTATTCCTTTTGAAAGCTACTATTAAAAACTGTTTAGGATAATTAAGAAATACAAATTAGTACTTAGTCACTGATAATAAAAAATATACTCTTATTAGGTACTAATTTAGTTAATTACAGAAATAAGTTTTATTTAGCTTCCTGTAGATGTTTGAAACAAGCAAGGTTTGCCTATTTAGATTTACTTTAGACAGATAAATGGTCTTTAAACTCTTCAGAGATCTACATAATAAGGCATTTAAGATGTTAACAAAGAGCTTTTCTAGTCAGGCATGGTGGCACACGCCTGTAATCCCAGCTCTTGGGGGAGGCAGAGGCAGGTGGATCTGTGAGATTGAGGCCAGCCTGGTCCAGAAAGTGAGTCCAGGACAGCTAAGGCTACACAAAGAGATATATCTCAAAAAACAATAAACAAGAACAAACAAACAAAAGGCTTTTCTGACAGAGAGACATGTCAGCTTCTGTTCTGGCAGCACCACCATTACCCTTCAAAGAAAATGATGGGTACTGAAGAACTTCCACATGGAGCTTGCTTCAAATGTGGCAAAGCTAACACTGGGCAAAAATCTGTCCTTACCTCGACTACTGTGGACAAGCAGGACACTGGGAAGTCGATTGAACAACTTTGTAGAGACAAGATATGGCAGTCCTTCGTAAGTCCTGCTTCACGAAAAGTGTGCCAAATATTCTGGGCCTGTAGGCTGAAGATGGATGCCCCAGCGTTACAGAGGAATCTTAGGTGACTGTCCAAGCAGCCATCAGTCTCTGTCATAGGTATAGTTTTTAAGAGCTGCTTGCTCTGCACTTCCTGTTTGCACAGGTAGTATTTATCCTTTGCAGGGGGGTCGAAGACTAGACAGTTAATCTCACATATAAGCTTAAGTTGTTTTAGATTTACGAAAATGTTTTAAGGTCTAAAAAGATATTTTTACGTTGGTAATGCAAGTTATGATAGAAAATGATCTAGGTACAGAACTTTGACCTAAACAAGACAGGACAGATACTAGAGTACTTTCTCCAAAGTTGCCAAATAAATATGGACTAGACATTTTAAATGTAATTCTAATCTGACAGTTCTTCAAATTGTCCTTATTGTATATACTTTATTGAGATGTTATAAGAAGAGCCTTTTATTGGACTAAAAGGGGGAGATGTTGGAGTCATCTTTTTGCACACTGTATAAAGGTGGTTTTTGTATTATTCAAATGTTGCTTTCTGAAAGAGCACTGCGTACTGTCTGGACCTCGGAATTGTTATTTATATGAAGCATCACCCGCTCCAGTATTTGGTAAACATAGACCACCATCACCTTTTAATTGGTCTAATAAAGAGCTGACAATCAATAGCTGAGGCAGGAAAGGTGGGACTTATGAGCAGAAATAAGAACTGCGTCAGCACGACACAGAGGTAAATGAAACAGGTCCCAGGACTGAGTGAGAAGTAACAGACCAGCCATGGCACGATACAGACTAGAATATCCAGTTGCGGTAGTCAAGCTAGCTGGGAGGGAGCCTAAGCTATAATACATAATGACAGTCTCTGAGCCACTATTCAAAAACTAGCAGTTCTAAGACACTCCTCAATACTAGAGTCACTGTAGATACTTCAGAGCACTTATTTCACTGGGTGTGGCAGTGCAGGACTTTAACCCCAGCACTCAGAAAGCAGAGGCAGGAGGATCTCTGTGAGTTCGAGGCTAGTCTGGTTCAGGACAGCCAGAGCTCTGTTACAGAAGTAAACCCTGTCTCGAAAAACCAAAATAAGTAAGTAAATAATTTCCCACCACTCCCTAAATGTGTGACAACACTTGCAAACTGGTTTGGTTTCTGAAGTGCTCCTCCTAGGTATTGCTCTCCCATCTAAACAACAACTGTAACTGGTTGTGGCATAACCTATAGTTCTTAACACTCAGGAAACTGAGGCAGAAGGGATTGTGGATTTGAGGCCAACCTTAAATGTGTAAGGCTTTTCTTTGTTTTTGTTTTTTTAAAGATTTATATTATTATATATACATTTGTATTCCAGAAGAAGGCATTAGATCATATTATAGATGGTTGTGAGCCATCATGTGGTTGCTGGGCATTGAACTCAGGACCAGAGTCAGTGCTCTTAACCTCTGAGCCATCTCTCCAGCCCCTGCATAAGGCTTTCTAAATGAGTAAATAACGGTTAAACAATGTTTTCATTTTATGACTTATAGAGTTTTTTGGTTTTGTCACATCAAGAGGCTCCACAGTACCTCTCAACTAAAATGCATGGAAAATTTCCAATCCAAACTTTAAAGAACTTCTTATTAATGTCACAGTAACAGTATAAAGAGAGATTCTACTATTGTTGACAATGTAGAATTCAGTAAACAGAGAGACACAGTTGAAAAAAGTTGCTCGAACTCACGAAGTTGGCCATTGGTTAAAATCCAGGATACTGATCTTAAGCTAACCCCTTGCTCCTGTGGAGATGCAGCATTATTCTGCCTCTTTAGACAATGCTGGAAAGAAATCCTTATTCCAACTTTGCTTGTTTTTGTCCTAAATATACTCATCAGAACTAATTTGGATATAATGGATTCAAAATTTATATCGATAGCACAATGTACATTGAAGTGAATCCACACATAATACTTTAATTTGAATTTTGTATAATAGATAGTCCAAGTAACAAGCACATAAACTCAAGAAATACTTACTGAAATGAATAAAAATAATGACTGTTATCTAAGTAATTAGGATGGGTTTTTTTGTTTTTCAAATTTTTAAAAAATATTTATTTATTTTGTTCTTTTTTAAAAGACTTATTTATTTATTATACATACAGTGTTCTGACTGCATGTGTGCTTGCTGGCCAGAAAAGGAGACCAGATCTTATTACAGATGGTTGTGAGCCACCATGTGGTTGCTAGGAATTGAACTCAGGACCTCTGGAAGAGCAGACAGTTCTCTTAACCTCTGAGCCATCTCTCCAGCCATGAATGAGATGTTATAAGTACTTAGGATAAATCTGTGAATATTGCCTTAGCAGAGATTATAAAATGGCTAAGAAACATTAAGAATAAAAATAAATATATTACATGATATGTATCATATAAAGATGACAGCTGGTTCTACATGTTATATCACATAAGCATGCACGGACACATGAATGTGTGTTGCTGGATACAGGCAGTACTAAAGGAAGAGTAGGCAAACTGTAGCACTAAACATGGGAGGGAAGAAGGATGAGGCAGAAATAAGCATTAGCCAGTATAATCCAGGGGAAAGTATTGCAAGTAAGAGTAGTTGATAAGGAACAGCTGATGACTGAGTCCTTAAGAATGTGCCTAGAGGGGCTGGAGAGATGGCTCAGAGGATAAGAGCACTGGCTGCTCTTCCAGAGGTCCTGAGTTCAGTTCCCAGCATCGATACTGAGATCTGTGCCCTCTTCTGATGTGCAGGCATACATGTAGTCAGAACACTGTATACATATACAGTAAATAAGTCTTTAAAAAAAAAAAAAAGAAAAAAACAAACAAACTAACAAACAAAGAAAAAAAGAATGTTCCTAGAGCAGAGTATACCAGGAAAAGGAAGAGAAAGAATTATCTGCTTGGACCTAGAAGGCAAAAGACACCAGTCAAAATCTGATAAGGATTTTGGCTTTTAAAAAAAAGAACGAATTTTGACTTTTAACAAATAAGAATAAAAAGTTTAGAGTAGAAAAAAATTGTTTGATCTGACCTAATAGTCCATAGGGACAAAGACAGAAACAGAGAGATGACTAAAGAGGATATTAGCATCATCTAGGTGAAAAGTGATGGCAGTGAACGAGGGCTAGCAAATATTCAGATGCAGAGAAGTGGTCAGACTTAGGATGTCTTGAAGGTAATAGGATCTCCTCAAACAATGGATAAAGGGGCAGAAAGGGGAAAAAAGAGTAAAATTCTTGGCCTACGAAACTATTAGATAACGGCCTAAACTGCAACACTAAAGATAGGCAAGCAGAGCATTTGAGGGTGGGGTAAGTCTGAGACGTCCTAAAACTAAGAGAGAAATAGGTATTTAAAGAGAAAGAAGAGATGATCTATGTCAAATGCTGCAGAAAAGTAAGAAGAAATGAGAACTCGGATTAGCAATTTAGGTCAAAAGGGACCCTAACTTCTTTCAAGAAAATTGGCTACATTGCAAAGTAAAGTAAGTAGGGCTGATGGTACAGACCCATGGTAGAACAGGAAGAACAGAGGAAAAGGAGAAGACAAGGGAAGGGAAGGGAAGCAGGCCCATGAAGGAGGAGGGGGAGGAGGGGGCAGAGGACAAGGAGACAACAGCAATGGCTGAAGCGGCCATGAAGACACACAGAACAATTGACTCCTGTCAAAGTAAAGTGTCATGTAAGAAAAAAAGCAAGGACAACGATCAAAAGAACACAACAAAACCTGAAATGTCATAAATATGTAATCTGAAGTTACAACACAGACAAAGAGGAAGATATTACTCATCATTCCCTAAGCACCATTCAGTGATTTCTAAGGAGATATAGTATATAACACTCAAGTGTGTCAAATAAAAATCTGCTCAAAAAAGAACAAAACAAAACAAAATCTCAGGAGAAAATGAAAAGCACTAAAACAAAAGAAAAACACACTAAAGAACTAGCTGGACATTCCAGAAAGGAAAAATGTAAGTTCAAAACTTAAAAAAAAGAAAGAAAGAAAGAAATTAAGAAAAAGAAACCAAACTTCCTTCAACAGACATAGTAGGGGAGTGAGGAAGGTAAAAAAAAAAAAAAACCTTTACATTCAGAGGCGTACCATCCTGAATGAGGTGAAATAAGAAATGGGGGAGCACACTTTTATCAGCTCTACAGTTTTAGGAGGGCTACATGCTCTTCAGGATGACGTCAAATGAGGACACATGGAGCCCTGGGGCTTCACGAAAGTTGAAGAGTATCGCCAGTGAGCAAAGTTTGAGATGATTTTCCTTCCTAATATGTTTAAAAGAAATATGGCTATTTGAAAGGTCTAACAATAAATGATCAACAGCCTCAGGTAGCCTGGGAGATGAAGTACCTGCTTCAGTTTCAGAAAGAAGTTTTCAGTAGTGCTCCGTTTGCTGAAGGGCCAGAACAACCTCTCATTAGGTGAGCACACACGGACTTTGGTCTCTAGGAGAAATCGAACAGGCTCCTGTACTTCTGTTATCACCAGATCCACAGCTGTTGTCATGAACAGCACTTTATCTAGAGAGGAAGAGAAACAGCGAGGAAAAAAAAAAAAAAAAAAAGGAAGAAACATATTTGTTCATATAATCACTTAAGTAATTGCTTTTAAGTATTTAAGGTATCTTTGCTTTTTGTCTTTTTGTTGTTGTTGTTTGTCTGTTTTGGGTTTTTTGGTCCTGGAACTCACTTTGTAGACGGGGCTGACCAAACTCACAAAGATCTGCCTGCCTCTGCCTCCTGAGTGCTGGGATCAAAGGTGTGCGACACCACACCCAAATGAGAAAACTTGTGTATACAGTACTCAGTAAGCCGACTTAGAAAAATATTCCTATAGAAACTATCTTAGAAGCAGCCTAGGAAACAGCTTTGAGTCTCTTTGTGAGAATGGACTATGGCAGACTGACTTTTCTCTATATATAATCGTTTAATTTTTTTTTTAACCATATATGCAGGGATTATCTCTACAAAACCAAATTTTAGAACTCTACTCATAAGAGAAGGCAAGCAATGATGGCTGAGGAGGAAACAGTGCCTGCCATCAAGCCTGATGAGCTGAGTTCAACCCTCAGATTAACAATGGAAGAGAGGACCAATTTCCACTGCCCTCCACATATGTCCTGGCTAACACTCCCCTCCCCAGCACACACATCTACATACATACATACACACACACACACACACACACACACACCCATACACATATAAAAATACATAAATATAATGAAAAAAGGGAAAAGAAAAAGGAAAGAAAGGGAAATGAATAAGCAAAAATATTGTTTTAGGTTAAATTTAAAAACTTTTAATTTGAGAAGGCCTAGAGAGATGGCTCAGAGGCTAAGAGCACTAACTGCTCCTCCAGAGGTCCTTGGTTTAATTCCCAGCAACCACATGGTGGCTCACGACTATCTATAATGTGATCTGATGCCCTCTTCTGGCATGTTGGTGTACATGTAAATAGAGCGCTGCTCATACATATCCTTTTAAAAAATGAAAGAATTTAAGAAAATTCAAGAATAAAATGTAAGCTGGGTGCAGTGCTCATCTTTGATCCCAGCACTCAGAGAGGCAGAGGCAGGCACACTGCTGTAACTCCGAGGCCATCCTGGTCTACAAAGAGAGTCCAGGACAGCCAAAGATACACAGAGAAACTCTGTCTCAAAAAACAAATAAACAAAAGAATATAATGTAAGAAATTCAATATTTATTAAAATTTTTTATTTTCATAAGTAAGAAAGACTTCCTAATAACAAGATGTGTACGTAAAACGTCTCAATAACCAGGCCAGAGCAGGTGTGGTAGTGAGCACCATTAATTTCAGCACTTGAGAGCCAAGGCAAGAGGATCTCTGTTAGTTTGAGGTAAGCCTGTTCTACATAGCAAGTTCCAGGACAGCCAGGGCTACACAAAGCCCATGTCCTAAACAAAAGATACCAGTATCGCCTGGGGGTTGAAGGGGTGCTCAGAGGTTAACAGGACTTGCTGATCTTTTGGGGGAACCACATATAATTCCCAGCACCCACATTGAAGCAAAATTAACTGTAACTCCATTTTCAAGAGATTTGATACTCTTCTGAACTCTGTTGACATTGTTGACATCAGGCACGAATATGTTACACAAGCATATATGTAGGCAAAACATCCATACATGTAATGTAAGAATAAATAAGTCTTAAAAAACAAACAAACAAAACCAAAACCACTGTACCACCTTTAGGAGTTTCTTCATTCACAACTTGAAAATGTGGAGATTTAGGATTCCAGCTTCCAGTAATAACATATGACTTTCCATCTGAACTTTTGCCCATAGACTCCTAAAGAAAAGAAAAGAAGTAAACCTTAATGCCAACGTGGGCTCATCCTTATCTTGAGGCTTTAATAAAACTGGAGTTCAAAACACATAATTTTGATAAGGATTGTACTGATTTTTAAGGGTTTATAGTATATTTGATATACAATACAGAGGTTTCCAAAGTACATATTAAAAGCATCAGGAATCTAAAGTAGAGCAAAATTTTTTAAATTTCAAGTCATCCAGAACAACTGCTTATGGTCTCTTCCACATTCCATACTGCTGGAGAGGGTTATGCTAGGAAAGACGGGAGCCCAATGTCTCATAACCAATGAAAATGGAGTGATTTGAAATTGATTTGTCCTGTATCAGAATAACCAGGGGTTGCAAACAAGTTTTACTAACTGCAAACCACCTGACTAATGACTAAGTCGGCTGGGTTCACTTGAAAAGGCTAACTGACCAAATTATATCCCAAATTAACCAATCATTTCCTGTAATAGCTTCTACTTTGAAGGTGTTTACAAAGCACGAGTGTACTGACATTAATGGTACCTGTTCTGATTCAAGGAACAAATTATGCCCAAAAGGCATAAAACCGAACTATGGTTGCCTCTGCAACCAACTATTTTAAAGCTTCCTCAGGATGCCAGCACACTCATTCCAGAGGAAAAGAATTCAATGGGTTGTTTGCCTTCCTTCCAAGGTCATCACTGCAGGTACAGTAATTACTCACACTTGCAATTGCTTGGCCTTCTCTGGGATGAAACAGCAAACCATTAATGAAATCTGAATGGCCCTCTAAAACCTTATATTCATTTTTATCTTGATGATCTGAAATAAATAAACCTAATTTTCATATTAGCAGCTGAAGTACAAAATTTGATTAGTGGAGGAAATGATTCAAGTCTAGTAGTTTCTGGATTCCTATGCTATTAATAATGACTCTACGATGAAATAACTTATAGTGTTTAGTACTTAATTCTTTCCATATCATTTCTTCCTCCTGAGATATACAATATCAATAATCAAACAAGTACAGCCACTACATTCAGTCAGATTTACTGACTCTCCAGTATTGAAGGCATCATCTACTACTGCATGCACAATCCACAGTGCAGGCAGCTTTTCTTGTGGCATCTTGCTTTTCATTGTGTGCTGAAACTCAAAAGACAGTAAAACAGTCTTCTACTGAACAGTGTTGTAAAACAGAGAGGCACGGATGTAGCCCTGAGTAAAGCTGCTCAACTATCACAAATTTGTTTAAAGATAGAGTTGCATGTGAGTGCTTACAGTTAAGATTAAAGATACATCAATTAATTGTATAACTGTTCCTAAAGTTATGTGTAAGGTAAATGTATATAAATCACATCAAATGGAAAAAATATTGGTGAAATTTACCTCGCAAAATCCTATGTTGAATTCTTCTGTCAACAGAATGATCACCACATAAGTTTTAGTTTGCAAATAACTATTTTCAGATACTAGCAATAATCTTAATAACTCCCACTACTTGCATTCATTTTTTTATTTGATTTTTTTTAAAAAATAAGGTTTTACTGTGCGACCAGCTCAGACTCCAAGGGCTGGAATTAGAGGTATATGCCACCACGTACAATTACTCCTACTTGTAGATAAAGGGCACAGCAGTTTGATTTTCACATCAACCCTACCTCATGAATAAACAAAAATTATTATAGTCACTATACAGGTCAAGACACCAAGGCTGAGCCACTCATTCAAAGTCATACTTGTAAACCCCATGTGAAGAACAAGGAAGTCCCCTTATCTTTATGCACTGCTTTGCAGATTACATGAACACTTATATAAACATGTTCTGAGTGCAATGTGATAAAGTAAACTAATATACTAAAATAGAAATAGTTATTACCTTCTAATAAAAACCAACTACAACCAAAAGAACCCACAACAACAACAAAAATCTCACCAAATCCAACAAGTGCATATCACTATTTCGGACATCTTTTCCTGGGCTAAGGAGAAGACCAAAGCACCTGTGGGGGGAAAAAGAACTAGCATAAACTTGTGTTAACATTAATAACATACAGGTATATTTTAAGTTATCTCATTTAAAAACTATTTACTTATGGATGGCAAAAGGGCATTATAAAATATCAATATTGTCACAATCATCATCTTTACCTGAGCTCAGCATATTTTATCTTTTATTATTACATATTGGAGACTAGCTGTATTAACTGAAGATTTTTAAGAGTCATTTCAGGGTAATGAAAACACTCATTACAATAAGCACAATTATCAAGAGGTCAAAATACTTTGCAAATACATTATTTAATAGCATATGACTACTCTACTAGACATGTAAAAACCAAAACTCATATTTAAGCTAAATAAAGAGAAATGTTTACCTTTCAATAGCAAGTTCTTTGTTAGCTGTTTGCTGCACACAGATGACAATCTTCTTATCGATTCCTTGGCGAAGTTTAAAGCATTGCCTGTCCTTGTCTTTCGGAACAGCACTGTAAGGCCAATATACTTCATTAATGTTGCAAAAAATTTTCTTGTCAGATATGATAACAATTATTATAAAGAGCTTACATTTCTGATCCTTTTCACTGGTTTACAAGTAATAGCAAAAATAAAAAAATAAATAAATAAATGACAGGTTGAAAAATATGTGACCAATTTAGTGCCTAGCCATGTCAAGTTACTGTCCTTAGGTAGTGAAAGCCTTATGTTATTATTATTCACATTGTTGTTATTAAAATGAGTAGCTAATAAACTCCAGCCTAAAAAAATATTAAAATATTCTTTCAAAGACACTTAACCAAAATAATCACCTAATCTCTCACATACTCTGTAGCTCTCAATGCACTATCCTCAAAGGTAACAGTGCCACTGTGCAGCAAGTCTAAGCGCTTTAAAACACCAACTTAATGGGAACAGAACTGTTGGCAGATAAGGATACCTGAGTAGCTAAAACTGTTAGATAATCCTTGAAGTGCATATGCATTTGTGTTACTTGCCAATCTAATATTCTATTAACACTTTCACTATAAAGCTAAGAATCCTGGCAAAGGAGTTTAGAAATGACAAACATGTTCAGAGAAAAAATTTGCACTCCAAACGGTTAAGTATTTCTGGCAAACAGGTCTCTATTTTCAACTGTCCTTAAGTGCCTTAGGCCAAGGCTAGCTAAGCACAAGTAAACATAACCCATCTTAGCACTAACAGGCTGAGTAAGATGCAGCTCAGCTGTAGAGTGCTCACCTAGTATGCCCTGGGTTCAGTCTTTGGTGCCACAGAACAACACAACTCAGTACAAAGTCATCTCTGATGCCATAAACCTAAAAGGATTGTTGTACTATGAGGAGCAGAATGGAAAGTATAATCAGTGGGAATTCACTTTACTGCACATCAGGGGCTCATTTGCATTTCTTATGCTGTGACTATGTTGCCTAAATGAGGAACTTTACATTTACTCCTCACTGTAATCCTTAAAGAGATATGATCAAGATCTAACCTTGGAGGCCGAGGCACAATTTTATCTGGTTGAGTTGCTTGGAAGGCTAAATGAGACAAATCAATCAAGCAGGCAAACAGTAACCAGCCAGACAATGAACCAGCCAACCAATTTGGTTTTTTTCAGACCAAGTTTCTCTGTGTAGCCTTGGTTGTCCTGGACTCACTTTGTAGACCAGGCTGGACTTCAACTCACAGTGATGAGCCTGCCTCTGCCTCTCAAGTGCTGGGATTAAAGGTATACAACACCACACCCAGCTCCAAGCAATTGTTTTTCAAAGTTTTTCAGGGGTAAAATTTTATGTGCTGCTTTTTAAAACTTACTTCTTTTTTCTAGTAATGAAGTTGGCTACCAGTCGGCATGACAAGTAAAAAAGACAGCAGTTTCAGACAAAACCAGTCAGCTATTATACTTTTCACTGACAAGTGATTATTAGAGATCACTCATAATTTGATTTTGTGTAGTTTTATGAGGAAGATTTGTACATGGAATTATTAATTATGATCACTCATTTTATGAGATGAGCTATATGGGAAAAAAAGTCATCTTGCAACCATAACTTACCTTTAGACACAAAGGATCCCCATCTAGCCACTGCATTTTACAAGTAAGGTAGGCGGAAGAGGGTAAGGAACTTCAAAATGGCCACACAGTTACAAGTGGCAGCAATTAAACACAGATTTTTATTTTTATTTCAGGGTTCTTCCTATTACTCAAAGATATTTTATTTAAAAACCAAACCAGCCAGGCATGGAAGCTCACACCTGTATTTTCACCGCTGGGAGGCTGAGACTGGAGGGCTACTGTGAATTTGAGGCCAGTTTGAGCTGCCATTTTGAGGTTCGCTCTCCCCCTTTCTTTTTCAGGACAGGCTTCCCATGATTCGCACCGGCTGCCCTGGAACGTGATCTGTAGATCATGCTGTCAGGGAGGGCCTTGAATTCAAAGACTGGCATGCTTTTGCCTTCCAGAATGGTAACAGGATCACTACACTATGCCTAGCTTATACTATGATATCCATTCTCAAAGGATAAATGAATGAATTAATAAAATAATGAGATGAACACCAAACTTGTTTTTAACTGTATATAAAGGCTAGATTTGGGACAAAGCCCGTATTTTTCCTAATGTGTTTAGATAAACTTTAATGGTAAAACCAGATGTCAGAAACCAAAAGATCTTTAAATAAAAACCAACCAACTGCATTAACAAAACAAAAAGCAAGACAAATTGTGCTGAATAGTTTTATGTCAAGCTGACACACACTAAAGTTAGCTGATGAAGGAGCCTCAATTAAGAAAACGCCTCCAGGGCTGGGCATATGGCTCAGAGGGTAAGGGCACTGGCTGCTCTTCCAGAAGTCCTGAGTTCAAGTCCCGGAAACCACATGGTCGTTCAAAAGCATCTAAATTGAGATCTGGTGCCCTCTACTGGCATGCAGGCAGAATACTGTGTACATAATAAATAAATACATCTCAAAAAACAAAAAAGAAAGAAAGAAAATGCCTCCATACAAATCTGGCTGTAAGCAATCCTATAGGCCATTTTCTTAATTACTGATTTATGGGAAAGGGCACAACCCATTGTGGGTGGTACCATTCTTAGGCTGCTGGTTCTGGGCTCTGTAAGAAAGCAGGCTGAGTAAGCAGGAGGAGCAAACCTCATGGCCTCTGCATCAGCTCTCCCCACCAGGTTCCTGCCCAGTTTGAGTTCCTGTTCTGACTTTCTTCAATGACAAACTGTTATGTGGAAGGGTAGCTGAATAAAGCATTTTCTCCCCAAGTTGCTTTGGTCACTACAGCCAATAGTAAATCCTAACTAAGACAAAATATAGCTATAAATGTAGTCTACTTAATATTGGCCATAATTTTTATTAGCTGTCAGCCAGCCAATCTGACTAAAATAATATAGTAACAGATATTACATAAGATGATTTTTAAAAGATGCTTTGAACAGCCGGGTGGTGGTAGCGCACACCTTTAATCCCAGCACTTGGGAGGCAGAGGCAGGCAGATCCCTGTCGACAAAGTGAGTCTAGGCAGCCAAGGTGAACACAGAGAAACCCTGTCTCAAAAAAAAAAAACCCAAAAAACAAACAAACAAACAAAACACCACAAACAAAACAAAACCCCAAAAACAAACAAACAAAAATTATTTGAACACTGACAGTATAGCTAGGCGACTAGAGAGACAATCTCTTGTGTATGGAAGCCTTTAATCCCAGCATATAGGAGGCGGAGGCAAGTAGATCTCTGTGAGTTCAAGGCCAGCCTATAAATGTTGAGTCCAGGACAGCCAGGGCATTAAGAGAAGCCCTGTCAAGAAACACCAAAAAGAAAAGAAAAAAAAAGAAAGAAAGAAAGAAAAAAAAAGATACTGTTAATCTATCTTTTCTCCCTTTATCACTTTCATTGTCTTACCCCTGCAGAAGTAATCATTTCAAGTATGAAAGTTATCTAATCTGACCTAGTGTACCACAAATACTAATGTACTAAATAAATTCAACAAAATAAATAGTGTGAGATACTTTACCTAAAATACCCTTTACCATCATCTTCTTTTATTTCTAAAGACACAGAGAAGGTAAAGATGTCACTGTCAGGAGTCTGCGGTGCAGTTGTGGCTGAGAGTGGAGTCTGCTTGGCAGAGCGGCGGAAGGCGGTGGCAAAACTGTAGAGTATCCGGCTTACCTATAAGCAGACATGGCAGGAAACTGGCTGTTATCATTAAGACAGAAAACATGTTCCCCCCAGTGACTCACAAAAGCATTTACTGCACAATATCCTTTACATGAAACAAGAAAAACCAACTTCTGGGATACAGCTCAGAATATAATTTTTTGTGGGGGTGGGGTGGGCGAGGGCGTACATAAGGGATCACTCCCGAATGCTGGGTGTGCTCTGCATCTTGATCTGGGCAGTGGGAAGTGGGAGAAACTCATCAGGCTGCCACTGAGGAGGTCTGTACTTTACAAAATTCTTTTGGTGTAAAGGAGATGATACAACAGGCGAAGGCACTTTCCCTGCATGCCTGGTGGCTGGAGTGGGATCCCTGATACTCCGTACGGGTGGAAGGAGAGGACAAATGCCAAAGTTGTCAACAGCTTCCATGCCCCAAGCCCTGCATCATGTACACAAATATGCAATCACAATAACTATATTAAAAGTAGACAGTACTTTATTAAGGTTAAATGTTTATTTACTTGAGAGAAGGTAATCACTTGTCTTTCCCTTATAGATTTTTTTTCAGTTAACTGCCTAATTTGTTAGGTTTCTAAAACAAAATCATCAAAGAAGCATTTAAAAAGAAAGTTAAAAATATCAGAAATCTAACAAAAAACACTTCCCCAATGCTAGAACCTATGTAGATACACTTCTGATAACAAGCAAGGCTCTAACAAGTTTAGGACATGCTCCTAATAAAACATCTTGAAAATGTGCCAGTTAGGATAAGCAAGTGGACCTAATCAAACCAACAGATCACCAACAGGCCTCTGGCAGCAATGCACGTGCAACTGCATATGAGTATGCTGCTAGTGCAGGTGAACACGCACAGGTGTGCTCACTGGTGTGCGTGCACACGGAGGTTAGAGGTTATAGTTGGCTGTCTTTACCTATTAGTTTCTATATTTTGAGACAGGGTTTCTCACTGAACCTGGAACTCTGTTTAGGCTAGAATGGCTGCCATTGCACCCAGGATCCACCTATGCTTGCCTAGTTTTTGTTTTTTTGGTTTTTCGAGACAGGGTTTCTCTGTGTAGCCTTGGCTGTCCTGGACTCACTTTGTAGACCAGGCTGGCTTTGAACTCACAGCGATCCACCTGCCTCTGTCTCCCGAGTGCTGGGATTACAGGCGTGTGCCACCACGCCTGGCGCTTGCCTAGCTTTTTAATGTGGGTATCGGGGATGCGATTCAGGTCTTCATGCTTCTGCAGCAAGCATTTTACCACTGGCTCATTTCCCTGTCCTGTGGCACTTGCAGCAACAGAGACAGTGGCAAAATCTCATTCATAGTTCTTTCCTAAAGACTTACAGCTTCTTGTATTTCACAGCGAAAGACGTGTATCCTGAAGAGCTCTGCATTATAGTGACTTTCAGTGAATGCAAAACAGTCGCTCTCGGGGGTTCCATCATGCCCTCTGACACAAAACAGGATTTTGTAGATAGGGTAGTTTGCTATTTCAGTGTTAGTCTGAGGATCTAAAAGTCTAATCAGAGAAAAAAGGAAGAGATTAATTATAAGCAACTTTCTATTAGGACTCAAGAGATCTGTCCAGAAAGACAATCATGCAAGCCACTTTTAGTATGCTAGCCATGCTAATGTTGTGATATAGAAGTCACCCATGGATGCTGAAGGTATTGATTCCAGAACTCCATGGTACTAAATCTAGACAGCTGTATGTTTGGGAGAGGCATGCTGAAAAGTATTAAGACCAGAAAATATGATTCTTTTTCTTTTGGTTTGGTTTGGTTTTTTCAAAACAGGGTTTCTTTGTGTAGCCCTGGCTGTCATGGAATTCACTCTGTAGACCAGGCTGGTCTCGAACTCAGAGATCTGCCTGCCTCTGCCTCCCAACTGTAGGTATTAAAGGCATGTGCCACCACTGCCCAGCAGCAAATGTAATTCTTGTAACATGCAACTAAATAGAGGCAAGATCAATGCATAAATTAAGACTACCAAAAGAGACTGGCCCCTTCCTATCTGATTATCTTCTTAAAAGAAATGTTCTATTTGTAAAAGTAAAAAAAATTACAGTGAACGACTAAGCACAAAAACTGATGTTCAAAAAAAAAAAACCAAAAACAAACAAAAAAACTGATGTTCAAAAACCAACACATAAACTCCTAAAGGATACTAGTCAATTCAAATCAAAAGGACACCACTCAACCAAATCTATTCACTCTATAAATATGCATGTGATAGCAACAATATTCAAGACTCTGTTCAGGGCACTAAAAACAGAATTATGAAAGGTCAAGAAAGAGACTTTGTAATTTCCATACTGTAGGGCAAAGCCACAGATGGGGAAATGTTCTGAGAGCCCTGTTCAAAGTGGAAGAACCCCAAAGGCACTTTAACCCAGGCTAAAGACACTTCCACAAAATCTCTGAGAATGTGGGGCAAGACAGATATGTTTTCTCATTTTCTTACAGAAGGAAAATGTTTTAGAGCAAAGTACAATTTCAGTTGTTAGAATAAACATTCTCTTTAAAATATACATTAAAAGTAATTACAACTGAAACTAGAATTTGAGATTCTGAAATTGATCCCCAGAGACAAATTGTATGTTCAGATTAACTATATAACTTCCTACTTTCTACATATAGCTGCTACACTGCTACTATAAAAATCCAACGTATTTCTAGTTAGTGCATGAGAGATTTATCCTAAGAGAATCAAGATTATCCACTTATAAAGCACTCAAGTACTTACACAGTAACTGATACTACTATAACACAGTGCTTTCTTCATTAAAAGAAAAACCCAGGCCAGGCGTGCTGGCGACACCTTTAATCCCAGCACTCAGGAGGCAGAGGCAGGCAGATTGCTGTGAATTCAAGGCCTCTTGGTCTACAAAGTGAGTCTAGGGCAGCCAAGACTACACAGAGAAACCCTGTCTCAAAAAAAAAAAAAAAAAAAAAAAAAAAAAAAGAAAGAAAGAAAGAAAGAAAGAAAAACCCTTTAAAATATCTAACATTAGAAATGGTTACTATTATGTTTCATACCTACTGATATGGCAAAAGGTTCACAATATAAAACTAAATGAAGTCTAATATACATCATGTGTAATTCCAGTGCCAGCAAACAATGACTGATATAATCATATATACATGTATGTACCGATTCATAAACACATAAACAGACATACTCATTACCACTCTATGACTTTAGTATGAACTATCTTCTCAGACTCATATACTGAAAGTTGTTAGTGCTACTTTAGGAGGTGGTAGATTATTTGGACAGCAGGACAAAGCTAGAGAAAATTGGTCACTGGGACATGCTCATCTTTTCTCTGCTACTTTTTGGTTTCTTTCTACTTAATGGTTCCCATGAGGTAAGAAGTTGTCCTCTACCAAGACCTTTTGCTGTGATACACCGCCTCACCAGGCCTAGAGACACTGAGCAGCTGACCTTAGGTTGAAACCTTTGAAACCACTTGCCAAAATGAATATTTTGTCTTTTTAATCATTTCTCCAGGGTTCTATTACAGCAAGACAAAGGTGAACACACACATACACACACAAAGAGTTTGGTTTTGTGTATGTGAGTACATGTGGAGTTAAGACAACCTCGGTGCTGTTCCTCAGGAGACATCTATATCATGTGTGTGCACCCAAGCCTAAGTGCAAGAGTGAGATTGGGGGGGCTGGGGGGGGGGGGGAAGGTAGGGATAAGACTGACTGGCTAGGAACTTGCCAAACAGGCTAAGCTGGCTGGTCAGTGAGTCCTACGGATCCACCTATCTCTGCCTCTACATCAGTGGGATTAAAAGCAAGAGCCACAATACTTTGATTTCATATCCCTGTGATAACACAGTTATTTCCTCAGTCTTATAAAGAGTATTGATGCGCCAAGATTTTAACTGTGTTTATCAATAGGAAAGTAAAATTAGAAGTTTTTAGTTCATGTCATTTTTCTGAAATAAATACATCTTTCTGCAATTATTTAGCAAATCTGTATTTAACTAGTTGGTAACAATCATCTGGCTTGGCTATCTTTATTTCTTTGAATTAGTATAAGCAACACTCATTTTTCAGACTCCTCTGATTTCATTTCTCATTTTAAAAAAGGAGGAAGTGTTCACAATTATTATGTTTCAATTATCCCCAAGCCATTTAAATCTCTAATATTTTATCCAGGCTGGGATGCGGTGCATGTAAAAATGAGCATTCATTTGTCGTGAGGGCTGCAATTCAAGAAGGTAAGAGCACGGCACCTGCTAGCGCTTCCTTGTGCAGTGGCACTTCACAGGCCAGCCTTACCTCACAGTTCCTTCTGATACATTCGGCACTGAGAGGGTTACATCCAGAGAATTCTGACACTGACTTCTCAAGATGGACATCATCCTCAAGGCTTCCACTTCACTCCGAGGAGCATTTACTGAGGCACAGCCTAAGTAAGTTAGTTTACTGAAAACCACACTATCCTCATCAGCCACTGGTGTAAAAGGACTTGACACTTCAGAATCTGAAAGAAACAAAAAACAGGCATATGTGTGTCCTCTTAAATAGCATTGATACAAACAGAAAAAAAAAAAATCTAAAAGACACATTTAGGTTCAAAAATCAGGTACTAATTAAGACAGTATGCCATATTCCAGGATATAAAAAATGTCCATGACAGCTAAGCAACTTACATTAGAACTGTAATACCAAGATTTTATGTGCTGATGTTAATTCCAAATCCAAAATGTGACCTGAGTTTCAGATCTAACTCCTGATTCCATCTCCTAATTTGTTTTGATTTTATAATTTACACTAAGGCAAATATACATATAGTATCCAGTTACCCTGAACGCTCATGCCTTCTGGTTGCAGCTACAACACTTCTGGTCCCCAGCCGGCTCCTGCATCATCTCCTTTAACACCCGATTCCATTTAACAAGCTGCTCTTGCAGATGAGCTTTCCTGACTGTCCTAGCCTTTCTGTCCTGTGCTTCTCTCCCATTCCCAACTTGCTCTCTGATAGGTTATGCAGGCCTGAGACAAACATACATTTTCTAACAGCTTTTAATAGCTTTTCTTAAGGAAATGTGTTTGCTTCCAAAAGTTCAAAGAAATATGAACTATAGCTATCAAATGTCTTCTTGCCTGAAAAACTGGTTGTTTCTCATTTTCTGAGACAAGGTTTTATACTAAAGGCTGGCTTTGAACACATCCCAAATTTCCTGAAAGACTTTTTAAGCCATCTGAAGATAAACTTCCTTCTCAGTATCCTGTAGCAACTGGGTTTTGTTTGCTTGTTTGTTTTTTGTTTGTTTGTTTAATTCTTTGGTTGTCATCAAAAATACAGGTAAAGGAAAAGTCAAACTGGCATATGTATCTGAAAACTTCTCAGATCTAGAATTTGGAGCTTTCAGAGAACTTATCATTTCCATGCTGTTCTTAAAAATCTGGTACAGGACAGAAGACACTCGAGTATTAAAAACAATAACCTTCAGTTACACAAGCAATGCAATAATCCTGACCTCCTTGTCCAGGTTTCACTGGCAGGCTCATCTCTGGTTTCTGAAGCCCTACTAGAGACACGGGGTTAATGGTGGACGAAGCTGAGAGCTGATTAGAAAGAGGCCCATCTCCTTCACCATCCAGTTGTGACCTTTCCCCTGGCTGGTCGTCCATGGGAGGATCCATCAGCACATCTGCTAGCTCTTTCTGCAGCTGCTGCTCACTTCCATTCCCTACAATCTAAGGGTCACAAATACATGCAGTCAGCAAAACAAAGACCAGCACTAATTAAAGTGGGTCCATGTTCTAATGCAAAGTATCAACATTTCTTTTATTATAAAGATATTGTCTGATTTTTTTCAAATGGATGACCTGGAACAAATAAAAGCTATAGCTGTTCTCATCTTTCAGTTTTTGATAAAAAGGTACACAATGAATCCAAAATGAATACTCAGAAATAGGTAACCTAACAATATTAACATTTCTATTTAATATTTTTCTTTTCTTTTTTGAGACAGAGTTTCTCTGTGTAGCCTTGGCTGTCTTGGACTCACTTTGTAGACCAGGCTGGCCTTGAACTCACAGTAATCTACCTGACTCTGCCTCCCTGAGTGCTGAGATTACAGGTATATACCACTGTACCCAGCTTTTAATAGCTTTTCTTAAGGAAATGTGTTTGCTCCCAAAAGTTAAAAAGAAATATGAACTACAGGAAATTTTCACATATATTTTATGACACCTTGTAGAAGAATGTTAATTCAGAACACGGCTGTTCTGGCAAGAGATCACATCCAAAGATCTTCTAGATCTGTGTGACCAGCTGAAACACAAGCATGCCTTTAAACCAGGAGACAGAGGCAAACAGATCTGAGTTCGAGGTCAGCCTGGCACAGAGCAAGTATCAGGAAAAGAAAAGCTTAGGTCCAGGCGTGGTGGTACATGCCTTTAATCCCAAACAAAGGTAAAGTTAGTTTGTAGAAGGAAGCACCCATGTTTGAAAATGATGTCTAATTGAGTGGCAGAAAAGGTGACGAATCAGATTTGACAGAATAGATTATGCCAAACTCTTATAAGAAGAGAGGAAAGGGAAGCTACTTAACAGGTAGTTTTACAGAGAGAGGAGGCAGTTTTTACCAGGACAGTAATATAGAGATAGGTTGCAGAGAGAGAAAACTCAAAGACAGGAATGGGCCAGAAAATGAGAAGAAGCCAGAAGATTAGAACAGATTGATGAGTTAGTTTGAGGCCAAGCAGAGCAATTCTGGGCTGAGAGAGAAGTCAGATTAAATAAGTCAGCTGGAAGAAGAGTTTGAGCCAGAACAGCTGAGTTGTACCAGCTATCCCAGAGCTCAAAAAGAACAAGTGGCCAGGTAGGGTGGCACATGCCTGTAATTTCAACACTTGGGAGGCAGAGGCAGGCAGACTGCTGTGAGTTCTATGCCAGCCTGGTCTAGAAAGTGAGTCCAGGACAGCCAAGGCTTCACAAAGAAACCCTGTCTTGAAAAACAAACAACCCTCCCCCAAAAGAAAGGAAAAAACAAGTAAGGGTGAACTTAGTAAGCACTTAAGTCTCAAAGGCTAAAAACATTCTAGGCCTAGGTTAGATTACTGTCCAGAGGCTAGAAGATTCCAGGATTAGGACTAGGATACCAGACAGAGACAGTAATCCTACAAGAAAACAGAAAACTGCCAAGTTTTCTGTAAATAAATATAATTACAAATTTTTTAAAAAGAGAGACAACAATTGGAACAGGCAAAATGATACTTTTACAACTCCTCTTATAAATAAATCTCCTTTATTTTGGGGAAGATTTATTTGATATGAATTGGCCTTTAAAGTGTTGAGACTTGTGAGTAAAGCCGACAACATAAGTCAGAGTCCTGAGAAATAAAAGCACTGTATTCCAATGATGACTTATTTTATTTTTTATGATTTTTTTGTTGTTGTTGGTTTTGGTTTTTACTAAGTTAAACCCCAGGCTTTAATAGTTTATCATGCCGGGTGTGGTAGCACACGCCTTTAATCTCAGCACTTGGAGATCGCTGTGAGTTTGAGGCCAGCCTGGTCTACAAAGCGAGTCCAGGACAGCCAAGGCTACACAGAGAAACCCTGTCTTGAAAGATAAAAAAAAAAAAAAGTTTATCATTACCTGGGTGTGGTGGCACATGCCTGTAATCCCAGCTCTCTGGGAGGCAGAGGCAGACAGATCTCTGTTAGTTTGAGGCCAGCCTGGTCTACAAACCAAGCCCAGGACAGCCAAGAAACCCTGTTTCCAAAGGGGGTGGGGTAGGGAGGGAGGAGGAGTTTATCATTAGATTAGTTCCTCATGAAAGGAAGTGAACAATTAAAAAAATTAAGTTAAGACTGCTCAATGTTAAAAAACAAAACAAAACCCACACAGGCAACAAGACCAAGTATTGTTACTGTTTACTACTACTATTAAGGGCTAGAGAGATGGCTCAGCAGTTAACCCTGGCTACTCATCCAAAGATCCTAAGTTCAATTCCCAGCAACCACACAGTGGCACACAACTATCTATACTGAAAACTGATGCCCTCTTCTGTCTGATTGGTTATAACCAATCTTAAAAAAGAAAAAAGAAAGAGATATAGTAGCAAGCATTCTGAAGACTAAAAGCCACCAAACATGTATGCTTATTATACTTTTTAGTTCTGGAATTTTCAGCTAGTTTTTGAAAAAAAACCTATCTCTTTATGGTTGCTTTTACATGAATGCCTGTCTGGTGCCCATGGAGGCCAGAGGCCTGTAGAGTGCCTGGAATTAAAGCCACACACAGCTGTGAGCCACCATTAGGTGCTGAGAACCTAACCTGGGACCCCTGAAGATCAGCACGTGCTCTAACTGCTAATCCATCGCTCTAGCCTCTGTACTGATACTGTCTGTAGTATCTGATGCCACTGTCACCCATACATCTGTCCTGTAGCATAATATTGTATAATTTGTAGACATAGCAAAAAAGACTACTTTGAAACATTTCATATAATTGTATTTTTGTAGATGTTGTTTTCCAAAGACAAGGTTTGTCAGGGTAGCTCTGGCTGTCCTGGAAATGCTGCATGTTAAATTCAATGGTCATTGACCAGAAATTTCTGTTGCCTGCTTTTTCCTCCTCAGTGTACAGAAAATATTCTGTATGTCTAACAATGTGTGTGTGTGTGTGTGTGTGTGTGTGTGTGTGAGAGAAACTAGACACTGTAAACCCCGATACCCCACTTCAGGACTTCTTACTGTTTACAATCGTTGACAATGAAGACGCTAAGAGCTGTTTTATTACTTGCAACTCCCTACAGGCAAAACTGAGTCACTGCTCTAGAACTAGGAATGGGGACAATGGCTTTCCTGAACCCCCTGCCTTCTTCTGATCTTATTCTTTTCCTATGGCATGTTTTGATCACATTCTTTGATACCATTCCCATTTCCTCTCAAGCCATCTTTTTGATTATGACAGTCTGTAGACAGATACCATTACTGTTTCAGTCAGGTAGGAGGAGGAGGAGATGGGGATGCTTAAAGTATGAGATTCTTACCACAGTTTTCATGATTAACACTTTTCATTTGCTGCACTTCTTTTCAAAGACCTCCAGAGACCTTAAATGCTTTTTTTATTTTTGTCTTAATGATGGTCACCAGTGCTTCTGGGAGTAGGTCATGCTGTTATGCTGAAAGTTGCTCTCAGCAAGTTAGCTTTTTAAAATGTAAATTAGATCATGTTCCCATTCAAAACTTTCAAAAATTCTCCTCACGTTTAGAACAAAGTTCAATTTTGCTACTAAGCTCCAATAGAACCGAGCATGCAGCAGCCCCACCCGACCTCAGATCACACTGCTCCACTTTGTTCTACTCAGTCTGCTGAGCCTCTGCCTTCTCTCTCAATGTCCACATGTGCTGCTGCCTTTGGAAAATTTCCCCAGTTTCTCCACAGCTTTTCCCATTTCATTTAGGCCTCACTTCAAATGTCTACTCTCTTATCTGTACATCTGTCTATCCATCTATCCCCACCCCACCCCACCCCCTTTTTAAAACAGGGTTTTTCTGTGTAACAGCCCTGGATGTCTGGAACTTGCTTTGTAGACCAGGCTGGCCTTGAACTCACAGAGATCCACCTGCTCTGTCTTCCAGTGCTGGGAAAAGGAGAACAATTTTAAACTTAAAAATGCTTACAGCATAAGTTTTGACAGAGATTTTAAAATTTTAAAAGGCTGGGTTTGGTAGTGCACGCCTTTAATCCCAGCACTCAAAAGGGAGGGAAAGAGGTAGGTAGATCTCTGTGAGTTTAAGTCTAGCCAGGTTCACATAGAGAAACCCTGTCTCAAAAAACCAAAACAAACAAACAAACAAGAAAAAAGAAAAAACAATTTAAAAGAAGCTAATCAAAACAAAAATCCTTAAAGAATAACTCATCAACCATATATAAAACTCTTCAACACCATTGAAAAATGAATCTATTAATTCAGTGTTCGTCCCCATTTATTCTTTGTTTTTTTTTTTTTTTTTTACTTCCTTTTTAGCTAACTCCAAGTTGCACATAGAGTTTAAGAAGGCACATTTAGGCTGTACAGCTTTACCTTGAGTCCTGTCTTCTCATCATCACTTCCGTTATTTGTAGATGGTGTCTCATCTCCTTGCCTGGAAACCAAGACAAAATCTTCACTATTCAGAGTAGACACTGAGTCTGAGGAGACACTGATTTTTCCAACAGAAGCCTTGTCATCCATAACTCAAGAATGAGGTGCAACTCATGAATGGTTAAATATTTTTTAAGTGCCTGAAAAAGAAAAACCATAGAGATTCATATAAAATGTCTATCAGATATTTAGTTATATTCTATTCTTTAAAAAGATATAAGATATTGATATATGTTTTTTAAGCTTGTAAAATATTTCCCAGTATACATGCTACTTGTAATTTAGGCTTTTCATTCTTATGAGGAATTCTGTGCTATGAAGGTCAAGATATTTCAGAGTCCAAATAAATAAAACACTCCCTTGACAATAACCCCACCTACATACAAGGTTGCCTTTGGCACACAATGTAGCTCAGGTCTCAGCTTCCAAAAGCAAAGAAGAACTAAACAGCACTCTGGCTTTTAACTTGTAATGCTTTACTCATAAGTGAAGTTAAAACACTTGATCATTTAACCAATTAACTATGTTTCCCTAGCATCATCAATACTAAAATTTAAAATACTAGGATGGTTATAGCAAACACAATTTCACATTAATACACAAGAGAGATAAATTCAAGGCAAGGAAAGCAGAAACTCTACAACTGGGAAATATATTCTACTAAAAACTGAATCTTCCCACACCTTAAATTTCTTAGAACGCAAAACAATATAAATATTATACAACAAAACAGCTATGGCTCTATGTGCATCTTATCAATATAGCTAAATGTTCAATCTCTTCAACTCAAGTGTTGGCTTACACTTTGAACTTTATCATTTATGTGTATATGCGTATTTTCCCTGAATGTATGAATGTACACATGTGTGCAGTACCTAATGAGGCCAAGAGAGGGCTTCACATTCCCTGGAGCTGGAGTTAATGCTGGTTGTGAGGCACCATGTGGGTGTTGGGCAGTGAACCTCTGTGAGAGCAGTAAGTGCTCATAACCACTGAGACATTGCTCCAGCCCCTGTGCTTTGAACATATACTGACTGAGCATATGTCATTTGCCAAATACTATTTTCTCTCTAAGACTCAACTAAAACACCTATCCTCAAGATTTGCACCATTTCTAAGCATTAAACAGAAAGGAAAACAAGAAATCACAAATAATATTAAGTATAAGGAAATAGCAACCCTTAGGAAATTCATTTAACCAGCTAATGTCAGAGATAAAGACAGATTGTTTTCTGGACTTTCTGTTGCCTTTTACTTATTCTTATCATGCCTAAAGATTATGGAGTCAGAACTGGGTGGTGGTTTATGCCTTTTAATCCCAGCACTCTAGAGGCAGAGGCAGGCTGATCTCTGAGTACAAGGCCAGCGTGGTCTGTAGCATGAGTTTTAGGACAGCCAAGGTTATACAGAGAAACCCTGTCTGGAAAAATAACAAAAACAAAAAAGGAAAATAAAAACATAAAATGGACAAGACCAACTATAAATACAACGGAGAAGGGCACGGTGGTGCTCACTGAGGCAGGAGGACTGCTGCATGTGTGAGGACAGCCTTGGGGATGAGGACCTAGGTTCTCTTCCTAGAATGCACCTGGTGGCTCATAACCATCTGTAACTCCAGTTCCAGGGGACTCTGGGTATTCTGGCCTCTATGGGTACCAGGCACAGATGTGGTGCACACATATAATACATGCATGTAAAATACTCATAAACAGGCTGGAGAGATAGCTCAGCAGTTAAGAGCACTGTCTGCTCTTCCAAAGGTTCCGAGTTCGATTCCCAGCAACCACACAGTGGCTCACAACCATCTATAATGTGATCCGATGCAGACAGAGCACTGTATACATAATAAATAAGTCTTTAAAAATACTCATAAACATAAAATATTTAAAAATAAAAAAATTCAATGAATACACAGTACAAATTGATAAATACCCAGCACTCAGGAGACAGAGGCAGGCAGATCTCTTGAGTTTAAGGCCAGCCTGGTCTATAGTATAAGTTCTAGGACAGCCAGAACTACATAGAAAACTTTTGTCTCAAAAAAAAAAAAAAAAAAAAAAAAAAAACTTTAAAATGGTCTTCTGAAAAGTCAAAAGAAAAATGTTTTCATTCACCCAGTGAATGGATACACATTCAACATCTGGCAAAGGTAATGTTAGTAGTAACGTTAGCAGAGAGGCAAATTTATATAGGCTAATACATGTTGATTTAGGGTACCAAACTAAGAGACGTGTTGGGATAAGCATTAATTTAGACCTTCGCTGAGGATACAGACTGCAGTAACCATCCTACAGTGGTTTCCTGACTTCTGTACATGATCTAGCCCTTCTAATTCCAGGAGTCTTCTCAGTCTACTTGACCATTTCCACTTCAGTCAAAGGAACTGCTTCCCTTGCTGATGTTCCCACTGCAGGCAAGATTTGATTTTTTTTTTCCTTTTAATAACAGTATGTCACCTTTTTAATGTTATGGTGAATATGTCCTAATCTAATCTTCATGGTGCTATTTTACAGATAACAAAATTAATCGTGAATGAGATGGTGTGACTTGGTCAAAGTACTGTAACTGACAGAAATCAAGACAAAACTGCACTGTTATCTGTGGGTCCCAAAGCAGAGCTCTATTAAGACTGTTTAATGTCTAACGTCCCAGTGCTGAGAAGCCTCTTTTAGAGTTTGTAGTTTACATTAGTTTCTCATGCTGAATTAATCTTTCATCTGTTTTAAACTGAAGTTTAAAGTGCAATAACAGCAGAAGGCCTGGAAAAAGTGGCCAAAATATGACTGGAGTCTAACTTTTACTAATACTCTGGTCAGAAAGAATTGAGAGGCTCGAAGTCTCATCTGTTTTCTTTGAGAAGGTAATAAGAAAATAGACTTTATAAGATAATTTACTGTGTTGTTGTTGTCTATTTTTATTTATGCTTTATTTTTTGCTTTTGTTTTTTTGTTTTGTTTTGGTTGTTCAAGACTGGGTTTCTCTGTGTAACAGAGCCCTAGCTGTCCTGGACTCACTTTGTAGACCAGGCTGGCTTCAAACTTACAGAAATCCACCTGCCTCTGCCTCCCAAGGGCAGAGACGAAAGGCGTGCACCACCACACCAGCTCCCTTCCCTTGTTTTTTTAAAACTTCAACTGACTGAGTCACTTAGCAGGAATGAGATTTATCAAAACACTCCACAGTAACTAAGCCTTCTCTCTAGTCTCCATGGACAGAAGGTAAGAGTCCTCCCCAGATTCCATCATGAAGAGGCACCACCGAAATTGATATATATTTGGGCTAACATTCTAGAGACTTAGAGCCTTTGTCTTAAGACACTAAGGACTGATGTAGCTTCGTCTTAAAATTCTATTTTTACCAGTTTCCACAAAAAGCCACTTACTCTTGACTCTTCACCCTTCAGTCTCTAATGCTAATGTCCACAGAAAATACAGTACAAACGCCCTTGTGAAGATAGTTGATTGTCTCCGTCCATTTCAACAAGTCTCCATGGCATCTCTTCATCTAATACATTTTATTCCTTTGTTTGTAAATACCGCATAAACTAAATTGCAAGCTCCTTTTTTTGTGATTCATAAATGGCTGTTATCTTTAGTTCCTAGAGCAATGTCTGATAGTAGATGTTCAAATGTTTATTAAAGAAGTACATAAAAAAAAAAAAAAAAGACATCAGATAAAGACGGAAAAGACAAGGATGCCCAGTAAGAAGGTAATACCATTTAAATTTTATTTGTGGAGATATAGGAGGGGCAGAGACAGGCCTTATTATATAACCCAGGCTTGTCTCAAACCTATGACCTCTTGAATGCTGTTCTTATTTGTGACAGTGAAGCACGCAATTTGAAGTTAGGAAAAAAACCAAATCAGAATACTAAACCTAGGGCTAGGGTTGGGGTTATAGCTTAGGGGAACATAGCATGTATAGCATGTGAGAGGTACAGAGTTTGATCCCCCAGCACCAAACCAAACAATAAAAAACTTTCCTGCATACCAGTTATACTATGCACTGGTGCACTGGTTATACTAGTCCTTAATTGTTCAGCCCAGTTAAACAGTTTCTGTAAGAGAAAATGGTACAATATCTACTTCACAGAGCTACTGTGAATGATGAAGGGTTTTATGTGGATATAGACATACAAAATACTTAATGCACACAGAATGTTATATGCATTCAAATAGTAAAGCCTTTAAAAATTTAAAAACTTAGATATTAGCTAATTTAAGCAATCCAATTTAGGAAGCATATTACTAAGGCAAAGTACATAGATTTCCTAACTGCACATTATAATTTACTTTAGTCTAAACAATATAAAGGAAAACATCGAAGAGAAAAATCTTCTTTTTGTACAGCACAACAGAGTAAAATGTATCCTACATACAGAGGAAGAATGTCAGTACATGGCAGGGGACAGTAGAGGGTTCTGTGCTGCTCAGGCTGGCCTCTGCCTCACTCTGCAGCTATGGCCTCTTCGCATTAAGGGTGGGTTCACCACACATGGTTTATGAGGTGTTGAGCCCAGCTTGTATGCATGCCACACAAACGCATTTTGAACTGAGCCACAGCCCCAGGCCTCCATCTCTGTTAGATACACATGAACACCTTGGCTTTGATAGACACTAAAAAGATTGTTTCCTTCTTTCACAACAGTGATGAGCTTCAAACATGTTACCCAGAATCCCATATTGGTAAGCAGAACTCTGGGATGTTTCTTTTCCTACACATCTTAATATCAGGCCAGGCACGGTCATGCATGCCTTTAATAAGTAGTTGGATCTCTATGCATTCAAAGTCAATTTGGTCTATATAGTGAGCTCTAGGCCAGTAGGCAAGGCTACATAATGAGAATACTTCAAAACAAACCAGAAAAACTAAAAAGAAAATAAATAAAAGATAAAGTCACCTGAGGTGAAAGGTAATTTCCTTCACTCATGCAATCTTCTGCATATTCAAAGTCTAATGATGTTATATATTTCATATCATCTTAATTTTCATTAATTTTATTCTACTAACACATAAAAGACCACTAGAGATTTTGATTGAAATAAAGTCTCAGCCAGGCCAGGTATTCCAGCACGTAGAAGGCTGAGGCAGGGTTACTGAAGGTTCACATTTAGTAGGAATGTAGGACTCTCTCTTACAAAAGTGAAAAAAAAAAAAGAAAGAAAAAAGAAAAAGGGAAGGAGGGAGGGAGAGAAGGAAGGAAGGAAGGCAGGCAGGCAGGAGGGGCAGATATCTAGTACTCAGAGGTTGAAACAGGAAGACTGCCAAGTTCAAAGGCAGCCTGGGCTACATTGAGAGTCTTTGTATTGAAAGAAAGAAAGAAAGAAAGAAAGAAAGAAAGAAAGAAAGAAAGAAAGAAAGAGAAAAGAAAAAAGTGGGAGGGAAACAACATCAAAACTCTTAATAAGCTTTTTGCCCAAACTCACTGCTATGTGATAGTAAGTGATAATTTTATGATCAATTATGTGCTTCTGCAAAGACCTCAGGGGGGAAAACGCACCTAGAGGCCAATGAGATGGCTCAGTGGGTAAAAGCATTAGACACTAAGCCTAGTTACTTGAGTTCCTGAGTTCTATTTTCAGAACCTATATTGTGGAAGAAAACCTATTCCTGGGAGTTGTCCTGACTTCCACATGCATTGTAACATTCATGCACGGGCACATGCGCATGTACACACCCACCCCATGTTCTCCCTCCACACACAATTAAAAGTTTTTAAATGTATCTGACTCATGCTGAATAAAGGTACAAATTCTCAATCTCTTATAGATCCCATTAATGTATATTGAAATGGAAGGTAGTATTCACAACAAAAGAACTTTTTTTTGTATAGAGTGCTATTAAATATTTGTATTGTTTCTAGTTACTAAAATTAATCTAATCCATTAACAGTGAACATACTTGTAGGCAGGCATGGAGCCCACACACCTTTGATCCCAGTACTTGGGAGGCTGAGGCAAGTGGATCTCTGTAAGTCTGAAGCTAGCCTGGCCTACATAATGAGTTCCAGGACAGCCAGTGCTACATAGTAAGACCCTGTGATAAAAAACAAACAAGCAAAACCCTTACTTCCTACCTAGAAATTTTGGCACATGTTATTGTTGTCCCAGTTACTGAGGAGGCCTAGGCAGAGGACATCCTCAGTCCAGGGTCTGAACCAACATGATAACATATCAAGATCTCACCTCCCCATACAAGCAGCAACAAAAATTAAAAAGCAACACTTCTAAACTTTTCTCCTTTTCCCCAACTCTCATTAAATTTCCACTTAAAAAAAAATAAGAAACAACAACAACAAAAAAACCTCAAAAAACAAAAACTATCCACAGATGCCAGGAATTATGGTATACGCCTTTAATCCCAGCACTTGGGAGGCAGAGGCAGGTGGGTTTCTGAGTTTGGGGCCAGCCTCATCTACAAAGCAAGTTCCAGGTCAGCCAGGTCTACAGAGTGAGTTCCAGGACAGCCAGGGCTACACAGACAAACCCTGTCTTGAAAAACCAAAAACAAACAAACAAAAACTGTCCACAGGGGCAGGAAAGATGGCTCAGCGGTTAGGGGCACTTTCTGTTCTTGCAGAAGATACAGATTCAGTTCGCAGTACTCATATGATAGCCAACAACCATCTGTAACTTCAGTTCCAGGTAATCTGACGCCCTCTTTTGGCCTCCAAGGCATCAGGCACTCACAAGGTGCATAGACTATAGAGGCACAAGTAGCCAAACAACCATATGCATACACTAACAATAAATCTTAAAAAACAAACATATAAATCTTTTTTTAAAAAACTGTAAACAAAACTATAATGCTCTGGGTAGTAGTGGCTCATACCTTTACTCCCAGCACTCGGTAGGCAGAAGTAGGCAGATCCCTGAGTTTGAGGACAGCCTGGTCTACAGAGTAAGTTCCAGGACAGTCAGGGCTACACAGAGAAACCCTGTCTCAACCAACCAACCAACCAACCAACTAGCCAACAAACAAACCAAAACCAAACCAAAAACCAAACAAACAAACAAAAACCCTACCCATAATACAAAATTTCAAAACCCAAAGTAAATAAAAATGACCGTTTCCTTATTTTGAAACTATCACTTTGGCTTTGTTTCCTACCTGCCTACCGTTCACTCATTTAGATTGTTGTCCTACTGCCTGTAGTAGACATTTGACCCTCTCCCTCTTTCCCTTGGCTATGTCATCAGGTGGCAAAGCTATTCCTATTATACTACCCCAGGCCAATCTCTTCTCGGAGTTCCACACAAACATTTGTGTTCTGGTTTCTGTTGTTTCTATTCACCATCAAGTGTCTGATCTTGGCCAGGCGCCTACAGGAAGAAACAAGACATGCTGTTTACCTTTGCCAGGTAGATACTCCCTTACAGTAGCAAAGAAAATGGACTGGTATAGTGCCTGGTATACCTGACACGACCTGGTAGGGCTCTTATTATCATGTCATTTCAAACCAAATCAAACCTCCATGTCTCAAACAAAATATTCCTCCAGGTTCTCTCTATCCCAATTAACCACAGATCCAAGAGAAACAAAACAGAAAAACTTGGATTCTTCTTTTTCTTACATTTCTTTGGAGTTCTAATAAATTTTAGTAGCAAGCATACCCTTCACCTTTCCTTCTTCAAAGTCTCTCTCTAGTGCAATGGTTCTCAGCCTTCTTAATGCCACGACCCTTCAATACATACAGTTCCTCATGCTGTGGTGACCCCCAGCTGTAAAGTTATTTTCACTGCTATTTCATAAGCATGATTTTGCTACTGCTATGAATTGTAACATAAATACCCATGTTTGCTGATGGTCTGAGGTAACCTCTGTGACAGCCCATAAAGGAGGCACAACCCACAGGTTGAGAATCGCTGCTCTACACACTCTCTAGTTATTAACTCTTTAGTTACAGAATTTCAAACTATTACATAAAATCTATATTCAATTCTTCTTCACCTTCCTCAAAATCTCTGCTAATTCTTGAATGCAAATAGAATGAGGACTAGTGAGATGGCTCAGTACATAAAGGTACTTCTGCCAAGCCTGAGGACTTGGGTTTGATCTCATGAACCTACATGGTAGGAGAGAACAGGCGCTACAAACAAGTCCTCTGACCTCCCTATGCATGCATAAAATAAGCAGATCAATCAATCAATCAATCAATCGATCGATCAATCATCAGAGTTGGCTGGAGGCTGAAAGATGCCTCAGTAGTATAGAGTCATCTAGAGGAACTGGGTTTGGTTCCCATCACCTACCGGGTGGTTCACAAGCATCTTTAACTCTAGTTCCAGGGGATCTGATGCCCTCTCCTGGCTTCTGCAGTCACTCAGCACGCATGCAAACAAAACACCAATACACACAAAATAAAATAATGGTTTCTCCTTTGGCATGTTTAATTGTGATGTTTAACAGACACCCTTGCAGTTTTAGATGGCTCAGTGGTTAAGAGCACTGACTACTCTTCCAGAGTACCCAAGGTTCAAATCCCAGCACCCACATGGCGGCTCACAACTGTCTGTACTCCAAGATCTGACACTCTCACATAGACAAATGCACGCAAAACACCAATGCACACAGAACAAAGGTAAATATATTTTAAAAGTTTACATTCTCTAATGAGAAGCAGCTCAATGGCTAAGAACATTAGCTGCTCTTCCAGGGAACCCTGTTTCAATTTCCAATACCTACCTGATGACTCACAATTATGTGTAACTCCAGTTTTAGAGGATCTGATACCCTCTTCTGTCTTCTATGGAACATATGTAGCACACAGGCATACATGCAGGCCAAACATCCATACGAATAAAAATGATTTTAAAAATTAAAAAGGAAAGAACACTAAATGAAACCCAAGTTCTTTGAATCACTTAGTCTTCAAAAGCTTGTGCCCAGCTACCATTTTAGTCTTATCAAATCATACCACACAATCCTCTAAATGGTTCACTAACTTTTTAGCTTCCAAGCCTTTGTATATGGTGGTTCGTAAGTGAGAAATGTGCCTCTATTCCCCCAGTGAGTTTTCCCCACCCTCCAATAAAATTTAGTGACATAGTTAGGAAGTCAGTCCTTCCATCCTCCTCTTGAAATGTTGACTAGGGCTTCTAAGTTTGTTTACTTTTTAAGTTTTAACACAAGAATTATTGTATATACTATATAACAAGTAAGTTAAACCTCACTCCTAGTCTCTATTTACTCTCTAATCATTTAGAAGTAAACAGTAACTATAAACCACCATGCTGCACACAGGAAATACATAGTCACAACACAGTATACTGGAACTATTTCTAGTTAAGGATTCTATGTTTTATTTATATTATTTTCATATACTTGCTTAATACAAGTGCTCAGTAAAGTTGAATGGTTGATACAAAGCCCTCCAAATCCATTTATTCCTCATCCATGCATTCAACTGAGGATCAAAAATACACTGAAAAAAAATTACAACCACACCCAACATGTACTTTCCCACCTAAATAATACAGCATAACAAACAAAAAGTTACTCTGTACCAAGTATTCTCAGAGATGAGTTAAAGTACTCAGGATGTGCAAGGGTGCCCAGATTATATGCAAATACTACAGCATTTCAGTATGGGTAGGGTTTTTGAAGCACTCCCCTGTCTTGCAAGTTACTGGGGACAACTACTGCATGATTGTAATTGCAGAGTACATTAATAAAAAGACAAAGGACCAATATGCTACACTATGTGCAAGTTCTTGAAAATATAGCTACAAAGGACTAATGAGAAAAAGCCCCAGATCCAACAACAGCACATTGTTTTGAGACAAAAATCTTATTGCATAGCCAGCCCCATCTGGCCTTAAAATCGTGTTTCTTGTCTCAGCCTCCAGGATGAGGAATTACAGGAAGGTGCCAACTATTCCAGCTGCTACCCTTAAACACCTCTGACTCTATCAAACCTCCAACTGTTATGGCCAAGAAGACAGTTAGACAACACTGATTCTCAAAACATACCCAGCAATTCCTTTGGACCAAACACACTTGTCACTTGCTTCCTACTCCTCACCACTTTTCACTGCTCAGTAAGTAAACTGTGCTGTTCAATAAGCAAATTAGTATAGCTATGGAATCTTGAGGATACTTAAAACATCTTGTTATGGGCTGGAGAGATGCCTCAGAGGTTAAGAGCACTATCTGCTCTTCTAGAGGTCCTGAGTTCAATTCCCAGCAACCACATGGTGGCTCACAACCATCTATAATGAGATCTGGTGCCTTCTTTTGGCCCACAGACATGCATGCAGACAAAAAACAAAACAAAACAAAGCAAAACAAACCACTGTGTATATAATAAATAAATAAATCTTTAAAAAAATCTTGTTATATCTAAAGGGAAGTAATATGTATTAATTACTGAGGGCCAATTTTAGGTCTAATGTGGAACTAAAAAGACTTGAACACATTGTTGCCAGTGCCACACTAACCTTGTCAGATGAGTATTAACTTTGTATGACAGACTCAAACAAAGACAGATTAGGTAACTTGCTTTACTTCACAGAGAATTTATGAAACTTGTTGCAAACTGAGGCACTGAGGTGCATCTGCTCTATTCTGAGCTATATCTCACTCCTTGGTATCCCTAGCTCCACTTTTTTGCCTATTCCAGCCTGTCTTCTGTGTTGCTCTTAGGTGTACCCTTCTAAAATTCAGCCCTGGTTAATATTACTCAGCCTAAGAACAAGAATAGGAAGTAACAAAACCAGACTCTATAACAAAACAAGATGCTATAGCAGGCCAATTTCCATCACGGTTGTATCTTTTAAAGGAAAATGAGTACTGAAGAGATGGGTCAGCAGCAAAAGTCAACATTGCCATGACAGGCAAAAGGACCTGAATCCAGATCCTTAGGACCCATTTGAAAGAAGAGCCAGGCAATGTGTCATGTGCCCATAACCCCAGCACTGCAGTGTGGGTCAGGGAGAACACTGACGCTCACTGACCAGGTAACTGAACTGATGAGCTTCCGGTTCAGCAAGAAAACCTACCTCAAAAAAATGAATGCAGAAAGCAATTGAGAACAACCCCCAACGGCCACCTATAGCTTCCACAGGCACATGTGCACCATGAGGGTCTATGGTGGGGCCCAGAGGCAGAGCACACGCTTGGTGTGTATGAGGCTCTGGGTTTGATCCCCACACTAAAACTAAACAAGTAGAGTAACAAGGGAATACATAGATTAGTCTCAGCTCTTTTCTTTTTGTCAGTTTTAAACTTTTTTTTCTTCACTCTAGTTTTCACATGAGTTTCTCACAGCCTACTCCCCAAAAAGGATAGGACAGATCTAATGAAGTCAATGAACTGCAACCCATCTTTAAAAGTATAGATTATTTTCCATCACTAATTGCTAAATAGACCCGGCTTTATTTAAAATCTGACTCTTAGCTTGGGGCTGCTGCTTTGAATTGTATTAATAAAGTAATGGAATCATGTGAAAGTCAGCTTTCTGATTAATTGCAGCTTAACTTTAAAAAACAAAAACAAAAGAAAATTATCTTGGGTATACTTGAAATCAAAAATTTAGAAATCCAGCTTATATAAAAGTCACTCTTCAACAAATTATGAGACAAAATTTTCTTTTAAATGTTCCACAAGTGGGGCTGGAGAGCAACAACAGAACTGAATTCTCAGTCTGCATAACACTTCTCTTAAGTGGTGCAAGACGCATCCTTAGAAGAAGTAGATCAATACATAATTACTAAAATGGATAATGGAAAATGGGAAGACAAAGTTCAAAACCAAATTACTGTTAAACTATGAATAACACTATGTTAAAGTTATCACAGAAACTCAGTTAATACACCCTAAAAAGTCCAACACAAGCTACCAGTGAAGTTTGTTTCCGTACTTCTGAGGCGAACAGAAGGCTCACTAGCCCAAGGTACCTTGCTGGTCTCAAAAAAAAAAAAAAAAAAAAAAAAGTAAGGCTGCTGTGGAGAAAAATTATTGCCACAAAGAACCCGGAGAGTACACTGGCCTATGATGTCAGTTCTGATTTGCTACTGATAGAGTCTTAACCAGGAATTCTTAACAATTATGCTTTGGGTTCTGGGGGGAAGTTCAAACCTCTAAATTTGCCAACATAGACAATTAAAATCTATTTCATATTTAACTGCCAAAGTACTACTATTTAGCATCAATCATGAACTTAAAAGACAGAATTAGGGCATTATTTGACCTTACAGTGACTGAAGGAAGGGATGGGAATACTTAGACCTTACAAAACTACTCTGAAAGAGAATCTTCAGAGTATTATGGATAACTTGGAAAGAGAAGGGAAACTTCAAGGCCAGACTCTTTAAAGTAACATGTTCATTACTTGCACACTTCCATATTTGGTCAATTTTTGCACATGAAGAGAAACAAGGTTGGTAAGAGTCAACAACAGTGGCTGCATTCCAAGTGTAAATACACACCCAATATTGTTTTGCTTCCATGTTTTTAAAACACTAACATTACCAGGAAAGGATGAAAGTGGAGGAGGATGGCCAAGCAATCAGTTTGTGGAGAAACAAAAACAAGAAAACATTCCTAAGCAGCTGTAGATGAGGCTGGGTTTTCCTTTCAAGAATATACATGGGTACCTATTTTTTAATCTCTGGATTTTCTTTCCTTAGGGCTTAACTATGAAAAATTGGTTTAAAAAAATACAAAGTACAAAAATGATTTAGATACATGGTTAAACAGGACTTGAAGGTAAATAGGGTTCTTGTTCCAAGAAAATATTGAATCTTGCTTATTTATTTACTCACTTGCTAAAGAAGTCTAATGATATCTGACAATCTTGAAAGTTGCAAAGATACTTATGGGGAGTCCCTGTCAGAAGATTAGAACACCAGTGTCTTCATGGAGATACCCAACACTGGACCTGATTTACACAAAATAAATCATGGAAGTGACGTGGCAGAACAATTACTATGAAATTAACTTTCACAGTAGGATTTACCTAACTGGAAATTTACTAAATAAAATGACATTAAAAGTTCAGTTGTTTTATTTGGAAAATCATGCCTGTTATGTGGATAATGTGCACAATACTTCTCAATACGCAGAAGGGAAGAATCCCATGTTAAGATTCTGAGTTAAGAATCACTTGTAAACTGTAAAGAAAATACCATGCCAAAAATTCACATAGTTAATAAATTAAGTTCCCAAAGACATAGCTTACTAGTTAAATGTAAACTGAGTTTAAAAAGTAAAGCAAGCTGGGTGAGGTGGCACACACCTGTAATCCCAGCACTTGGGAGGCAGAGGCAGGCGGATCTCTGAGTTCGAGGTCAGCCTGGTCTACAAAGCCAGTCCAGGACTGCCAAGACTACACAGAGAAACCCTGTCTCAAAAAACCTAAAGTAAGTAAGTAAGTAAATAAATAAATAAATAAACAAACATAAAAAGTAAAGCAAAGCAAGGTTGGACACTGCAGTGTTCCTTGGTGGTAGATCACAGAATTGCATCACCAGCCATGTAGGCACACAGACACACAGAGCTGAAGAAACTGGAAAAGATTCCACAACATAGCAATATAGAAACTTTAATCATGAAACTGATCTAAATTTGTATTAAACATGTAAATTTTAGTTTTTGTTTGTTGTTGAGACAGGGTCTTGCTATGTAGCCCAGGCTGGCCTTGAACTTATGATCCTCCTCCTTCAGCCAAAGCACGACACGTAAATTAAAATGTACATACATACAAAAAAGTCACGATTTCAAATTGTAGTTCAAATTCTGACGTATTAAGGATAATCGTAAAAGAATTCTATCCTTGGGCTGGAGAGATGGCTGAGAGATTAAGGGCACTGACTGCTCCTCCAGAGGTCCTGAGTTCAATTCCCAGCAACCACATGGTGGCTCACAACCATCTGTAATGTGATCTGATGCCTTCTTCTGGCCTGCAGGTGTACGTGTTGGCATAGCACTGTATACATAATAATAAAATAAATCTTAAAAAAAAAAAAGAATTCTATCCTTTGCTCATTTTCATTTCCTAAGTAAGCTTGGTTAAATCTTCAATATACAATATAACCTACAGTACTATAAATAGAAATGCATTAAGACAACAGGTCCTTTGCTTACATTTAAAAGTTATATGTGCACTTCCTTGGCAGCAAAGCTTTTTTCCAAATGACTTTTCAGTTTGACAGTTTCACTACCTTCCATTGTTTCTCTGCCTAAATAAACAAAGCAGCTGGAAGCTCACATACTTACATCACTCTCTATTTACAAGAATGTAAATACAGGTGTTGATATAAATGAAAATATCAAATACACTGTGAAACCCTGCCCCTGACAGTCTTCTCTGGTGGGACAGGGGGAACCACGCCCCATGAACTGACAAGCCCCGCGCCTCCCCCAACCCCCGCCCCGCGACTCCAAATCTGAAATACAAATCTGGAGCAGTTTTAAAAGGAGGCCGGTGAGCATGTTCAGTTTAACAGTCTGCTTACGACATTTGCTTCCACGATACGTGGATCCTACAGGCACCACAGGTACGGGTACGCTAGCAAGAGCAGGTGCAGACTACAAATGTGGGTGTCAGAAGACTGAGGAGCTGACTACTATCAGGGAATGGACAGCGCACCCCATGGAAGGCGGGGAAAAGCCTTTGGCTGACTCACATAACCCTGAAGAGCGCTGAAAATAAAGGCACAACTAGGCAGGAGCAGGCAGGTGTTTTTCATGTAGACGGAAAGAGCGCGATGCCAAAGGCGCTTTAATTGCAGGTGGAGAGAATGAGGCAGAAAAGACCAGTAAGAGAAAGGAGAGCGACACTGAAAAGAGTCAGTCTTTCGAATTAGGCACAGCCAAGGAAGGCAGCCCGAGGCCCAAACCAACCTCAGTCACACACACACGACGACCTAGTGGACAACGGGAGAAACTGAGGCATTGGACACAGGCAGATCTCCAAATTAGACCGAGACAAAAACAAAAAAGTGAAGAGAAACCGGCTTTGCTGGTAGGGAAGAGACCTCCCACAAGGCAGCAGTTGCAGGGCTTAAAGGCGGACAACCCACCCAGACAGGGGGAACCGGTTTGGGCAGGGGTTCTTGGAGGGGTGGGAGCGGGTGGGGATAGGGCCCGCGCATGCGCCATCTGCCCTCCGTGGCCGCTCCCCCACACCCAATCTTTGCTCCCCCTCAGAACTCGGCCCGTCGAGGGAGCCCCCCGCCACTCCCCGGCCCGACCCCGCCCGGCGGGAAGAGAACATAGCCGGAGTCCAGCTGGGGTGGCGAAAAGCGACCCCACCTCTGGGATAGGGAGACCAGGGTGAGGAGGGGAACGGCGAGCGTACCCGACCTGCTGCCGCCGAGCGCCGTCCGGGAGGCTTCGCCGCCTTGGGCCTCCCTGCCGCCCTGCCCCCGCCCCCTGCTCACGTGAAGCGGCTTCTTCCGCCCTCCGGCCCGCCTCCCGCCCCACCTCATAGGCCCCGCGTCCTCCCGCGAGGCGGAGCTTCCTTCCCGCAGCCCCACCTAGGCTCGGAGCCTGCCGGAGGATCTGCGCTTGCGCGCTGGCCTCAGTCGCCTCTGAGTCAGCCGCCTAGGCAGCGACCGGGTCTGGGAGGCGTCTGTCTACCTTGCCGGAGCAAGTCCTGTTTGCAAGGCAGCTAGTAACGCCTACTCAGCTCCCCCGGCATTTACCGAGGCGCACAGAGCCAGGGATTGGGATTGTGACAGAATCCGACCTACAAATCAGACTTCAGACTCCCTAGTTACCGGGTTTCAGGTACTAAAGAAACTAGGAACGAATAAGGTTGTTTGAGTCTGTGACTCAAAGATGAGACTTTTATTTGAAAAGACATTACAAAGTGGAATAGAAAGCAACAGCAATAAAGCGAAGTTTAAAGTTCCTGTCCAGGATGAGCACACATACACGATGTAGCTAAGACCAAAGCAGGTTCTGTACAAGTTTTTTAAAAAATTATTTTGTTGCTGAGGACTGCACCTAGGACCTCATGCATGTACTACATAGCTATACCCCCAGACTAATTTATTACTCATTTTGAGACAGGGCTGTCTTGAACTCACTTTAAATAGCAGGCAAGCCTTGAACTGTTCATTCCCGTCTTGACCCGCCCCCCACCCCCAGTAGCTGAGATTACAGGTCCTTTCCTCCAGGCCAGGCACTGTTACTACATAAAACTTAGTAACTTATACATCTAAAGCCGCTTACTTTTGTTTGTTTGTTTTTTGTTTTGTTTTTTCGAGACAGGGTCTATGTTAGCCTTGGCTGTCCTAGACTCACTTTGTAGATCAGGCTGGCCTCGAACTCACAGCAATCTGCCTGCCTCTGCCTCCCGAGTGCTGAGATTAAAGGTGTGCGCCACCACGCCTGGCTCCGCTTACTCTTTATTTGAAAGAAGTACACTCTTTTCCTAGTGAGTCATTTACAACGAGACCGAGAAAATCAATTATTAAAAAAAAAAAAAAAAATCTATGTTATTACAGTTATCCTTTGTGTCTTGTCCTGTGCAACAAGAGTGGTATTTCCTTTTTCCTTATACACACCCATTTAAAAATATGTAAATAAGAAAGAAAGTATAATCGTGGGCACCCCTAACGAAATGTTTACTAGTTTGGTGGCCAACTTG